>NC_085003.1:14809392-14849392 GCF_963854185.1 Sardina pilchardus | reverse complement strand
ATGACATTTGTGTGTGTGAAGGAGTGCTTGTGTGTCTGACTCTGATTTGACAGAGAGTTCAGGCACAGATGGAAACCTGGCGGATGTACTGTAGTCTTTTCCATCGGAGAGCCACAAGCCAAAGACTCCTCTGCGCTCTGGGAAACCCACAGAGAGGAGGAGAGAGCAGACAACCATCTCCTTTCACATGAGGCATTTGCCAAAATCAGCCAGGTCCGAACCTGTTTGTCACACGAACAATATATATATCTATGAACATGTTCATATGCCAAGATGGCACACAGTCGACATCATTTATTAGAAAGGGTTGTCACTTGTCATGGGCTAATGGGTGGAGGCAGTGGGACTTCCATCTTTACATGCACAGTCTGTCACACAACAGCGATTTCAAAGCGTTCTCCCGGCTCTCTGGAGACACAGCCACACCGCTTCAAAAACACACGGTGCGGTGCGGTGGCCCGTCTCGGACCGCCCCGACTCAAAAAGAGCCATTCATGGATGTGCTGGCTGTGGTGCGGGCCAACGCCGCGCAGCGGGTTCACCGGCTGTGACGAGAACACCACAGCTGACTCCCAAAAAGACGGTGTGCCTCGGACAAATATTCATGAGGATATGTATTCCTGGGGACTATCGCACATGAAATGAGACGCTCTTTCATTATATGTATTGGCTGCAATTATGTTTGTACAGTGCTGCATGTCTCCCTTGTTCCCACTGACATGCATGGTCATAACGTTTCTTTGTCCATTTATGTTAAATGCCAATGATCGTGCCAAATCACTGAATCACTGAGGAAGTGGGGAAAATCTTTGAATTAATGGTACAGTAGGCTGTTCATGTACACCAGTGAGTTTTTTTTCTCTCTTTTTGACATCGTTTGTTTTCACATTTTGTAAATGTAGAAAATGCAACTGTCAATGTGCTTTTTCTTGAGACTGTAAAATGTCCTGCTGTGTGTGCATTCCACCCAGTGTTATGTACATGAACATTCATCCAATCCTGAAGCCTTTGGTATCTCCTGACGCAAAGAACACAGCGAAAACTTGAGTCGAGTTGCTGTCAACCGGCTATGACGTTTTTCATCAACCAAAGAGGCCGGTCAATTCCGCACCTCGGGTTGCACGTCTTGGCACCATCACTCCCTTGGCAACTGCGTGCTGACTACCATTCCAAACTCAATTCTCGGTGCTTCCGTAGCTTTCACCCTGTTTCAACCGTGCACACGTCCGTCTCTCAAACATACATCCATTTTAGACTTTCCGTAGCTTCGCTTGGGAAGACCGGCTGAATGCCTGCAAATGAAGCACATCTACTGGAACGTCACCAGGAAGAAAGTTACTCATATTCCCTTTTCCAAGTAAGCAGGGATTCTGTCTACAGAAACATTACATGGCTAGTATCCATTTTGATTGAGGGACCAGCCTGAAAAAACCTAAAAGAAAAAAAAATAGGCCTATAGGCTAGACTACTAGAAACTGTATGTCGTTTAAGCCAACAAAGGAAGACAGAGGGAAAAAGAAAGGCTGACTGGGAAAAAAAGGTATTTGAAAGGAAAGAGCGAAAATAGTACCCAATGTACTGCTCACAATGTGTTGTAGTAGATATCACAGTTAAAACGAGTACATTGATAAAATAAATACATGAAATCAAGAAATGAAGCTTTGATGCATTGGTTTGATACAAGCAGCATATTTATAGCGATTGCAATCCTTTGGAATGGTTGGGCATTCACTTATAATGACGATCATGTTTGTTTTAGAAATTACTAACCCAAATGAAATTTGTTCTGCACTGAAGAACAATAACAAATGCAAAGTAAAACAGGAAATAAAAACTAATAGAACCAAAATTAATCATAAGTACATCAAGATCACACAAAGAAGAAAAAAAAATAGATTTAAACTTAAAATATGCCTGCGTATCTAATACACATAAGCAATGTGTTTCAATTCTGTACATACACTTAAAAACACATATCACTCATAGAAAACTGTACATGTTTTGTTCAAAGCAATCTACCATGGTATATTTTACTTGACTATATTATTCCAATTTACTCTGGAAGCAATGCCTTTGGCTCTTATGATTAAACCAGTTGGGATCAAGTTCCTGATTTATCATTCCAGACCAAATTGATCATTATGACTGTCATTACTGAATAACATGACATAAATGTAAAACTGATCAACTAATCATAGTAATAAGATGAATTAGAAACGGTTTGGGCATGTATGTTTGTATTGAGAGACAAATCAAAACAGCTAAATCTGAAACGAGGCCTTATGGCTTATACCCATTACCAGACTGACTTTTACCACAGTAACACAATGTAGTCATTCGTCACAATAAACCCATTCATATCTGCATTTGGGCACCCTTTCTAAGGTTTCTTAGCATCTCGTATACCTGTTCGTGTTTTCTTTCCAGAGGTATGTGTGTGGTAAAACAAAACAAAACAAAAAAAACACACAACAAGCTTCTTACTAAGACCTCTACCAGAGGGAGCAAAAAAATAAAATAATGATAATTATAATAAGTGCCTACTCCATCTACTCACAATGCTGTGGTCTCTATGGTAATGCAACATTTAAAAAAAATGAAGCAAATAAACGTCACTATCAGGGGTGCTCTCTGAGAAGCCATGACATTTCCCTTTGTTTTTCAAGTTAACCCCCCCCCCCCTCTCCACCCCTTAACCCCCGCCCCCCCCCCCCACCACCACCCCAATACTCCCCGATGTCCCACCTCCTCACTCTGTCGTTTATTCACCATCAGTATGGTGCTGCGTTTCGAGGAAAGGCCATTCAAGACCTGCATCCTGCTAACAACAGAAGCCCACACAGTTTTCCTCAATGAAGTGGATATTGTTGGGGCTTGGGGGGGTGGCTGCCTCTCTTACCCCTCTCTAATGCAAGAAAAACATACTCTAGCATGAAGTGAAAAACGCACGCCAGCAGTCTGGGCGAAGCAGGACAAAAAACAAAGCAAAGAAAGAGATAAACTAGAACACATGTTATAAAAGACTAATACAATAATAATAATAATAATAATAATAATAATAATAATATAATGGATGCAGAAATCATAATTACAAATGACCTGAACACAGAACAGAAATATTTTTTTTGCAAAATAATATTCAATCAAAAAAAAAAAAAAAAAAACACAAATAAAAACAATAAGCAACACCAGAAACAAACTCCATGGGTTTCTCTCACAGATAGGGCGAGCTGAGTTGTAGGCCAATGACTGAGAGTGGAGAACTGTGTCATTACAGTCACACACACACACACAAGCTGCGTTCAATGGTCTCTTTCATGTTCATCATTCAAGTAGTTTTGGTACAGTGAAAACAAGGAGGGAAAAACTGTGTGTATGTATGTGTTGGTATCTGTGTGCTTGTGTGTGATACTACATGCAATTCTATTGATCTGTAATCATATGAGTGTAATTATGTTGATTTCAAGAGATAGATAAACCACCACCTTGCCTTGGGTATCGCCCTGTGTTGCCACGGATGGTACGGTGTGTGTGTGTGTGTGTGTATGAGGCAGAGAGGCTTCGTTTCGGGGGATAGTGGGACAAGCTGGACCGGATGCCTCTGGGGGGTTGTGTTCCTGGGTTTTCAGAGATGCTGGGTAAGGAATGCAGGGCTCTAGTGGGTACATCCCTTCCTTCCTCTTACAAGGAGTGAACATGATGTGTGTGTGTGTGTGTGTGTGTGTGTGTGATATTTATATATATATATATATATATATATATATATGTATAGAGAGAAAGAGAGATCCACACTGACCAGCAGTGGATTTGAAGCGCTGTGTGGAGCTATTGCAGGGTGACTTGTGATTTATTGTCTAAAAAAACTAGTTTATCAAAGCTATGTGTGACACGAATAAGAATCTTATCCAACATGGATGGAGAGCTGGCGTAAGCTAAAGGCGCAGTTCACAATTCTGGTGAAAATGAAATATAGGTCCTTTCTTCAGTGCCCCTGAAGCAATGTGCTGATTGGTTGGGATTGTTTATGGCTCAGTGCGAACCACTTTGCTTGTTTCCCATTTACAGAGCCAGGGCCATGTGTGTGTATGAGCACACACACTCAGAGAGGACAGCCGAAGGACTCTGAAAAACAATTCACTGAATTTGACAGAAATGCTACAATCACAAACTGCGCCTTTAACGCTAAATTGGCTTTCAGGACTGGGACCTGGTAGGGGCCTGAATGTGAAACCAGCACTCTCCTCCCTTTTGTGTGTGTCTCTCCCTCTCTCCCAGACTAAGAGAAGTGTAGAAGTGAGTAGCCAAGCACAGTGAAATTCCAACTGTTAGCCCACAGTCTGGGACTGCTTTAAAATGGTTATCTAACAGCGCGAAGGCTTCACATGTGGTTTATTGCGTGTATACGGCCACCATGATGCAGTTTATTTTTATTCAGTCTGTTTTCTTAGCCGAGAGCCGAGAGAAAGCCCCTGATTATGTGTGGCTTTTACAGGGAGAGAGAGGGGGAGGCCCCTGGGAGAATGAGAGAGATGAAGAGAGAGAGAGAGAGAGAGAGGGAGAGTGAGAGAAAAAGAGAGAGAGGGAAAGAGAGGAAGGGAGACAGAGGGAGAGGGAGAAAGAGCAGCACAAGGCCTGGTATTCAGAGCCCTCCACCTGCCTCTGGTGTGAGTGTGTGTTGGGGGGGGGGGCTCAGTCCCAGCTGGGCTTCTCTGAAGTCTGCTTCCCTCTCTGGGAAGAGCCTCCGGGGTGTGGGGAGCAACGATGGCCGTGGGTAATGATGGGTAATTGAGAGGGGCCTAAATTCAAGGAAAAGGATCAATGCTTAGATGTGTGTGTGTGTGTGTGTGTGTGTGTGCACGTGTGAGTGTGTCTTTGTGTGCCTGTGTATATATGTGTGTGTGTGCGTGTGTGAGAGAGAGCGATGCATGGATTGGCAGGTCCACAGTAGTTTTGACAGTGGTGCCTCTCATCCTGGGGGGGGGGGGGGGGGGGGGGGGTGTGGTGTGTGTGTCTTTCGCCTGACCTACTGAGGCATGTCCAGTCCACGGCTGCCCACACTTGGGTTCCTCTCCCACGGCACAAACCCAGCTAGCCGCAGCGCTCAGGCCACAGCTAGCATGGACGGCTAACGCGCTCGCTCGACGTCAATGATATGCATAAGAGAGGGACGTGGTGGGGGTGTTGGCAGACAAACATGAGGAGTTATATACTGTATCTATATAATTGCGTATGAGTAAAAAAGCCCCTTTATAGAGAATCAAGTTTGAAAGCAGCTGCTTTGACGGTTTATTGAGGTAAAGAGTTCTGTGGATCACTTGAGTTTTTCGCTCACGTATGTGTGTGAGCCAACAGTGAAAAAGTGTGTGTTTGTGCAGAGAAATCCCTGTGCTTATGAGAGAGAAAAGAAAACTCTCAGTCTCTCCAAAGAGAATGAAACAACCTCGTCTGATAGGGCCCAGCCACTGTGGCTAATGCTGCCCAATGCCTGTGACACCAGTGTGTTTTTCCTCCTTCTCTCTGCTGTGTTAGGTCCCAGTGGCGACAAGAAAGCGATCTGACTGAAACGTGAGACACTCCCGGCCCTCTCTCTCTCTCTCCACCATTTTGTTTTTACGATAACATATCAGGCTCTTTTTGTCTTTCCCTGGCTCTGGTTCTGTCATTCCTTTTTTTCCCCCTCCCTTTCTCTATCTCTCTCTTCTGCTCAGCCCTCCATTATACGAGACTGTTTCCTGCACTGTGGAAGGAACGAACCCGGTGTCCTATCACCTGGACATCAGCCAATCAGCAGTGGCCGATCCTCCGCCTCTTGCTCTCCCGCACTGCACTATGGGATACGCTGTGCTGAACTGCTGTTGGTGGCGGAGGGGAATGATGGGGTGTGTTCCCCAGGGCTGTGTGTGTGTGTGTGTGCGTGTGGGAGGGTTGGGGTTTTGGGGCGGAGGGCCTTGGGTGGAGGAGAACAGACACAGGGGGATAGCGGGGGTGGTGGAGGAGGAGACTCTGGGTGGGTGGGTGGGTGGGTGTCTCCTCTGTGCTACGCAAAGCTTGATAACCCCCCCCCCCCCCCCCCTCCCCCTCGCTGTGTGTTTATCGGCAGGGCCCGGGCACATCGGCGGGGCTCAGCGCGGCACGCCGCAGCTCGTCTGGTTCAGTCCTTCCTGCCTCCCGCTGATAACTGCCTTTGTTCCCGTCAGTCCGGGGGCCGCCCTGCTCTCCTCAGCATGCAGCCCCAGCCATGCAACACGCGGGCTGGCCTCCACCCAAGCCAGCCCAGCCTCTCTACCTCCCTCCCCTCCACCTCTCCACCTCTCTTCCTCTCTCTCTCTCTCTCTCTTCATCTCTCTGTGGCCAGAGCGGTGTTCGAGTCACACTCCCACAGCGGCAGAAAGAGTAAAGGATGAGAGAGAGAAAGAGAGAGAGAGAGAACAAACATGATGGAGAGGGTGAGGGAGAGAGAGAGAGAGAGATAAAGCTGCATACAGTTTCTCTGAGCCAAGTGGAGCGTGGGAGAATGTGAGAAAGGAGGAGAGATAAGATAGAACATTTGGGAAGCTGCTTAAAAGTGAGAGAGTGAAATTATAGCTATAAAAAGAGAAAAGCACATTATGAAAGAGTGGATGGAGAGAGAAATGCATATGAAAAAGTCAGGGACAATTAGGTACAGAGACATGGAGAGGAGGAGAGAGAGAGGCAGAAAGCTAGTGAGGGAGAGAGAGGGAGAGGGAGAGAGAGGCAAAAAGCTAGAGAGAGAGAGGGAGAGAGAGAGGCAGCAAGCTAGAGAGAGAGAGAGAGAGAGGTGTGAGGTGCTCCGTACTGGAAGGCTCTCCACTCCTCCTCCTCTGCTCTATGAATAGCCCTGTGTGGGATGCAGCTGTTTCCTAAGAGGGGAGGCCTCCTCAGGCAGGGCACACGCTCGTGTGAGTGTGTGTAAGTGTGTGTGTGAGTGTGTGTACGCGTGTGTGTGTGTGTGTGTTGGGTGCGGGGGCCGAGAGAGGGCACGGGGCCAGGCTGTCTGGTTCTACCTGAGAAAACTGCCAGCGAGCCACAGAGCGAACGAGCACTCGAGCGAGCGCACGAACCAACGAGCGAAATGAACAAGGGAGCGAGGAAGAGAAGGAGGGACCCACCCCTCCTCCCCTTCCTGTCCCCAACAGAGGCGCGGGAGCCAGGAGGTTATCTCACCCAGACACCTCAGCGCAGAGGGCAGCCAGGTCACGCACGCCACGCCCTGCTGCTGCTGATGTCAGACTTGTGTGTGTGTGCTTTATATTCAGGACGCCAGCAGAGGAGGAAGAACAACACACCATGACAACAAAAGTCCTTTTCTACCAAAGTAGTAGTGTATGTTGAATGGTTGAATGCTTCAGTTCATGTGTTAGTCACAGTGTGTGTGTGTGTGTATGTGTGCGTGTTTGAAACCCTGATTTGAGTTTGATGAATGTGCAGGTGTGCAGTCCAGAGAAGAAGGAAACAGCTGCTTTGAAACTTTCTCCTCCTTTTTTTTTGTTTCTCATTGTTTTGTTTTGAGGCTTTTGGGGCTGTTCAAGGGGTGAATAGACTCGTGGACTCGGAGAGAGAGAAGAGTGGCCATACATGGCGAGCCACCTCGCTCGACAGGATGGGACGCATCATGTGATTACTCTGTTGGACAGTGCGACAGTACACAGACGCTTCCCTTTGAAATACTGCCCCAGTGACTGACTGACTGGGGTCACCTGGCTTCTCAACAGAGACGGTTAGAGATATTTGCATGAATGACGCACACTCACACACTAACAAAAAAAAAAAACATCTTTTCTTCCAGTCTCGCAGAAATGAAAAGCAAGGAAACAAACCAAGCACCCCACTCTGTCCTCTCCTCATCACTCTGGTAGAGCCAGTCTCTCGTGTACCTCCTCAGTTCAAGATCAATGATTAACGTTGAGTCCTTAGGACTGGTTTTATGTCTTTCTTTTTACCCAGAGCTAGTTTTCCCACAATGTGAAAACTACCCGAAAAAAAAAAAAAAAAAAAAAAAAAGGAAAAGAGTGCAAATCTCATTGAGAGTAAGGCTGTTTTATGGGTGTGAGTTTGTGTGAATTTGTGTGTGTCTGAGTGTGTGTGTGTGTGTGTGTATGTGTGTGTTTGTGTATGTTTTTTCTCTTCAAACATGTTCATTCTTTCAAGCTAACACAGCCTTCCCTGAGCAGGGCGCAAAAATTCAACCCCATGTTGAATTTTTCAGAGTAAAGTGATGCTTGTATTGTGCAGTCAAGGTGAGTAATAAAGAAAAAAAAAACCAAATAAGTAGAAACTCAAAATAAAAACTGTTTGACTCCTGAGGTGTGGTGTGTTTGCCCCTTCGCCCCTCACCCTTGTCAAGGTGAAAAGGTCAAAGAAAAACAAAAAAACAAATTCAATTTCATATACCTGTCAATTTTGTCTAGATATTTTTGTCCGCTTGAACAACTTGAGTTGTTTAAAATGAGTGAAACAAAATGAGGAAAGCTGTGGCCAGAAGCTAGAGAAATCCAGACACATGGTACAGATTGTAAATATTGCCATCTGCGAAAGGCATTCTCTCTTTTTTCTCCATTTCTTTGCTTTTTTTTGTTTCTGTGTTGTTGGTGTGTTGTCGTATTTTTTTTTTTCTGGTTGCACAAGAAAAAAATTGCACTACTACAAGCGGTTATGTACAATACAGTACACCACAGCAAGCAAGGACCCAGCGGAGGGGAAGGAGGCCTAACAGCTGTGCAACATGAGTATTACTATGGGAGAGGAAAGAGAAAGGGATAGAGAGAGAGAGATATCAACAAAAAATGCGAGAAAGAAGAAAAAGAAGTCTTTCTCACGAAAAAACAAAACAAAATCATTAAATAAAATAATGAAAATAACCAGCCAGGAGCCCCAGTGAAGGGGGAGTCTCAGTGTGTGTGGGGGGGGGGGTTGATTGGGGGGTTGGTGGGGCTGGGCAGGAAAGTGCGGCTGGATTTTTTGTCTTCTTTCTTCTTTTTCTTCTTCTTTTTCTTCTTCTTCCTCTTGTCTTAAGGCGAGTTGGCAGGGCTGAGGGTGGGGCTGAGTGTGGGGCTGGAGGCGTCCGAGCGGCTGTAGTCGCTGAGGGATCCGGGACGTGCGCTGGTGCCCCCGCCACCCATGCTGCTGCCCGCTCCCAGGGCACCTCCTGCGGCACCGCTGCCCCCGGCCCCGTGGTGGCGCTTGAGCATGGCGGGCTGGAAGTCGGAGTGGCGGCGGGCGTGCTTCATCAGGTGGTCGCTGCGCATGAAGCGCTTGTCGCACAGCGGGCAGCCGAACTTCTTCTCGCCCGTGTGTGTGCGGTAGTGGCGTGCCAGCTCGTCCGACCGGGCAAACTTCTTGGTGCAGTCGGGCCAGGTGCAGGGGAACGGGCGCTCACCTGTGGCAAAGGGCAGACAGGACAAGATCAGCATTTTTGTTTTTTCAATTTTCACAATAATATTTTTTTTGTTCATGTCAATCTCAATTCAACAAAACACTCAATTACACATTTACAACATGCTATACAAAAGCAACAGAGTGGGTGTGGAGGACTTTATAGGAAATACAGAATCTTTTTCATCAATCATCAACTGCATTCAGCTTCACAATAAGATGTGATGTTAAAATCTGCTGTTATTGCCAGAAGCGGCATATAAAAAAAAAAGACTACAGTATAGTTTTTCTACATAAAGAGCACCGAGTGTGAAATGTCGTGGTGTTTTTGCTGGCATGAGACTGCAAGGCTTCTGCTCGGCTGAATGACTTTTGTTTTTGTTGCTTTTCGGATTGGTGTGTGCGCTCTCTCGACCCGCAGTGCACTTGTAAAGAAGCCGAGAGCTGATCCCCGAGGGCTCTTTGGGGACGTTGAAAGGAGAGCTCCACTGGCTGGCTCGAGGTGTTAAGGAGTCCCTGTGTCGTCAACACTGCCACGCCTCACTGGTACCAATTAACAGCAGCACTCGCCCCCACTGATCTCAACACACACACACAAGCACGCACACACACACACACACACACACATACGCACGCAACTCACACGCACTGACTGACCTCAACCAGGTGATTTTTTCCCCCCAATAATTCCTGCTCCTCCCCTCCTGCCTCCCTCCACAGAAAAAAAAACACACACTCACAAGGCAAACAAAGGCCTCATTTAACCTCTCAGTCCTGGCCTGCCATGTGTGTGTGTGTGTGTGTGTGTGTGTGTGTGTGTGTGCTGCCAGGTTCTTGTTAAATACACGCAGGCCATTCCTCTGGTCACACTGATACACACCCGACACAACGGTGTACATGCCAAAATGTTGCACAAACACACACACACACACACACACACACACCTCAGACTTACTATACACACGCACACAAAAATCTCACTCATCAAACACACACAGAGACAAACAAACACACGCACACAACACACACCACACACACACACACACACACGCCACATGGCCGGTCAAGGTCAAGTTCACCTTGCTTGTTCTCGATTTGAAACAACAAACGAGGCCCCCTCCCATCCTCCCATGACACAACACAGACGAGCTTTGGCTCAGGCCACACGCCGCATGCAACTGCTGGCTCACCCCCGCGCTGACACTAGAGACAAGGCTCTTTAGAGAGGAATAAAAGTTGCCCATGTTACCAGAGAAACATACAAAAATGAGGAGGGAAGAGAAAAAAGGCACCATATGTTCCATCAGCACTCGCATGTAGCCAAGGTCATCTGGGGCGTGGGGAGAACGAGGACGTTGACGGGGGCTAGACGGGGACAGGGAGGGTCAGTTTTGGGGGGGCTGTAGGGGTGGATATGTGGATGTGTGCGGGGCGGTAGGGGTGTGTGTCCCCAAGACAGACACAAAGGGGTCCTGTGGACTAGTGGTGCTCAGTAGAGGAGCCAGCGCATGAGCCGACTCAGCCATGAGATAAGTGAGCGGCCATAACACCCGCCCAGTCTCAGAGGGGAGGGGGAGAGAGACATAAAGAGAGAGGGAGAGAGAGAGAGAGGGAGGGAGGGGGATCTTGGAGTTCAAACGCACTTCATAGTCCACATGGCCATAAACACCACCTCTCTTTCTCCTTCTCTTCTCTCTCTCCAGCTCTCCCTTTGTGCCCATCTCTCCCTCTCTCTCTCTCCATCTCTGTCTCTCTCCATCACGGTTACATTATGTCCAAATATCTCTTCCTCTCTTTCCAACTGTTTCCCTCTTCCTCCCTCTATCTCTCTCTCCAAATCTCTTCCTCTCTTCCTCTCTCTCTCTCTCTCTCTCTCTCTCTTTGTCCCCAAAGGCACCATAACGTGACTCTCTGTCATTCCCCTCCACCCTCACACCCCCTCTCATCCAACCACCAAAGCCACAACCCCCTACTACACCCCACCCTGTCCCTGGCTCGTCCCCACACACACACACACACACACACAGGGGAGCCAGACTTCCAGTATAATTAGCCAGGGATCCAGATGCTAATGATCTCTCCAGTCGAACCCGACCCGTTCCAGCGCGCGGAACTGTCTGTGACCGACTATGTAGGAGGAAATGAGCCCTTAGACACCCCCCAACAACCCCAACAGCCCCCCCCAACAACCCCAATAACCCCACCATCGCCACCCACCCGCCATGAGCCCCACCAAACCCGCTTTCCCTCTGCAATAAAAGCAAGCTTTGACACAAATCTGCTCAAAGCCAGATGGAACTATATATCGCAGTGGTGAGGTTTCGTTCCAACTTCTAGTGAGTCACAAACTGTGAGAACTGGTCAACTCCACACACACACACACACACACACACACACACACACACACACACACACACCTAGTGGGTCTTGAATAGCATGTAGTTAGCCTACGAGAGGCTGAACATGGCTGATACAGAATTCTGTTTAGTTCCATGTCAGTGGTTTTCTGCCCGACAATAGTGGGATGCGCTGTTCTAAATTTACACAGCCTTTACTCAGCAATGAGAGAGAGCAGAGCAGAGCAGACCAGACAAGAGAGGAGGAGAGGAGAGGAGAGAGGCGAGCGGGGCACTACACTATTCTGTGGAGTGGAGAGGAGAGAAGAGGAGAGGAGGAGAGAAGAGGAGGAGAGGGGAGGAGAGGAGGAGAGGAGAGGAGAGGAGAGAGACGAGCGGGGCACTACACTACACTGTGGAGAGGAGAGGAGAGAAGAAGAGAGAGGAGAGGAGAAGAGGAGAGAGAGGAGAGGAGAGGAGAGATGAGCGGGGCACTACACTACACTGTGGAGAGGAGTGGAGCAATGTGGGGCTCAGATTTACAGTAAAGCGCTGCCTCTGATTATGCTGATTGCATCGCGGCAAACCGTATGGGCTACACACACACACACACACACACCATCTTTAAATCTAGTGACGTAGCAGCTTTGGTCATGGAAAAAAGGCAGTGCGTCTGTGTTGCGTGCACAGAGAAGAAAGGCGAGCGTGTCTGGGTGGGAGGAGGACAGGCCCAGACCTCTCCGTCATTACGCCAGCACATTGGCCTGAACACATGAGTGAGCAGCAGTGCAGCTGGCCTATGGCTGCCTTTGTTACTGGGACGTGCTTTCTTCTGCACAACACAGGGCCTCAGTGGAAAATACCGGTCTGCTTTTCACCGCACACAAATACATACACACACACACACACATACATATGTGTATATATATACATACATACATAGTATACATACATACATGTATGCACAGACACACAAACACACTCACTAGATACACATACACATATGTGAGGTCTACATCCTGATCAGTGTGTTTTCTCTGGGGGTGTGTGTGTGTGTGGGTGTGGAGAGGTTGCTGGTGTGTGTTTTCTCTGGGGGGGGTGTGTGGGTGTGGAGAGGTTGCTGGTGTGTGTTTTCTCTGGGGGGGTGTGTGTGTGTGTGTGTGGGTATGGAGAGGTTGCTGGTGTGTGTTTTCTCTGGGGTGTGTGTGTGTGTGCGTGTGTGTGTGTATGGGTGTGGAGTGGTTGCTGGTGTGTGTTTGCTACTGTTCCTCCCCCTCCTTTATCACCGGGCCTGCGCTACAAAGCAGGAGAAATGAGCAAGTCTAGACTTCCCCCCTCCCCAGTCTGTGGTCTACGTCTGGGACCTGACAGCCTCACCTCCAGACAGCACACAAGCTGTGTGTGTGTGTGTGTGTGTGTGTGTGTCACCACCCGGCAACAAACACTGTGCACACACACACGCACACACACACACACACTCTCATATGTACAACCCCAAAGACAGTTGTGCACACACACAGGCAAACAAAACCATAAGCACGAACACACACACACACACACACACACACACACACACACACATATACTTAAAGGTTCATACACACACTTTTAAAACCTTTCAGCATGTAAATACCTGCTGAGAACATAAACATACTAATCCTGCAACACATTTACACCAAACACACACCCCACCCCAGGCAGCACATGTGTCCAATCAGTTTTAACACACACAAACACACACACACAGAGAGAGAGAGAAAGAAAACCACACAATTCTACACACACTAAATCATGCTGCTCAATACAGCTTGACACACTACACGCACAAACTGTAGCGAGCCACGCAAGCGGTCCGTCCGATATCTGATGTTCCTGTACAGATCAACTAGCGGGGACTAATCTGCAGCGGGTCACTCTTGTTTGACCTTGTTTAAACATCCTGGATCTACAGTTCTCCAGATATAAACATAAATAGACAAAATCTAAGATTAGCCTAGTTCCTAAAGAAACAGGCAAAAGTCAAACTCCTGCAGATTTTGTGTTGTTCCCACACTGGGGCTAGGACACTAGTCCCACTGGCTTGATGAAAACACACGCTAAGGCAAGACAAACGATTACAGATTTTAGAAGACGAGTGTCCACATACAAGATCATTGACTCACACTCAACATACCACCTGTGTACACACACACACACACACACACACACACACGCGCGCGCAAAACTTCTCACGAGACACATGCAAGTGCATATACAAACACACTCTCCTTTAACGAGCCAACATATACAGAGAGAGAGAGAGAGAGAGAGAGAGGGAGAGAGAGAGAGAGAGAGAGAGAGAGATCTCCATTCGTTGCCTAGCCGGCAGTGGTAACAGATCTCCTGACATGAATATTTCACTGGCCCAGAGAGCAGGGCAGCATGTGTGGACGCAGGCCTTGGTGCAGTGGACTCCCAGATGCTCAGGAGAGCAAAGATGCACTGGACAACGCCTGCCCCACCCCCAGTAGACATGACCAGAACACAAGCACGCTCAAGATTCAAACAGGGAGGGCAGATAGATACAGTATATGTATAACGGAAACAGAAAAAAGAGACAGGAAAGGGGGCATTTTGTGTGCTTTGATGCATGTTTTTGTGATTGATTATAGAGAAGAGAACACAGAACTCTGGAAGGAAGGGTGTGATAATAGAAATAAACACAATAAATACTTCCGGGTCATTCCGGGGGTGCCGAGGGTGCATTCAGCTCAGTCCTGGGCTGTGTGCCTATTCTATGCAGGACCTCTGCTGCTGCTGCTGCTGCTATTGCTGCCCACAGCTCTGGAAACGTCCCAAGGACTTAATAGAGGGCCCCAGTGTGTGTGTGTGTGTGTGTGTGTGTGTGTGTGTGTGCGCGCACACTCGTGGGCACACAAAACTGCCACGCTGTGTCACCATGCATCTGAAAAAGGAGTCAGTGCCTGTTGGGCACTCGGTCAGAAGGGCCCCACAAGCCTGCCATCCACCCACAATGATGTCAGCAACCCACACCCATGTGTGAGAGATTAAGCTCCTAATTATATATACATGCTTGTGTCTGTTTGGGTGTATGTTTGTATGGGAGTGTGAGCCTACAATTTGATGTGTGTTTGTGTGTGTGTGTGTGTGTGTGTGTGTGTGTGTGTGTGTGTAGATGTCTGTTTGTGTGTATGTCTCTATGTATGTGAGAGTGAGCCTACAATTTGTGTGTGTGTGTGTGTGTGTGTGTGTGTGTGTGTGTGTGTGTGTGTGTGTGTGTGTGTGTGTCAGATGAGCGAGGGATGTACTTATGTAAAGAGAGCCATGATGTACTGGATCAGTGTTTCATAACAGTGACGGGTGAGGGGGGAGGGGGGGTGGACAGCCTTGCCCAGTTGCGCTGAGCTGATTTGTACTGGGCGGTGTGGGGTGGTGCGAGGTGGTGTGGGGTGGTGTAGGGCGGTGTGGGGTGCAGGGTCAGCGCTGAGCCCCCCTTTGTTCCTGTGGGAACACAATGGCAGGGGCACCGCGCACAGCCCACAGGCCACCATGACCCAGTGCCCACAGAGGAGGGGCTCAGCGTGGACCGTCCACCACAGCGCAGCGCTATTCTCAGTAATGAGCGCAGGGCAGGACAACCACTACGCCACACCACGCCACACCCCCGCTCTCCTTCTCTCTTTTCTACCCTCTCTCTCTCTATCCCTCCCTCCCTCCCTCCCTCCGTCCGTCCTTCTCTTTGCCTCTGCTCTGCCCCCGTCACGCTGTCCGCTCGTGGCGCGCGGGCGAAAACGAGACGCGGAGATGCCTTCGGGGCAGTGTGTGTGTGTGTGTGTGTGTGTGTGTGTGTGTGACGTCGGGACCAGCCGATAGGCCGGCCTTCTCTGGCAGCTGTCCAACCCTGGCAGCCCGCGCCCTGTCCCTCTCAGAGGCAGGCTGCTGCACAGGATGGAGGGGGGGGGGGGTGGGGGGTGGTGCTGAGTGGTTAGCGGGAGGAGGAGAGGAGAGGAGGGTGGGGTGGGGTAATTAGGGAAGCTTTGGGCTTTCGTCTAATGCACACAGTGACCCAGTTACCCCGTGAGGCAGTTACATCATGAATACGTACTGTACTGTACCGCGCCGCAGCGCACCACACCATGCTGTACGCTCAGCTAAGCAGCAACAGCAGCGTCAGACGAATGGGGGGGGTGGGGGGGGGGGGGGCAGTAGCAGCCAGTGTCTTCCTCCGAGGTGATGCGATTTTATGTCACAGGTAGCAGAGTTATATAACTGTTCTCTTTCGGGGCCACTGGGTCAGTAAATAAAACTACTCCACTCGACGCTTCTCTCCTCTCTCCTCCTCTCCTCTCCTCCCCCACCCTCCTCGAGCCGTTTCCTTCCCCTTCATTTTGCGGCGCGGACACAGAAAGAGAACACACACACCCTCTCATTTCATCTGAAGAGTCACCAAGAGGACAAACGCACATGAAGAACACAAACCCCTTGCCATTGGCTTGGCGAGTCCTGAAAAGACAGCGTGCAGCGATGTGAAGGGGGGGGGGGTGTGTGTGGGGGGGGTGTGTGTGTTTGGAGACCGATCTGAGATTATGAATAGGGCTCTCACGGTGGCGGGAGGAACGTAATAGTTTCCCGCCCGCAGGAGCAGGGGGAGCATTAACGTCAGACCCGGAGCCTTTAGCGTCAGTCACCTGCCCCAGCGGCCGCCATCCTTTGGTGAGAGGGAGATAAAATTCCTGCCGTCTCCTCACCCATGGTCGGCACACACACGAGAGAGAGAGAGAGAGAGAAAGAGGGAGAGAGAGAGAGAGAGAGGGAGAGAGAGAAGGAGAGAGAGAGAGGGAGAGAGGGGAGAAGGACAAAGAGAGAGAGAAAGGAGAAAAGGAGAAAGAGAGAGAGAGAGAAAGGAGAGAAGGAGAGAAGGAGAGAGAGAGAGAGAGAAAGGAGAGAACACGATCCACTGGCTGGGCGCTAAGGCGTCACTAGTTTAGACTCACTGCCCCCCTTTCTCACCAGCCAGACATCCTGCTCTGAATGGCTGTGGGTGTCCTTAAATGTACTCCGTGTGTGCACGCGCACATGCACACACACACACACACACACACACACACACACACACAATCTCATATCTTCTGCAAGCAGTGGAAAAAAAAATCCTCTGGGCTCCTGCAGCCCGTGGCTATTACTGCTGGTGAGACATGGTTCTATTTTGCCTCAGCGTGAAGGGAACACAGGTCTGCATAATGCCAACCAGGAGAGAGCGGAGCCGAGAGAGGCTGTGCATCCCGATCCCCCCGCGGCTAGATAGAGGCTTCTCTCTCTCGCTCTCTCTCTCTTTTTATGGAGCTAAAACACCTCCACATCGCACCGCTCCGCTCCGCAGAGGAGCTCACACAAAATGGAGAAGAGAAACGAGACGGAACCCAACGGAACGGAACAAGACGAGACAAAAGCGTAAAATCCAGCAGAAGCCTCATGCAGGCCTGTACAGAGCTGGGAGGGTTGTGATCATGTTTGCATTTATTCACGTGACAGAGTTGTGGCTTCCTAAACCAAACAAACCTTCCTAAATAAAGGTTTCATTTCTACTGAGCATCAGTTCCATGGTCTTGGTGGCCTGGGTGCTGTTAGCAACCCTTCCAGATCAGCTACAAGTGCTTAGAGAATGCAAACATATCTTTAACAAAAACCTTCAAAAAGCTAGGTCCTCTCTTCCATTACCTATGCTTTGCTGCATAGCTACCTTTTGGAAACTACATACTGTAGCAACATGGCCATAGCTATGAAGAGAGGCACTTTTTCTGTGCATCTCTCTCTTTCTCCTTCTCTTTCTCTTTCTCTCTCTCTCTTTCTCTTTCTCTCTCACTCCCTCGATTACCCCATGCTGTGCTAGGTAAGATGCACTGCTCCTCATCAAGTTAAATTAGGAGTAAAGGGAGCTCCACATATCTCTTTCTTTCCAATTGCCCTTTCTCTCTCTGCCTCTCTCATTCCCTCTGTCCTGACGGCAGCTGGCGGGGTTGTGGGGGGTGGGGGGGGGGGGGGGGGGGGGGGGTTGGTCATTGACGGTAGCGGGGGGAATCTGAGCTGAACATGGCAGCACAGACGTATAGTGGGCTAGACCGGTGCTCATCAGAAGAGGAATGATTTACTTTAGTGTTCATGGCCATGGCCTCATGCCAGGCATGGGGAACCAGAGAAAAAGAGAGAGAGAGAGAGAGAGAAAGGGAAGGGAGAGAGTGATAGAAAGGGAGAAAGAGAGAGAGAGAGAGAGAGAGTGAAAGGGAGGGAGACAGACAGCCAGGCTACCTCGTCCAAAACCACGGCCCAGGGCACAGCGCTCCGCTCGACCACAGGCCTAATGATAAGATGGCCGACCCGACTCCCACTCCAGACACACACTCTGGCCGGCCTCTCTCGCCCGCCACCGCCACGTGCCCTCAACGCCGCCCGGGCACAGCCCACTCCAATGACCTCATCCGGCAGCAGCAGCAGCAGCAAAGCATGATGGGATGGCAGGAGGGGGGCGGGTCTAAGAGGGCCCGTGCGTAGAGGGGGGGCAGGAGACACACCCCCCTTCCCACTCGTAAAGCAGCAGTGGCATTTAAAACCAAACGAGACGGGGCCTGGCTATATAACCTGGCAGGGAGTATAGCATAAGCTTTAACATATGCACAGCATGCACACAATAGCCCACCATCTGAGAGAGAGCGCCTCGACAGTCGTCAGCGTTAGACCCGAGAAGCGTCACACCAAGCCACTGAGTCATTACACGTCCCAGTCATAAATCAGACTCTTGGGCTGAGACCAGTGCCTGAAATTATTTAATTTTGACACACACCCAAAACCAGGGTGAAGAAATGTATGTCTGTTAATCAAAACCATAATGTGTGCGTGTGTGTGTGTGAGTGTGTGCCTGTGTGTGTGTGTGTGTGTGTGTGTGTGTGTGTATTAGTGCCTGTATGTGTATGCGTGCCTGTATGTGTATGCATGTGTGCCTGTATGTTTACGCATTTGTGTATGTCTATGTGTCTGTGTGTGTGTGTGTGTGTGTGTGTGTGTGTGTGCGCGAGTGAGCCTGCTCAGGGGCCTTGCCGTTCTTGGCAGCCCGACACAGGGGAGGGGTGTCAGTCAATCAGGGATGTGTGTGTGTGTGTGTGTGTGTGTGTGTGTGTGGGTGAGAGTACGTGCACGCATCTGCATAGGGGACCAGCGCAGCGCTGAGCTCCAGAGCGAGAGCCTCAAAGCGGGCCTTTCAGCAGCCCCTGGCTCCATTCATGTGTCTGAGCCCAAGGCGAGCTGGAGTGCATGCAGCCTGAATACAGCCCAGCGTGGGCGGAAACAAAGGGCCCCTGGGCGTGTCTCCAGCCATAAACACAGCCCTGGCCTGCATGGCTTTATGGCGGGGGGGGGGAGCGCCACGCCATACAAGAGCCATTTAATTTATTATCGCCCCATTGTCTTCAGTGGTCGTATGCTAACGCTAACGGGTCAGGGCCGTCTGAGAATCTGTGCATCTCTCCTCAGACGCTCACTCCCAATCTCCGCACACAGACGCGCCGGATGGGAACAACAGCACCGCCCCTACCTCCGCTACGGCGAGGCTTTCTAATAAGAGAGCTATGAGCGACGTCCATAACTCACCCCCTACGAGCCACCACTTCCCCCCTCTCGCACACAGGAGGCCTGACAAACTACCGGGGGCTGGCTGATTCAGGCAGACAGGCCGCTACCCATCATCGCAGGCCCCGTCCCTTCTCTTGGTCGGAGGCCATGTTTCACAGCGCTGGCCATTTCATCACTTACAGCGCTGTCAATTACACTGAGGGGTCCCCCTCCGCTCACCATTCTGTCTGTCTCTCACTCTCACTCCGTCAGTCTCTCTCTCTCTCTGTCTGTCTCTCTCTCTCTCCCTCTGTCTCTCTCTCCCTTGGTCTCTCTCTCTCATGTATGTGTTTTCAAGGGTGTAGTGATCTATAGATCTGCTGTGCTAATGTAAAGATATGCTGGCTCAATAAGTTACGCCTCTCTCGCCTCTCTCTCTCTCTATCTCTCTCTCTTTCTCTCCTCTCTCTCTATCTTTACCTCTCTCTCTCTCTCTCGCTCTCTCTCTCCCCTCTGCTGTTCTGGGCTAACCTGGGAAAAGGCTGACAGGCAGGTTCCTGATCTGCGGGTGATGCTTTTAACCCCGGTGAGCCGAGGACACGGGCACAGCTGCTGCCGTTAGCACAAGTGTTTACGTCTGTTCCGGACGGGCACCAGACATGGGCAGAGTGGAGGGGGCACGCAGATATACGCCATCTATCTATCTTCAGTTCCACATACGCCATTGGCTGGTCATGCCAGCTGGCTTGGAACACTGATCCAATCTCACCAGCATTCCGCTCACCTCCGCTCCGACTAACACAAGGGCGCTCTGGCTCAGTCCTGCTGCCTAGCCCCTTACAGTACCTGTGTGTCCGCGTATACCTGCACTAAGCTCACCTGGCTCTACCTATTCATGCCTGGTTACTTGTGTATCGACCTATACGTGTATCAAGCACATCTGATTGAAGCCAATGCAATACGATAAAAATGTTACGTTAGCCACATCAGGTGGGAATAGGTAATCAATAGTCCCACCAATGAGATCAGCGCCGTGCTCAGAGCAGGGAATAAATGGAAAGATCTACAGCTCGAGTGAGCATAGCAAACACTGAACTGCTCTACAGGAGATCTGGCCATTTCTATAGAAAACATTGAACACAAAGAGAAGTGCGTAAGGCACTCGGCTGAAGACGGTTTGGAGAAGCCCTCTTGCCCAGTGAGAGATATCCTAGGGGCACCGGCGTGACTATCTCATCAAGGCCACTGCAGACAGCAGACCGACGCCATTCACACACACACACACACACACACACACACACACACACACACACACGCACGCACTCAAGTATTCTCACCTTCCCTTGAGAAATATCAGAGCCATCACACCCTCCATCACACATACAACATATATAAATACAGAAACAAAAACTCAGGTTCACACAGACAAACACAGACATAGACACAGACACACACCCACACACATACATGTGCATACGCAAGGCCAAGTCTCTATCTGAATGTTTCTTTTCATCTAAGACATGGCCCTGGCTGTGGCTCTGGGCTGCAGATTTATGACGGTGTATAGGGTCCGATCCCACATAGGCCACAGCAAAGATAACACACAGCCTGCTAACGCACACCTCTTCTACACTCTCTCTCTTTTACATCTCCTCTTCTACACTCTCTCTCACTCTCTCCTACATCCCCTCTTCTACACACTCTGTCTCCCATATATCTCCTCTTCTGCACTTTTGCTTTCTCTATCTCTCTCTCTTTCACCCCATGTCACCTCCCATTCTTTCTTTCTACTAGCATTCCATCTCTGCTTCCTAACATTCTTTTCTGTCTCTCTCTCTCCCTATCTCTCTGCAACCATGCCATCTGTAAGCTATCTGCTAACCTTTTCTTGCACTCCTGCAGTGTTGCCAAAGCAGTAAACAAAACAGCATAATGGTTTTTACAGTAACAATTAGAACAATGACAATATTAAGTTAAGGGAAACAGTAATAACATGCTAAGTGAAAAATTGTGTGCATGCACTCACTTTCTTTCTCTCTTTCGCACACACACATACGTACGCATGTGTGTGTACACTGCACACACACACATTACAATATACTCTCTCACACTCTCTCTCACACACACACACATTCATCTGTCTCTCTCTCTCCACCTCTGTCTGCTCATCCTCGTCCACTGGTCTGTCCACTGCTCCCTCCCCCTGTCTTGTCACTGGGCCAATCAGATCGGCTGCAGATGCGGCTGACTGGGTGACCTACATCAGCGGAGGCCAGCGATAGCAGCAGTTCATCCGCCCTCCCTGCCTTCAACCTCCACCCTCCAGCACCTCAGCCATCATCATCATCCACCCTCTCCTATCCCCACCCCTACGCTCCTCCACCCAATACCTCTCTGGACTGACAACAGTGCATCCTCCAAGCTTTAAAACTCAACCAGCAGCACCACCACCACCCTTCTCATCCACCACCCCCTCTGTGCACACCACCCGCTTCACACAGCCCATCCACCCTTCTGTACCAGCAGTGCAGCTCTCTCTCTCTCTCTCTCTCTGTCTCTCTCTCTCTCTGTCTCTCTCTCTCTCTCTCTCTCTCTCTCTCTCTCTCTCTCTCTCTCTCTCTCTCTCTCTCTCTCTCTCTACCACCCCCACCCCAATCACCCCCTCCATGCAGTGCAACCAGCCCACGCACTGCGCATAGCCCAGCATAATGTAGCATAGCTTAACCTAGCATAGCCTAGCATAGCATAGCAGTGTGGAGCGGAAAAGAGCACAGCTGAGCTGTGGAGATCAGAGCCCCTGCAAAAGGCCTGCTACCTAGCGTGAGACCGCCAGCCTCTCCGCCCCCTGCTCAAGATGGCTTCTGTGCCCTTGAACCTCGGTGCCCGGCTCAAGATGGCTTCTGTGCCCTGCCAATCCAGTGCGAGCGAAAGCCACAGCGCCCGGCTCAAGATGGCTTCTGCGTCACGGAGGTGGAGAGACACAGCGCTGTTGCAGTGACTCTAAGATCCCCCTTCTTCCTGCCCGAGGTAACTGACACCCCTCCTGTGTCAGGCTGCCAAGAACGGCAAGGCCCCTGAGCATGCTCACAGACACACACACACACACACACACACACACACACACACACACACACATATGCCCTCTCTGTCTCTCTCCTCATCTCACACACATACACACACACGTATGCATACACACACGTGCACTCCCCACCATCTCTCTCCGTCACATATACGCACTCTCAGGATACTGCAGTCATAGCTGGAAGTACTGGAACAGAGAGTGGGAACCCATGGAAGGGGGGCTGGAGTGGGGTGAGGGGGTGAGGGGTGAAGGGGGGCTGGAGTGGGGTGAGGGGGTGAGGGGTGAAGGGGGGCTGGGCCAGGACTGGGAGGAACAGAGTGGCTTTTATAAGTCGCTGCCAAAGCCAACTAAAGAATACATGAGCTCAGCGGTCTGCAAATGCAGGGCCGGACCAACGGTGGCCTGATATAACTCCAGCCTTAACTCCGGCAGGAAAGGAAAGGAAAGGAAAGGAAAGGCAGTCTCTCCCTCCCTCCCTCCCTCCCTCTCTCTCTCTCCTGCCTTCCAGTTATGGAACACCACTGCATGTATTTGGATATCACTCTCTCTCTCTCTTGCTTACACACACTCTCTCTCTCTCTAACTTCCAGTTATGGAAGCCTACTGCAAAAGCGCTCTCTCTCCCTCTTTCGCTCTCTTTCTCTCTCCCTCTCTTCTCTCTGGTCTCTATTGCTTACATGTGGATTCATGCTTAGTGTGCTGTGCTGCCATGTTTGCTTATGACGATGAACGATCAACACGGACCACACAGCGTGGACCACGACAACGAGAGGAGAAACAACAGACTGGACAGGAGCGCTCCACACTGCCCTGTGTATGTTTGGGATGAGGAGATGAGAGAGAGAGAGAGAGAGAGAGAGAGAGAGAGAGAGAGAGAGAGAGGGGGTGAAAGAGAGCCTGGAGAGGAACCCCCTCTCAGACACATCCCCTGGTCCAGTGGAGCTGGCCCAGAGCCCGGGGGCATTAACCTGCCAGATTAGCCGAGGTTAGCCCCCATCCATTCAGTTTTATTTACATCCCTGACCGGGAATAAAGTGGATTTGGCTAATGCCGGCTTTCCATTGGCCACGGCCACACACACCAGCCAGATGTAAAGATACGAGTGCCACCTCGACAGATTTGTCCCACCCCCCACTGCCCAACCCCTTCACTGGCCGAAGCCTCCCGAACTTGCGGGTCACGTGCTCTAAAGTCACGGGATTAGTGCTGCCGCTGGAGCCGAACTAAAATAATTATCCATACGTCTCACGGCAGAGAGGACAAAACCCACAGAAACAGGAAACCATCTGAGATGACAAACTGGGGCGGATTTCAAAATGGAGGTTCCCGGCGGAGTGAATAGGTTTCCTCTCATGGTGCTGGTGTCTGCCTGACGACTGTACAGAATAAACAGAGCGCAGCGCAGAGCAGAGCAGCGCAGAGCAGAGAGGGCTGAAGCCAGAGAGGGGTGGTTGGGGTCGGACTGACAGGAATTTTAGCCACACCAATGTGAGGAGAATATATTCCATACGACACACACACAGAGACAGACAGACACACACACACACACACACACACACACACACATACAGACACACACACATTAACTTGCACACACACACACACACACACACACACACACACACACACACACACACACACACACAGGACAGTGTATGCCTGCGTGCGTGATGGTTGGAAACATGGCTGGCTTACTGGGCCACAGGGAGTGCTGGCATGCCTGGGGCAGACAGCACAACACAGCCCAGCCTCCTGTGCCCAGCGCTGCGCTAACCTGGCACCCGGCCCAGGGCAGCCGGGCAGGAAACCAGAGCAGGGCAGGATTGCCCAGTCAGAGAACACACACACACACACACACACACATGCATACACACACACACACACACACACACACACACAGTGGCTGACCTGCTGAGGGATCTAGTCACCTCAGTTATATACACGCCCATACAGACACACATGCATGCACACACACACACGCACACACACACGCACAGTAACACATCACAGACTATTATAAAATCAGAACAGGCAGACCCAATATGGATTGGAGTATTTTAGAGCCCCCTCGAGCATGTTTGAGTTACCAACAAAGGCTTAGAGACTTTTCGATTCACTATGACTCATTCTGTGGCTTTTTCTTTTGTAACATCCTCAAAACAGCAGTACTCAGCACGGCACCTCTACACTGTATGGCCAACACAAACCATCTGAAAGGATGACACGCGCACACTCACACACACACACACACACACACACACACACACACACACACACACACACACACACACACACACACACACACACACACACACACACACACACACACACACACACACACACACACACACACACACACACACACTCCTCTGTAGCTCCAGGTGGCTCTGTAGGCCCCCAAGAGAACAATACCAGCCGGGCCCAGAGGTTTCCAGCAAAGACGAGTCAAACAGACTGTAAAATATGCCATTAAGGCCTTTGTCTCTGTGATGCTGCAGACCGTGCTGCGCTTGATCACTAGTGATGTGTCGTTGGCCTGGCCTGGGTGGAGGGGTGACGGGCCCTTTGCGAGGGGTCTCCCAGCAGGGGTGAGGGACGGGGTTAGAGGTGTTCCCCTTCCGAATAAAGGGATGACTTTTAATGAGCACATCAGGGTCCGGATCGGCCAAGGCCTCCCTTTATGTCACATTACGGCCATTATGGACACAGGAAATAATGAGGGGGCGTTGGGGAGAGCAGCTGCCTATGGGGGCGGAACTGGCCAGGGCTGGGCCCAGATTCACACACACACACACACATGCATGCATACACACATATGCACCCACATAAAGCACACACGTACACACACACACACACACACACATAAAGATATAGTGGCAGGTTTGGCTGAAATATACAAATATGCCCACATGCATACACACACACACACACACTCAAAATGTGGCACAGGTTATCGATGAGTCCACAGGCCCAGGGCTGAACTGAGACCCTGGACCATGACAGGCAATGCAGCCTTTCTTTCTCAACTAACTATGCAGGTGGAGGACATGTAGGAGGCATACAATATCCAGATACACCCCTCATGCATTCATGCAAGAGAACAAATGTAGCGAGGCCATGGAACAAGACTGATTGAAAAAACATTGATTATCCAGCCCATGTGGAGCTGTCAAATCTCTATTGATCAGAGCATGGCGTGGCTTCATAAAGGGGGTCATCGCTCGCAAACTGCATCCGTCGTCTTAACCAGCATACTGAACTAAGTACTTAGCTCTCGTTCACCCACAAAGCTCCTTTGCCCTGGGTCCTGTACATCAATGTACAGTTTCATCATCCCCTCCCCTCCTCTTCCTTAGCTTAGCACAAGCGTTCAGGTCGGGAGGGGAGACCCACCCTCACCCAGCTTCAGCAGATCAGACAAAGCTGTCTGGTAACCTTAGACCCGAAACCTGCTGCAGCTTCCAAGCACCTCAAACCAAGACTCCGTAATGAGTGGCCATTTGTATTAGCCCTCTGTAACACCCCCACCGTCCTCCTAGTCCCCCACCCCAAAGTCTGTCAGGTCCTAATGCCCATCCTGCTTACGCTTCAGGATTCCGCATGATGACACAAAGACAAGCCTGAAGCACTTTAACCCCCCAACAAAAATCACAACCCACAAGAAATGCAGCCATTTTGTGTCGTGCTATCCCAACAACCTCCGGCAGTGATCTCACAGAAAACACAATGAGACTGAATGACACTTGTACGGACTTTATGCCGTTGTTTGTTACTGTGACGAGTGGCCCAACATTACGGATGACAGTTTAACTACATGCTGCTGTCCCTATGATACAAGATCAGCGTAATCACAAGAGTTGAACACAACTGTACGAGTCAGTTAAATGAACGCAGATGACATTATGGAGTTGTACACAGCCAATAGATTAGATTATAGGGGGGGAAGGAGAGATTAACCCTAACTCAAGGACCTGCATGTAGGCCACAGATTCAAACCACGAGGAGACATCATGGGTTAGCCAATCAACAAATTTGTTCACCTAATTAACTTACAAAGACTTTACGTTTTCAATGTGAACCTATCAATGTGAATCAATGAAATTCTCAAACAAACAAACAAATAAACATGTGTGCCACAGGGAAGTCTTTGGCTGGGGGGGGAGTGGTTGAGCAACAGGCTGACGTAAAGCAAGTTTTGGGACAGACAGTGAAATCTGGATTACAGCAACTCCAAAACATCCTCCCATTTCAGCAAACATTACACACATTGCGCAAAAGCTCTTACAGCTTGTTTTTCAAATGTTAATTAATAAGGGATATCCCCAAACTCCCATAAATATGCTTATAAGCTCAGCATCTGGCAGACACTGTAGATACAGCTTGAAATCCTGTGGCAGATAACAGACTATGATGCAGATCCACTTATGTCCACAGGTATGCTAGCATGCACACACCAGACCAGACAATAGAGACCTTTGTTCTTTACAAGCAAATGACATAGGATGGAGTATTCCGTGAGCATGCAATCATCCTGCACATATGGGAGCACTGCAACAGGATGGTGTACAGAAGAGCCATCTATCTTTACTTCCTGAGTCCTGTGGCACCGGCATGATGGCCTCAAGCGAGAGCCTTGACTCCAAACGATGAATAATGCAGAGTGGGCATTAGGCTATAGCGCTAGCTCAGGAGTTGCAAAGCCTGCAGGCCTCCTCTCATCTTGCCTTCCTTTATACCCATCTCTTCAAAACATGGCATCACCATTAACGTGCCATGATGGATATCTGCAGGGGATTGTCAGGCCAGATCAGGCCCTGATGTGACCTAGATCTGGAGGAGGATCCATATCTGGATTTGTTCTGCCTCTCGTTCTGAGGAGCCGGTGAGCTTGGCTCACCTATCTCGTCATGTTTGTGTGTCTTTATTTAGCTCCATATGCCCACACAGAGATGGTTATTACATTTGTGTCGATGGCTGACTAATTGGTTTGACCTCCACACATCTCTCTTGTGATGGTACGGTCACAACCTAATTAGTATGAGGAATACATGGCATCTGAGCCGTGTACGTCAAAGTCTTGTACGTTGTACGTCATAACTGCTTGATGCTGAAGTTGAACTGAGATCTTATTTTAGTTCATGTGTTTTCTTTTGAAGGCAAAATGTAGATGAGTTTGCCCGATGCCTGACATCTTGGTTAAAAACCTGTAATTTGACTGAAAAATACAATAAATTGCCAATTAAATGTTGTCAAAACAAGCTGTTTGCTGAAAATGTCTAAAACCAACAACTGTGGTCAAAACTAGTAAATAATAAAAACCCATCAAAACACTTCACTCGCACGCCTCAATAGTCGCCCTTATGATTGTCAGAGAACAAGCCTGGCAACATTTTGCCACAGCTCTCTCTCTCTCTCTCTCTGCCAGCCGCAGGCACCAGTGTATTTTGCACACAAACATTCCTACGGGTGACAGGTCAGCAAAGGTTCAGTCGGACTAAACCAATATAGGTCTGTCTAAAACAAAAGGTCAAAGCGGGGTCATTCCAGTGACTTCACTCCGATTTGGAGCTCTATAGAACCCCTAGCTTGGCCACTGGATTACTGGGCCATGACGCAACAAAAGGAGGTAAAAATAACAATTACGGAGAAGAGTGGAAAAAAGCTCACAGCTAGCATAATTACTCTGGGTTGGGATCGGCACGTGGTCTCTGAGTGGGAACTCATTCTAGTTTGCTGTCGGGCAAGAAGGGGCCCCACTCAACACTGCTCCAGTTAGATTTAGTTACTTTGCCTAAAGGTACTTTAGGGTAATTTACAATGCAGCCTCAACAGGGTAGAACTGGTCAAAATAACACAACACAGAAAGAAAGTGTGCATTTTCCACTCGTTTGAAACGTGTGCTGTACCTCATGGCATATGAACGCACATGGCACATAAATGTTGCTTATATTGCTATTTCTGTACTCCAAGTACCTCACACAGAGCTATCTCCTGGCACTGGGTTTAACAGTCAGGATTCCTAAGCCAAGGAGCCAAAAGTCAGCTTCTCTGTCTGGAGCTTTTAGCAGTTTTTTAAATCTCAGTAAAGCATCTGCTGGATATAAGCAAGCAACCACCCAGATAGAGCCTGACTGTGGCATGGACTTGGCCATGGCTTGACATAAGCCTGGACCTCTTCCAGAGACACCTACTACAGTATGTGCAAACCCTCTCTGCTGTTTCTCACGGTGTTGCTATTCTCTAGAAACTCCAGATATCTGCATCCAGGATGAAACACAGAGATGAAACTGCACACATCAACTTTAAGGAGTTCTTAAACAGTTCTTGATCCATCACTGAGCAATCACGTTCCTCCTCAACTCTGAACATAAACATTACAAAAAAAGTATTTGGTTTGTTCCAATTGCATGCTTTATGCATCAATTCAATTCAGTCTTTTTTGGATAGACGTTGTGTGGGACACTGTGCTAAACTTGCTCTGAAAGCTAGACAATAATAATGTGTTGTTATGGTCTGCGAGATAGAAGGAGTCTCAGCACTAGAATGCAGCCAACCCTGGACGGCCTGGACAGGCACAGTTCCGATAACAACTGGAGACACACTGAAATGTTTCCACCTTTGTTTTGAAGGGCTGTTTCCCCTAAATGACTAAAACAGATGATAATTCAGCATTTCGCTTGCTTTTCATTTTTTTTTTAGGTCAAGGCTTAACTCCCCCCTTCATCTAAAAAAATATGAACAAAGCTGAGCTTGGGGCAGCTTACGCAATCCATGCAGGATGCAGTTGGGTGCCCAGTTCCTGCTTCAGCCAGACAAATGACATGAGGCAGAGTTCAGGCCTTGAGTCGGCTGCAAGTTCAGGGCGTTGCTGAAGTCAACTGAGGACTCGGTCTCACTTGGCTGACTTGGTTTGTTTTTATAACACTGTGTTCCCCCCCTTCAATTAAACGGTGTGGTGCTTGGCTAGGGAGAAGGGCAATCCGTTCGCTCTTTGCTCTATTGGTAGGGGCTGGTGGAAAATCTGCTGAGTGCCGAGCGATGGGAAGAGGCGCCCGGGACTAGCAGCAGGTTGGCCGGGAGTGGGCTGCTGAACTCAAATGACCCACATTCTCTGATTACCAAAACAAATGAGACGGAGCGCTCATTATTCAACCGGAACGCGGGCCAATCGAAAGCCAGAAGCTGGAGCAGGGCCCAATCAGGAGTTGGGGAAGATAGAATATACCAGCTGAGTGCCAAGACGAGGGGCAGAGCTAAGCGGTAGACCACTGACAAAGGAAAAATGAGTGAGACAGACAGAGAGGGAGAGAATGAGAGGGGGTGAGTGGGAGAGAGAGTGGAAAAAATATATAGTGTACACTACTGTGATATAGATTGTGCGTTTGACCTTAAGAACAGTCATAGCTTCAGGATATATGTTAACACATCACTATTGCATATAATGATCCACACACGGGAACGATGCCAGACTCACAATCACAATTGCTGGTGTACTGCAGTCACATGGTCACAATGAGTGGGATTTCTTATCGACACACTGAGCAAATAACCACACAAGTGTGTTACAACAAGTCAGTCAAGGCGTGCAGAACTTTTCTCGCTTTCACAGTTTGTTCTCACTATGCAAACGCAACCAGTGATACAGGCTTGGAAAAATATGATACAAGGGTAGATTTGGCAGACAAATACCATAGACTACTATAGCCTATAACACACTAGTGCCTTGTTCTAAGGAACAAAGAAAGCTGGTTAATCTCACAGTGTTCACTGATACTTTTAAGACACTTATATATTATCTATTTTTTTCCATGAAATATCTAATAAAAGACGAAAACACTATTGAAGATATGTAAATGTATGGGCTACCTGGGGTAGTTATTTATGTTCCATATAAGATGATGTAACAACACATATTAAATATCATTCGCCCCTTTTCTGTAAAATGTAAATGACATGCTAAATTGAAAAAAGGTATATATATTATATGTGTGTGATGTAGTGGTACCTAGTAGGCCTATGTGTCCCAAGCTTTTCTCTTCAATAATAAAATAAATGCATATTGCAATATGCATGGTGTACACATCTTTGCACATGATCTTGATCATGATATTTGATGAACATCATCAACAACTACCTTTGAATTGTTTACAACTGATTTGCACCTGTTTTCCACAATGGCCTTTTACCCAGTAGACAGGTAACATATTACCTGAGGGCAGTTGTAATTATCACTTTATAATATGTGTTTGTGAATCATTACTGAGACAGTGTCACAAGCTGTAGAAAAACAGCTCTTCGAAAGATTGCTATAGTGCTGTCTTTCAAGTGTTGTGTCTAAACTGTATTATTTTATTCTCCTGTGGCTATGGTGATATGTGGGAAGGCATTAAAACATCTTGGGCCATGGAATTGGTCTGTAACATGAGGGGCATTGTTTTATTTTATGTTGCTGTTATTGTTTAAGTGGTCTACGTTTTGTCTGTTTGAACAGTGTGATCTGGATGTCTAGGGGGGCGTTGTGCAGCACAAGGGCTGTACAGTCGCAGTCCTCGGCAGGGCTGCTCCTCCTCGGCGCTCAGCTAGCTGAGTCTGTTGCTGGCCAGATCAGCTGGGCTGGCAGTCTGTCTGCCGGGGGTGTGGCACATCACAACAAAGAGCTTAACAGTCAGACGGACAACTGCACAACTCTCACCAACCCCCACTTTTTGCACTTTCCATCGTTTTTTCTCCCTCTATTCATCTTGAGGAGCGCCTCTGCATTGCGAGAAGGTCGAATAATGCGTAATTTGTGTAAATTATCCTTGGATTGAGGGCTGTATCCGAAGCACATGCCGTTTTTTCCTTCCTGCAACGTGACTTCAGGCTGACTTCGCCAGTTTCGTCAACTTTTCGCACCAACGTGGCTGTCTGCTCGTTATTGGCTGATTATATCATTTTATGACCGGTACATCACGCTGATGACTATCTTTCGTCGCCCTGAAAGGTGAAAATGGCAGACGCGTATTTTCGGAACACGAGGTGTAGGCAGTACGTGGCTAGTGGGTGGCAGACCCAATCTTTATGGGCTGTAGCCTATCGCTTTCTATCTTATTCTGACTGAGCCTTGGGGTCTCACGCCCATGATAGAACTGATAGGAAAGAGGAGAAGAAGCAAAGGAATAATGTTGCCATTGACCATGGTTCTCTCTTTCTCTCTCTCTCTCTCTCTCGCGCGCGCGCACACACACACACACACACACACACACACACACACACACACACACACACACACACACGCACTCTGTCGCTCGCTCTCTCTCTCCAGTGGGCGTGCCAGTGAAGCCTTTGGTAGAATAGCACTACGTTCCATTTTGTTACAATGAAGCAAGTAAAACTGGCCAATTGGTCAACCAAATTGGTTAATGGAGACAGACTTTGTACAGAAAATGCAACAGCACTCTCACGATGAACACTCGTCTCTTTAATTGACTACGGGAGGACACGGAAACCACAAGGCAAACATAACCGTATGCCTCGGAGGCACTGATGTGGTTCAACTGCAGTCAAAGTGCATCCGAGTAAACGCAGTGCTACAGAAATAAATCCCACGTCCTCCACTCTGTGCTAGTTTATTCCAAAACGTTACAATAGGCTACATGTATTTCTTACCCCAGGAAACACTCGCTTCAAATGAAACTGACCTGTATGCGTCCTTAGGTGGGCTTTGAGATGGGACGATTTGCCATAAACTTTTTCACAACCTGAATAGTGGCATTTGTGCTTTTTCAGGATGTATCCTTGCTCTGCGCGAGCCCTCAGTCGTTTGGCCTTTCGTGTGTCGACGGGGCTGCTAGTAGGTGTGGCAGAGTTTCCATCCTCGCCGACCAGCTCTGGTGCCAAGCTATCCTCTCTTATTTTAGCCTGTTCGGCAAAATTGGCGGGGGTTTGTTGATTGAAATCCGCAAGAATTCTGGCCACGACAAAAAGAGAAGAGTTGTCTTTCACCAGGGGCTCCCTGGTCTCTTCTCCGTTCCTGGGAGAGACCACAGTTTCTGGTTTTATCTCTCTATTCCCTTTAGGACCATGCACAATTGCACGGCTGGACATTGACACAAGGCACTCTGCTGCAAAGTGATCCATTTCGAAAAGGAAGATAGCCCAAATGAATTTATGACATTCACAAAAACAACAACAGCTCGTTAGAAGACTCAACTCCGCGGCTCCCTTTGTGTGGTGCTGATGGGGAGGTAGATGCTGTTTAGAGAACTCTTACCGGCGTTTCAGCAAGAATAACATCTTGATTACAAATCGGCTAAGACGAAACCGTAACAGCACCGGTAGAGACGTACTCTATGCACTAGAACGATTTTGCCGGTAATTGCAAGTCTGGAAACTTATCTTGGCTGGATGTGAAAACTCCCATGATGGCAGCAGAGTGCTGAGCGGCACAGTGACAGTATGCCTATGCGCCGCGCTCCTGCTGGCTGTATCCATGCTGGGGGCGGGGCGGCCGGTAGCGTGCAGCAGCGGCGTCAGAGCAGAGAGCCGCTCATTGGCCCAAGCCGTGTTCCAAAGTGCACTACCTCATATACCCTCACCAAACTTTCTGCAGAGCTATAGGCACAAACTACAAAGAGATGTAAACTCTGTGATCACTTGAGTCAGTAAACACCATGAGAATAACAAAAAAATCTTATGAAAGTCTATAAAATATCCCTTCGTGAATTTATGGTAAGGGACATTTTAAATAGCTCCAGTGATGTATTTCAATAAAGCTTTCAATTGTTTTTCTTATAAGAAAACCACAGGCCCCTTGTTTTAACTCAAGGCTAAGAATTTTATTATGTGCGAGTGTGACACCTGTGTTGTCTGCACAAGACGAGTCAGTTGCTAGACACTGTTTTTCAACAATGCAAACATGATTGTTTTTTTAAACTGCGATCCAGGTTTCCTGTCCTAAGTTGCACTAGCTTTGCACCTTAAAATCCCTCTCCCAAGTGGGTTATGGAGCTGTTGCCAACTGGCCTGTTGCCAAAACTCATGTACATACTGTGCGGCCTGCGGCCTTCTTTCCCTCCCTGCAGGGACGAGTGACAGTGGTGCAGGAGGAAAAAGCCAACACCGGTGGTGAATGCAGTGGGATGACAAAGAGGCAGTTGTCATAACAGTGCCAACAGATTCATGGCACTGTCAGGCATTGTCCTTCACTCCCGGTCTGTGAGAGGCTTCATCAATTTCACTAACAAGTCGTTGCCATCACTGGATGGGATAAACACTTGGGTATGCAATCACATAAACGGCACAAGGTGAACAGTGCTGTTTTTTTGTTGTCTTTTCTTTGTCGGGAGATAGACTCCTACACACACACACACACACACACACACACACACACACACACACACACACTCAAACTCATTGGAGATCAGGTTGTCAATTGACCCATAGTGACTGGCAGAGCTTGAGAGATAAAAGAAGAAAATGTGGCTGGATTTAAAGGTTACGGAAGAGGGCCTATTGAAACTAATGACGCTGCTGCTGCTCCTGCCGCTGTTGTTACTGCTCTCCCAGCCTGTGGGAAAAGCGTGTTGCCTGCTATCTCTTTCAGCGCAGCTCACAATGGGCCGTCTCTGGAAAGTTCCTGGTGTTCACAGTGAACAAGGCTGAGGCGCATTCAGAAGACCATCTGGCTGGATTACTTTACATATTCTTTCAGCACAAGGACTGGGTGTTCTTGCGTTTCATCTGCTGTTCAGGAGGCACGGTCCATGACAGCCCGACAACAAGCAGGGCAGTTCCTCTTTCACAAGATGGCCGCCCGACTCTCCCATGGTTATCATCACGTGTTGGGAGGCCGCTCAGCTGAGGAGAGATTGAGAATGAAAGGGATTAACTTGAACATTATTCATGAGGGCAGGAGGCCATTTTGGAAGTGTCCTCTTTGTGAGAACACACACACACACAAGTGTATTTAAGTCACGACGGAACAAGGTATCTCACAAGTCGCGTTCAGCAGAGGTCACGCATGCAGAATAAGAAGAGGGCATGAAGCGTATAGTGAGAAGACGTCTCTGTGCTGTGACTTTGACTGACTCGCTGGTGCTGTTGAGTGGAAATGAGGTGATGCCTCAGTGGTTTTACACTGAGAATGCTAAAACAGAACGAATTTGAATAACTCTCACACAAACACACCACACACACACACGTTCGCGCGCCCACTGTTGACTGCGCTGCTGCACCCACTCGCTGACCTTAGAAGCACTTTCTGCTTTCATTGTGTACTGAAGCACAGCCACCCAATAAAGGAGGTGTGTCCACAGGGAATCCTAAGAAAACACTCTCACCTCTCTCCCTCTCACCCGTTTGCTTTCTTTCTTCCTTTCTTTTTTTCTGGTGTTATGTGTTTATGGACTTGGCTCTCCATTACCATGGTGTGGGTGTACCGGTAGTACCGGGTATGTATGGAGCTCATGGTTAATGATTTAATACAATTAACCATTAATTGCCAGATATCTCTCTCTCTCTCTCTCTCTCTCTCTCTCTCTCTCTCTCTCTCTCTCTCTCTCTCTCTCTCTCCCCCATTTCTCACTGTGAGCCTCTCTCTTTACCTCAGAACAGGCTTCACTACCCAGAAATGACTCACAGCTTTCAGTCTACAATTGAATGGTGGCCCGCAACAGAGTGCACCTGCCACAGGTGTGTACTGCGTGACAGAGGACAGTGGTTGTGTGTTCCGAGTTCCCACTCTGTTTACGAGCGGAGTCTACTCATGCAAGAACATTGCAGGCTGCTGGTGGTGTACAGTATACCAGCTGGGGGAGCCATCCCTGTCAAGGTCGTGATGTCCTAGAACACACAGCTCCGGATCCTTGGCTCGGGGTGGGTGGGCATGGGGGTGAGTGTTGCCATTCGGGCCAGTTTGGCAAACAGAACGGCGTGCAGAGCAGCGAGCACTGACAGGCCTGCTGGACAGAATGGACGAATGGATGCATTCTAGAGGCTTCTCGAATGTTCTAGAAGTGGTCTGAATGTGGGGGTTCCTTTGTTTGTTCTCCTGTCCTAGCTAGGCTGATATCCAGAGAGGCCTGGTGCTATTGTGCGCTCACGCGAGGTGTCGGTTTACTCTGTAGCCCAGAGACGACAAAAAAGCCCAGAGCACATTCATGTTTTACTGCCATAGCTCATGTGGGTTGGGCGTGTGAGTCAGGTTCATAGCAAGCAGCCAAGAGAGGACAGCCAGTTCCCTATCACCACCAACGGCACCTCCACCTCCAACACCTCCACTCCCCCCACCCCCACCCCCACCCCCCACATTGCCCCCAATCTGTGTCTTTTACAATCCCATCAAATATTGACTCTTCCCTTGGATGTGGCAGACTCTGCTGACAAGTCCAGTTTTCGAATGCAAGCAGGGGGAGGCATGAAGTCTTACGGGGGTGTCACAGCAGCCATCGTCCAGCTACTGACACAAAGTCGTGGCGAGGTGTCTGTCCACTCTGTGAGGAATGACAGAGTTTTAATGAACCGGGTGTATTTTAAAATAGATGAATTACTAAATGATATGCTTGTCTGGCTCTGTCATAAAACAAAATTCTGCTTCCTGACATGTGTCAGTGATGCATGTTTTGTACGTGTGGGTTTTATGGTGTCTCGCCACGGACTGACCCAATTTGCTCTCGCTTTTCAGAAGAGAGAGTAGCATTTAAGGGCTCAATTTTATGTAAATATATTTATATCAGTAAATTACACATCTCTTTTAGTTATGGCTGAAACTGAAGTTTCATGTTCTTTACTGGCAGCATGTGTGTATTTGTGTTACTGTACATGTGTGGTTGTGTGTGTGTGTGTGTGTGTGTGTGTGTGTGTGTGTGTGTGTGTGTGTGTGTGTGTGTGTGTGTGTGTGTGTGTGTGTGTGTGTGTGTGTGTGTGAGAGAGAGAGAGAGAGAGAGAGAGACAGATAGAGATTGAGAAAGAGTTGGGGGTAAACTAAGGCCTTCCTGCCAATCTTATTCACCCATATGTGTCACCTCTATCAGGCCAAATGTTCCACCCTCCTCCCTCCTCCTCCGCCACACTCTCGGCTTGTTTACTGCATGTGGTTAGGCTTTGTTCTCGTCAGCGTGCTGTTGCCTCGTTTCCCATCAAGGGTGTAGAGTACTCTTCCTGCTCTTCGACATCGACAGTGTTGAACTGCTAAACACAACTAAGTTTGTGTGTGTGTGTGTGTGTGTGTGTGTGTGTGTGTGTGTGTGTGGAGGGGGCAGTTCAATATTTGATCTGAACAGAAGGAGGGACTGGACTGCACACATACACACTACCCCTCGGTCTCTCTCTCTCTCTTTCTATCTTTCTCTCTCACAAACACACATCGCCTCTCTCTCTCTCTCACACACACACACACACACACACACACACACACACACACACACACACACACACACACACAGCACACATCTAAGCTTGTGTCTAGGTAAAGATTGTCAGGCTCTTTTACTTACTTCGACAAGTCACCATCATCACTGGTCAGTTATTCCACAAGCTGATTTTTCAGTGTTTTGTTAGTTCTTTGTTAGTCATTTTAGTCAGAACTTCCACTTCAGAATGACTCAATCAAATGGGTCTATTGCGTAATTTACTGTAGGTATCAGTGAGGTGACCTGATATAGAAATACTTCATCAGAAGTGTGAACGACTGCCACGTCATATGCTGTAGGACACCACCCCTGCTCCACTGCACTCTCACTGTTACATATCCACTCAAACGTCCGACCTTTAACCTTTAGACGAAAGGGAAAGAAGTAAGCCTCCCACCTTCAAGAAATGTAAACACACACAAACACAAACAGGTCTGCGCTAAAACATCTCTAAGACCATGTTGGAGTGTAAGATGACAGATCCCTCGTGGAATTTTACCGGGTAATTCAAGGTAGTGATTAGTCATAGGAGGATGAATAAGCAGGTGGTGAAACAACACTGTTTTGTTTGCCAGCTTAGCTAACCACACCAGTGGAGACAAGCCACTGGAACTCTGTTTGCGCTCTCGTTTTAGCATGTTTGCCAGCCACCAGAGAAGAGACAGAAGACATCATGAAAGAGAGACATCGCCACACACCTTGAGAACACACACACACACACACACACACACACACACACACACACACACATCCTTCTCCCTAGTTTAGAAAAGGAATGCCTTTCCTCTGCTTATCAGAGTTCAAACTCTAGAATCGGTCCAAGAACACAGTGTGTTCAAGGTGACAGGCGACCGACCAAAGCCCCAGTCCGAGGGCATAACGGGGGAGGGGCAAACAAGTCCAAACTGCATGTTGTTCTGACACGGCCCGGGACGGAGCCCCTGGCTTAGGCCCAGCTGAGTGAGCGGAGCAGAGCGGAGCGGAGTGGAGCAGAGCTTCACGTGCCCCCAGGGACTTGTTTATCACCGTTTATCGCTAACCCCATAACCTCCGCAAATGACTACATCTGTGCAGTAGGGCCGCTGTGGAAATGAGAAGTTACTCTTTTACACTAATTTCCAAACTCTAACGGAAACGATGATACAGAAGTGATAAAGCGAAGCCCTGTCATTAGTCGTCGCCAGAGCTTTTACAGCACCCCCACATGTCTTTCGTCAATGATTGAACTGGAGGTATGCAATGCGGATGTTTATCAGGATTGCCTCGCACAGATACATATCTGCCATTTGGCATTGGTCGGGTGGGCTAAAGTGGACTAAAGTGTGCTGAAGCGAAACACACACTGTCCGTTGAGCCTCTTCTCCTCCTCCTCCTCCTCCTCTAAGCAGTGTTGGTCCAAGCCATTGTTGCCGCATTTGTTCCTCTCTTTTATTCGGACTTAATGTATCTTGCCACATTGTCTGGGCTCGCACAGCTTTAGCTGAGGAGAACAAAATGGAGCATGCCCAGTTAACCCCCCTCCACCCACACTCACTCCCCTCTTTAGTGCGCTACCAGTGGCTCTATTCACAGTGAATTGATCAGTGTGGCTGCTGGTATGGGATGTGCCTTGCGGTGGCCAGAGTGATGGCCTTACTCTTTTGCTCTCTGTGGAATGTCCCATCTGTTGGTGTGTGTGTGAGTGTCTGTTCAAGGTTATGCGTAGAAATTGTGTGTGTGCATAATGTTTGTGCGCACATGTGTACAAACTGGTGCGTGTGTGTGTGTCCATCCATTTGTGTGTGTGTGTGTGTGTGTGTGTGTGAGTGAACCATGCTATGCGTCTATGTACAATGGCATGTAGCCCCCCCCCCATCCCTCCACCCATCCTAACGCCTCAGGCCTTGCATTACAGCACAACATCATAAACCTCCTCCACCCCCCCTCCCTGACTGGATAGCCCTGATGCATTCCTGCATTCAGAGCGTCCTTCAAGGCACAGAGAGGCAATGGTGGGACCACACCACTCTCTCACCTCTCCTGGGGCAACAGGACTCCCACTGGATGACATTCCCATTTGCTCCCTCCCTCCCTCACTGAGCTCCCACCCTCGCTAATGCGGCTCATACCCAAAACCCGACATCCATGACATGGTGCGGCCCGCGTCCTGTAAGCATGGAGGTAACTATAACAACAGGCCTCGAGGAGGATTTCACAATCATCTTAACAACCTCCAACCTTGAGTATGCTCGAGCAAAACAACCATGCAGCAGGTTAGTGCATGATTAAGTGACAGCACGTCAATGTGCAAGGCTCCTAGCAGCATGAGAGAACATGGGTGAATTAGAACAAGTGCACCAGACCCCCCCCCCACACACACACACACACCACCCAACCCAACCCCATTATATACACACACACACACACACACACACACACACACACACGCCTCACATCTACGTGAGTCTTTCACTCAGGACAGTTCTCATTACCCTTAACTATGTTTTGCAAAAGCATCTGTGGTGACTGATAAAGTGTAGTGGTTAAAATGCTATAATGATGGACAGGGTGTCCTTGTTTAAGAGATGTGTATATGCTGCTTGGTCATTCTGATCCGCATCCATTTAACCCCCTTGGATTATTGATGACCTTTGATTTACCCATAATGATTTGATGTTTTTGTTATTCTCATAAAACTCCATGAGGAAAGTCCTTGGTGTGCTGACAGTGACGCACGGTGAAACACACCGCATAGCCAAAGCTTGACGACACGATATGAATTTGTTTGAATAAATGCACGGTCATTACTATCCATTTGCATACATGCTAATGGAACATAAACAACATCAATAAGCCAAACAAAACAAACAAACAAACTGACACACTCTCGAAAAGAAAAAACAACCCATTACACGACGTACAAAAGGGAGAATGAGAAGAGCAGCTGGACTACCATAAATACCATCTGTGAGCGCTTGAGATTTCATGGGCTGCTCAGACATCTGATTTGCTTTTGGTGTTCTCCTGAGCCGCAGGACTTGACGGCGTGTACCAGTAAGCCGTGGTACACATCCGTCGTGAGGTGGGGGCCGGGGGGGGGGGCCAAGGGGGGGCCGAGGGGGTGGGGGTGGAGGGGATCGATGGACATGACCTGGTGTAATTTTGAGCAGTGCGTGAGGAATGTCCACGTGTACAGACTCCTACAGAGAAGGGTCCCC
>NC_085003.1:14754392-14804392 GCF_963854185.1 Sardina pilchardus | reverse complement strand
TGTATAGTGTTCATTCTCCAAATGAATGGGTCATTTCAGGTCACTCAAGGAATGTCGGTAGTCATTTTCATCCATTGGCCCTAATTCTGCCCGAGAATAGTTCACGCAGTGACATACGGACAGGATGTGTAAAGGCCTTTTTTGTAACATGATACCTTTCAATGCTGAAGAGATGGATATAGCTCCGAGCTAAAAGGCTGGGTTTGTGGAGAATTGCTGCAGCTTTAGATCAATCGCCTCTGCAAGGGTGTATCACTCCCACTGCTAGGGGGATGTCTGTATCTCATGTGAAGAATAACTATCGGTCCTCCTCACATTTGTTTGGGCTTTTATGTACTCTGTTTTTTTTTTCTCTCTTCTTATCAGTACATCTCAACTGTGGCCTCAAGCCCAATGAGTCACTGCTGCAGAAGACGTGATAAACAGCAATTGTCCTCCATTTAAAGCTCCACCCAAATGCTCCACTTCTATTCCCTCTCCCTCTCCCTCTGTATCGTGTGCTGTCAGAGATCCTTGACAGCACCCCAGACTTCGTTGCTCCCCTGTCGGTGGTGTTTATTAATGTGTGCTTTGCTTTCCCTCATTTTTCATTTACAAACACACCAACTCTAGTACATATGTGTTATGGATCAAAACACACTGACACTGGTACATGGTTTCATGTATCAAGTGCAATGACATCCATAAAATAAACACCATAGGCATACAAATGCTTTGAGATAGGAAATAAACAATGTAATTATTGCTGAATCATCAATGGCACAGGTATGAGTCTGTGGCATACACATTAAGCCTAGGATGCTACATCCCAGTTTTATTTTTTATTTTCACATGAATTATAGTCCGGAAGTTAACAAGTTAAGGGTCTTGTCACTCCAATGTTTTTAAAGACAAACAGTCTGTGAGCAATTGAAACGATTTAAGATCTGAAATGGAGAACGACACACTGAAATGCAATTACTGTTTGTCAGTAGGATTGCTGTTGAGGACATCAGCATTTCCCTACAGGATTAGGACATTTTGATTTGTTGAACTGCTTCTTTGTAGTAGTATCTTTGTGCTTCCATGATCCAAGTGTTCATAAATTAACTCTCGAATTGATCCTATTGCATCAAAACTCATTTTGGAGTGATTAGCTCTCCTCCTCACCCAAGCAGAGTTACGTGGACCAGTTCCAGAAGTCTAAGAACATACTGGCGGTGGGGTTGGCAAAGCCAGCCTAATATCCTGTCTTCCTGCTTAGTTAACAGCATCTGTGTGTCCCAGAGCAATTCAGTCCACTGATAACAGGATATGCCTATTGGCTGCATTCTTTCAATATGCAGTTACAGCGCTTCTCCATCCTTCAGAACACCTGTAAGTGCTCTCAGAAGAGACTCTCACATGTCCACACACTCATGATCCAACAGAGCAGGCAACCATGCTTGACCTTTGCTGATGTGTTGGGAGTCATGGGGGGGGGGTCCAGCATTCTGCTCAGGGGGAAAAATGGACTCAAAACTGGGAACATATTGATCACAAGTTGACCGTATACTTCCTGAACCTGAAACATGATTGTAATCAGACGTCACGGTACAAACTGTATTATAATTACTTTATAAAGCAGATGACTGGCAGTTCTGTGAATTAGGTAGGCCTATCCAAAACTATGTTGGGTGCTCTTGGAAACAGGGGAAAAACAAACAATTACTCCATGATGAAGAGCAACCCAGATATAAAAACACAGAGAGCTTGCGTGTAGATTGACAGGGCTCCATTGAGTAAACAGTATCCTTGGATTAAAGTACACCAACACATGAAGCACACCAACACATTGACAGTTAGCAATACGGTCTATAATAGGCTATACTATGACCTTGACATGACATACCATAGCAACCAAAGCAATCAAGTCGGCACTGTAATTGATATTGATCTAACAGGTTTTCAACTGCTGCGTTGACCATATTCATTTGCATTCATCACATGACTTTGGGCCAGTTTTTTTGACCGTTTTATGACACAGTGACAGCTTAATATTTCATTGTGATGAGTCCTCCGTTGGTTTCTGTTGCTCTGGTTACACAAGAGAAGCAGAGATGTGGACCTGTGATTGAGTTTGTCGTGTGAATCTCTCCGACATTAAAAAATGAATGGCTCCCCGGCGCCATTGTTCCTCTCAGCAGCACGCCAGCAATAAAGACATTACAGCATCTAACGTGCCCGCAGCACACTGAGAACTGAAACGTGTTAGCGACGCCTGAGTAGCTTTTCCACCGTTATCTCTCTTTCTCTCTCTCTCTCTCTGTCTGTCTGTCAGTCTCTCTCTCTCTCTCTCTCTCTCCGTGTGCAACTCTCGCCAGGGAAAACACACACAGAGGAGGGGACAGTTTGTGGAAAAATAAATCTACAGATCTCAGGATGCTGTCATCCCCAGGCCTCCACATCTGGATAAGTGGAGGCTGTTGGTTTGATACTGGAAGTTTGTACAGCTGAGGGAGGATGAGGAGGAGGAGGAGAGAGAGAGAGAGCATCATTGGCTTCAGAAGTGCTGTGAAGGGGCGTCTTCACGCCAGAGAGAGAGAAGAGTACACTCCATCCCCCCTCAAGCAGAAAGACATCTCTGAGAGGGGAAACACACACACACTCACACACATTCAATGTCACACACTAACACGCGCACACACACGCACATTCACATACAAACACCTATGCTCTGTAGACATACATCCCGAACCTCTAAAACACACACACACACACACACACACACACACAGCAAGGATCCAGACGCTTGTGTTGTGGGAAAACAGCGACGCTCTAGAAGGGGCACACACTGTAGCACCAAAGAGAGAAGTCACTTCTTCTTGTTCTGGACAAATGGTAAATCTGAGTCTGTCATAGCGGACACTTGGGCAGGGTCAAAGGGGTGCAGTGTTTTACTGCCTGCAGACAAGCCCACATAGCTCAGCTCGCTCTCCTAACACACTCCACTCACAGAGGATCATGGGATAGGGAAGCTCCTCTTCCGCTGAGCTACAGGATATAGGTCACACAGAGGGTTTGTGTGGACACATAACGTCTATATATAAGTGACGTGAGGTAAAATAACTTCCAGAGCTGCACACATGGTTTTCTCAGTCACTTCTAAAAAATATAATGCAATGAAATTACTTTTCCGTTATATCTATACATTTTTCAATGTAAATGTTTTTTTTTCAATCTTCTTCACCTATTCCTGTACGTGCCAGTCACTCACTGGATTTGCTTATATGTACATGAATGTGCTGTGTATATTTATACACTGTCTGTCTATAGTTAGGGAGGGTTTGTGGCTGTTGTTGTCCCTATATAGGATGCTATGGGGAGGCTGGAGTGGGCCTGAGCCATGCGGAGTCCTGGAGTTCTCACTGCCACGCTGGGAGTGTTCCTGGAATGTGTTTGCCCCCTGTGGCAGCCTTCCAAGAACTCTGTGCTCCGCTAGGCAGACACCACTCTATACCCAGTGTGAGGTATTTGTGCGTGTGTGTGTGTGTGTGTGTGTGTGCGTGTGTGCGTGTGTGTGTGAAAGAGAAAAGAGTGGGAGAGGGAGGGTGGGGAGGTGGTTTTGTGTGGCGGGAGAATGGGATCTTTCAGTGGCTAAATGGGAAATGCTTGGAGGTAGTTAACAACAGGCCACACCCCGCCCCCACATCACAACTCCCCCATCCACTCCCTCTAGTCCGCCCCTGGCCACGCCTCCTGCCCCTGGCCCTGACTCGCACCCCTGAGACAGCCTGTGCGGACGCATGGGCCACTCCCCTCTCACCCCCACCCCACCCCCCCGACGGCCCACTCCAGACAGGAAGAGGATACCTTTGCAGCTGACAAGAAACAGACATCAGTCGCGTTTCACGCTGAAATGGACACCTGCTCTGGTCAACTAGTCATGGCCACTTAGTCAACAAAGACAGAGCCTGTAAGTGCTCATGAAGTGTGGAGGACTACACCTAAAATGGAGCCCATATCAGAATGATAGCAAGAGAAGTTTTGCATGCAGAAATGGAAAAAAAGGTGATGTGAGGACATTAAAGGTAAACAATATTGCAATATTGCAATAGTAGCAATACAAAATAATCATTGAGTAAATAAATCAATCTTCACAAAAAAATGCGATCGTAATACACACAATGAAAAACAACACAACGAAAACAAAAACATGAATGACATCAGCTGGTGTGTGAGCTAGCTGTGGAAGGGAATAAAGAACACCTAGTCTAGCGAGGGTGCAAATGAGGGTAATTTTACACCAGGAGTAAGATCCCTTCACATCCTGTAATTACCCCTTTCCCCCTCAACTGCTCCCAGAGACCCAAATGACGGCTGAGTCTGGGCCAGCTCTGGCTGGGGTCCGGCCCAGGTCCTCATCAGGTGAGGGCCAGATTGCGCTACTGTCTGGCCCTCCCAGGAAACCCCTCCGTAATCCTCGTCGCTGTGCACTTTAACGGCTTTGTCGGGGCTTGCAGCGCGGTGCTCTGCCGGGGCGCGCCAAGCTAGCCTCCCTCCCGCTAAAAAAAACAGCTGTTGCGGAGCCGCGTCCTGGAAAATCCAGCGAGGCGCCCTGTCTGTACTCCCTCTGCCACGAAACCCAACGACACGTCTTATAAATGAACTCCTTCTCGAGGGGGAAGTGGTGCTGGGGAGGAGGAAGGAGGGAGGGAGGGAGGGGGGGGGGATGTGGGATGAAGACGTGCGAGTGTGAGAGAGCGTGCACTCACAAGCACAGCGCTAAAACACAGACAGATCCTGGACAACACAATAACATTGCTGAGTGTTGATGTCTTCAGTATGCCAGGGAATGCAGCAGGAAATGTTAACAGATGTGAGCTCTAAAAAAGGATCTAATGAGTCCACTCACTCACACACACACACACACACACTCACATACTCACTCGCTTGCAGACTTTTCCACATCTCCACGATTTCACAACCAAACAAAGGAGCAAAAAAAAGAAAAAGAAAAGTGAGTTCAAATAGGGACTCAGCTGCTGTAATGATGACAACTCTATTAAATGAAATGATTAAAACAAACACTGTCTCAAGATTTTCAAAAGACATACCTCAAGGGAAGAGACAAGGAAAACAGTATTTAAAAGGTGCGGCATGGACCGATACTGACAACAAAAGTCTCTCCCAACTGCACTGAGCGGGGGAAAAAAATCTGCATACTGTTGAGTCATTCTCCACAGTATCCCCACCTAATAACAGCCCCATACAAACAAGCACAAGCACAAGCACAAGGCACGCGCTAATCCACAATGATTTTATAGTGGTGCAACAACGCCTTGCATTTACTGGCTCTGAAGTCCATTGTCAGGGCATTATCGGTTTCCAAGGTGGTGTCAGTGTTTTGTTAGTGTGGCGCACCGTGGCGAAGGGCCACACGCGAGTGTGACTTGTTGGACAGGAGCCACAGGTTTACCCACAGCACTCTTTCTAGACACTGAGGGATTCTTGAAGAACAGTGCACAGATGACATGCCCAAGCTTGTCCTGTGGTAGCAAGCAGGCAGGCAGGCTACGATGCAGAGAAAAAGACAGACAGTGAAAGAGAGAGAGAGAGAGAGAGAGAGCAGGGGAGAGAGAGAGAGAGTGAGAGAGAGAGAGAGAACAGTGGAAAATCTACTCAGGAGTTCATCCAGGAAAGTTCATCCTGGGCTCTTGTGTCTGGATATGTGATGTGTGCCATCTAACAGATGTGACCCCTATGTACTAAACAATAACAAAACAACACTTAACAAAAACACCTAAAACCCTGACCCACCCGTAACCATTCCAGTCACACCGCACATGTCTACACATTATTACAATAATGATAACAATAAGAGACAACAAAAGCGCGCACACCAGACACTTGTTTGACGCTAATCTTGACGCTAACCAAAAACAGGAGCCAATGCTGGCCCAGCGCTGGCACCGGCACGGCAGAACTGCGCCAGGATCAGCAGCTTCCCAGGAAACGGCTTCTCTGTCCACCACCTGGCTGCAGTTGCCGTGCCAGCGAGGGGATTTTACGGCGCTGCTATTGTGTGCGTGCTCACGGCAAAGCCGTGGTTTTGTCTCCCGACTCACGCCAAAGAGCTGAGAAAGTGCCCGAGGAGGATTGTGGGACTGTTTTGGGCGTAGGAGGAGGAGGAGGAGGAGGAGGAGGAGGAGGAGGAGGAAGAGGGGATGGTGGGGGTGGGGTCAGTGAGCCCAGTTGGGGCGTGTGGCTCCCAGGTAGGGCAGACACCTGCTGCGTAGCGTAACTCATCTGTATGAGTCGACTGTGTGGTCGGTGCTATCTGATTGAATTAAGATGAGATGCAGTTTTGTGCCAGGCTCCTCTCTTTGTCTCCTACAGAGAGCAGAGCGAACGTGCATGGATGTATGCGGGTTAGCGTTTTATGCTGTGTTTGTGCAAGCGCATGTGTGACTGGTAGGGGGGAGGTCCAGGATGTTTGCGTGTGTGTGTGTGTGTGTGTGTGTGTGTGTGTGTGCTTTTCAAGTACATGTATGTGAGTGAGTGGTTGTTTGTATACACGTGAGTGTCTGTGTAGCTTCTAGAACTCTGACAGCAGAGCAGTGGAGCCTTCTTGTGCGTGTGACAAAACACCTGAACGAGAGGGCAGTCGCCGTGTTTGTGAACTCACTTGATAAGGCTCCACATGCCTTCTGAATCCTTTTGTCTGCACTCTCTGGTGGAGGACATATGGAAACGGTTAAAGGCTTAACCTGCTCGCTCCAGCTGTTTCTTATCCACCACAGCATGTGTGATGAAACATGTCAGGAGGAGAAAATCATTTGTAAATTACCAACTGCAAAAAAAAACTAATAATAAATAATAAAATAAAATCCAAATCCAAAATCCAGAGTGTGACGGAAGACTGTTGACAGTTGTATCTGCTTCAACTACCAGTGATACGAGAGCTCTGTCAAAACAGCTTAAAAACAAAACACACACTGAGCGTGGGCCAGAATTGTAGCGAATGCTTGAATTTGAATGCTCCCGAATTCCAAGTCATTGGATATGAGTGTAGCACTGAAATACACTTGCACTGAAATATTACAGTAACAGTTGTGCTTAAATGCAATTTCAAGCCTACTGTATAACAACTTTTTTGTCACACTCCCTGTGTGGAGTTTCTCTGGGAAAACTGGAGGGAGTGGTGAGCTTACCTCCCTGATGTGTTTAGTTTGGTCCTTGGTTAAAATGTAATGCACCTTGTTTTGGGACAAACATCTACTAATAAATTAAAATATAAACAAACATAAACACAATTGCTGACTGCACCTTCAATACCAATCTGCACACAGAATATCTGCTGCTAATAGGCTACTGACACTACTACAAACAGGGGTCATCTTGACACCCTCCGTGTCAAAAGACATTGAACTGTCCCTGCAAAATATAACGTAGTAACAGAACACCATGACAGAACAACATAATGGCGTAACACTGATTGGACACTGACAAGCTACAATTTGAATTCCAACACGTTAACATATCTAAAGGTATTATGCTTGAGACAAACATAGAAAATTAATGGCTGCCACGTTCATGTGAATGAATGTTTGGCTACGACATGTAGTCTTTACCCGAAATGGATACCCTGCTCACGAAGGAGTATTTCAGTTGAGTGGTTACAACAAAGACACAAACATCCTGTCTGAAAGAGATAGGTCCCTGACGGGTGGACAAAGAACCATTTCGGCGCCATCTTGTGGCCATTAGTATAACTAGCATCCTTTGTTTTAGAAAAACATTATACTCCATTCTCTGAACCAAATTCTCAGTTGCCTGAATACATTTCTTGAATTGATCATCCTTTTGGCAAAACCTTAAACAATTTTTCACATATAAAACTCGATTTACAGATCTCAGATTTATAGACTATTTTTGCAGAACTCTGAACAGATTCTCACGCAATAAAACACATTTTGCATTGTGATGCAATCCAATCCAATCCAAACCGATCCAATCCAATCATCTGCTGGATGATGCACAATGGTAACCACAAGTGGCACATGGTTAACACAAAGAAAGTACAAATGCCATATGTTAAACACAACTACTCAGAATTGATCACACTTGTTGCAGATGTTGTAACGTAACCAATATGAGCTAGTTCAGAGTTTGAACAGGTTGCTAAACAGCGCAGCAATGGACAGGAACTTGAGGCATTCAGAGTACACTGTAGCCTGTAGACAGCAATGTACTTCTCATACTGAAATGCTTGTTTGCAGCACACAGCTTTGCACAATTGCTAGAACACATTTTTTTAAAAAAAAAAACTTTCCACCCTTTTCTCAACCCCCCCATTTTTAATACTTTTTACCTATTTTACAGTAAATGTTAAATCCACTAAGTGCTTAGAAATCTCTCTTTTTTTTGCTTTGTTTTGTTTTATAGATGAAAATGAATCTACTGTATTGTAACGCATGTCAATTACTCCTGGAGCTATGAGCTGCCCTGACCACTGTGTTTTCCATTTTGCTCAGTAGGCCTAGTGTTTTCATTTTGACTGCTTTATGAGATCATCTGAAGACAACACAGAGCACAGAGCACAGAGCACAGATACAGTTGAGTTTTGCAGAGGTTGTCAGACGTTTTTATGAATGTAGTTTGAGATTTAGGGGTTTGTGTTTGTAAAGGCTAGCTGTTTTAGTAGTTGTGAAAAACTGTAAGAATGAGGACAAATAATAGACTACATATGGACAATTATTGTGCCTGGCTCAATATCAAGAATATTTGTAAATAATTAACTTCCAAATGTATTTAATTAAATAGGTCTACATGAATGCATTCTCGCTTCTTTGAAGGCCCACTAGGAATCTCTTCAACACAATTGAAGTAAATCTCCTTTCTCCCACACTTATACATAAATGAATGTATTGAAATGTAATGCACATAAAAGCAGAGTGGCCCACTCCACCCAGATGGCTGTGTTTGAAGGAACTCCTTTTGGAGGGACTCCACCAAAGGCCCTATTGTTTTTCCACACACATGTGTTTCAGATAATCTCGGATTTCTGCGGGGTATTCATTTCTTAAATAACACTGTAGTGCTTGGTGTGTGGGAGGGAGGAAAAAAATACGTAGGCTTCCACGTGGAAAACAAAATATTTGCAAAGCTTTAAATGAGAAAATAAATCCTGCTTGGTGCGTGCTGGCGACGGTCACATGAAGCACGGTGTGTGGATCAGGTTCCGGCACCTTCTCTGGTGGTTGGGATCTGTTGTAGACCTGGCATTGGGAAGGACAATGAAACCGAAACACTATGCCCCTTGTTACTCGTCTCAGGTTGGTCTGCTGTGGCTAAGCTAGGGGCACTGCTCGCGTTTGCAAACCCAGGTGTCAGCATTGCGTTTCGATGCATTTTTGAAAGGCGATATATCATGCATGAAATCTCAGCAATGTCAAAACACACATTTCTGCACTTCTGAAAATGCGCCCCCTGTATTTGGTTTCAGTTCATAAATTTGACAACTTGTCACCCTGTGGCACCATCCTGGCACAAGTGAACTCTCATTCACTTAGTCTCTCTCTCTCTCTCTCTCACACACACACACACACACACACACACACACACACACACACACACACACACACACACGTACACACACACACACACACACACACACATACACACACTCACTCACTCACTCACTCACTCACACACACACACACACACACACACACACACACACACACACACACACACACACACACACACTCACACTCACACTCACTCTCTCACAGACACACACACATTTGTCAAACCGTGCTGCCTCGTTTACTTCCAATAAAAGAGAAAATGTAGAGCCACTGCACAAACACAACCTGTTTCAAATAATAAAGCTAAGCCCTTGCGTTTATGTTATTTAGGGACTGTGTGCATATATGGAGCCTCTCTCGGCCCCCATCTCCGCTGGACCTCCAATGAAAAGGAGCGCTTTGTGTTTGTGCAGACAGCTGGACCCCAGCGCACAATCTCAAGACCACAGGGCCGAATGGACGGAGACGGTCAGTGGCGGACAAAGCTGCCACCCTTATGGCTCTTATCTGTATGGGGGCATTATGAGCCTCTGGCTGAGACCGACTGAGACCATCTGCACACTGTAAATCTTATTTGTGTCTGCGTAGGGAGAAAGAAATGACGTGTGATCATCCTCCTCAGAGAGGAGACGAGGAGTTAAGGTGTGTGTGTGTGTTGGGGGGGGGGGGGGGTGGGGGGGTTGTAGCAGGGTAGCGGGATGGACATTGTGTGTGTGTGTGTGTGTGTGTGTGTGTGTGTGTGTTAGGGGCGTCTCTGTCTCCCATCCGGACTTGTACCTCCAGGAGATCCCGGTTGCTGTTCCTGGTCTGTGCTACAGTACACACAGGTAAAGATGATTTAATTTCTCTGCTCTCAGTTCCGCCACTCAACACCCACATGTTTGTGTTGCCCTGTCATGGTGAGGTCAAGGGTTATCCTCACAGTGGGTTTTAGTGGACGTCTTTTTCATGACCTTTTCTTAACGTTTATATGATCTTTTGTTTTACAGACTTATGTCATTTGTAGACCAAACATGACAGGACAGGGAATGTGTTTCTGCACTGGTAAGGCCTCTCTGTTGTTCATAGTATTATTATGCATGAAGAGTGCACATATCCACTGAACTACAGGTGTAAATTGTTCGCAGCATTTGAAGCATTTGCACCTGACAAAATGTATTACTGTATGATTTTACATGTTACATTTACAGTCATTTCCTGTGTACTAGCCGTATTGTGTATGAGCCGCAGGACAGTATTTTACGCTAGTTAAAAGAAACTAAACCACATTGATATCATATCAACTGCCCCCGTGTATTACTGTAACCTCATAGCTGAAGATATTTAGCAAAGTCAATGTATAAGCCGTGGCTAATAGTTGTGAAATGTAAGTACATGTACTCATTTAAGCAGACGCTTCCATCCAAAGCAACTTAGAGCAAGATAATTATTAGCATTCAAGCTACAGAGCAGAGGAGGGTCCAGTCATTGGCAGAAATAGGGAGGGGAAAGCAAGAGAGGGTGAGAGAAACAGTCATCCATCCTACACATGCCCTTGTCCATGGAACCCGCCCGCTATACGCCTGTCTTGTGTCTGATGTTTCCCCTCCTCCAGTCATATGTAACGACCTCCAGTGTCTGCAATCCCCCCCCCCCCTCTCTCTCTGCTCCCCCTCATCACAGCGTAGCATCGTAGCCCAGTTGGGGTGCTCACACCTAGGCTAGTGTGGAGCTGTCTGGGGCCTGTTGATGATGAGGAGGATTAGTTCATATTTGATCCTCTTACGTTGAGTTGAAGAGGTGCCTGTGTCTGTGTCTGTCTCTGTGTCTGTGTCTGTCTCTGTGTCTGTTTAAGTCACTTCCCCGTGTGTGCGTGTCCATATACGGCCTGGTTCCACTTCAGCAGAGGAAGAGATGAGGTTACCTGAGAGGAGGTCCTTACGTAAACACTGGAAAGAAATCTGTGGATGTAACGCAGGGATTAAGACCGGAATGCAATGCATGATGATATCTCAGTTACTGACCTGCCACCATTTCATGGTAAATGACTTAATATTGAGTAACTTAATGACAACATAGTCAGCCATAACTTTTATCAAAGACTGGCTTCAAATGGTCAATGTGAGAGAATTTAGGTTTTTATATGCAAGTCCTTACAAGTAACTCTTTTTTGTATCATCTTTAAATGTTCTTATGAATGTTTCAGGTCAATTTATATTTCCTTTAGCTGCCCAGATTATTTGCTGGGTATCTGAAAAGCACAAGAGCAGCATTTGTGTTGCCCAATGTATCATGAACATGCATCAGTTTGTCTGACAGACAGCCGTTATCATGGTCAAACGTGTAAGTGGCGCGGTGTTTTTCAGTGGCTTACTGTTATTTCTAATTCTTGCGAAATTCAAAATGGCAACGTTTTGTTTGTGTGTGTGTGTGTGTGGGGGGGTATGTGTGAGTGTGTTTTTCTTGATAGATAGATATCTTGAAGTAGACAAGTTCCAGGAAAGTGTGAGGTCACCTGCTGCCAGTAGGGGGGGTTGCTGGTCCACTATGTGGCTGTGTGTGGCAAAAAGCACCTAAAAATCCTCCTAGGAGCCAATGAGGCAAATGAGCTTCCAGTGGAAATGTTTGTGCATTTCCTACAGATTTAATAAGTGTCATGAAACACCACTTCTTGGGAATTTATACCATTCTTTAATTTAACCTCATTTTTTCATTGGCGACTTGAGGCAATAAAACACAGCTGTTCTATTGAGCACAGGGGCGAAGTTGTGGTTGAAAACACTTTAAATTCAGCTGAGGAGGAAAGCGCTCTGGTAACCCATGGTGTCGGATGGCACACAGTGTGTGGCAGAGTCTTTGGACAGACTCGGCTCTTTCCATGGCTGCGGAGTATTTTCCAGAAGTCAGATGTACTAGTCAGCTCACTCCCGTAGTCAAAGCTATATGGCACGGCGTCAGAGAGACTCAACCTCAGCTTCTGGTCATAACAACAAACAGTGGCTCTGGCCAGGAAGTCCAGGGGCTCGTGGCAGGAAGGAAGCAGGGGTCAGAGTGTGTCTCTGCCTGGCTGCATCTCGCCTGCTCCTCACTGGAGTGTGGTCACTGCAAGGTCACTGCAAGGTCACCTTAGAACACCTCACACTGGGAGCCCCCACTGGGCTGCAACCTCAGGCCTCTCTGTTTCTCTCTCCCTCTATCTCTAGCTCTCTGTGTCACTCTCTCTCGCCTTCTGTATCCAATTATTTGAATTCTTCTCTCTCTCCGTCTTTTATCTCATCCTCTCTTCCTGCTCTCTGCTTTGATCTTTGTCCTTTCGCTCTCTAGCTCCTTTCTGTGTCTCTCCACTTATTCCACCTGTTTCTATCCCACTCTCTTTCTTTCTCTCTGTTGCTATCTCACTCTCACTCCTTCTGTCTCTAATTCTCTACATTCCTTTTTCTCTGTTATATCTGTCTCCTCCTGGATGTCTCTCCCCTGGCCCTCTCTTCCTCTATCTCTCTTTCTCCCTCACTCACCTCTCTTCCTCCATCTCCATCTCTCTCTCTCTCTCATGTCGTCTCCCTCCATCTCCCATCATCCCTCTCTCTGAGTACGATTAGCCAAGGTGATGACTGGCCGAGACGTCCGGCTCTTTGGAACATCTGTTCAGGTCAGATCAGCTCACGCAGTGCCAGTCACATCTGGAAGTGTCTCCTCTCTAACCACCCCTCTACTCTCCTTCCCTCTCTCATCAACACCCTCTCCTATCCTCTCCTCCCCTCTCTCACCAACACCCTCTCCTCTCCTCTCCTCTCCTCATCTCTCTCTGATCCTTTCCTCATCTGGCTCACCCATCATGATAGTGCTTTTTGCGTTGCTTGAAAGCCTCTCTCTCATTATCTTCTCTCTCTCTTTCTCTCTTTATCTCTCACTCTCTCTCTCTCTCTCACTCGTGTTTGTTTTTGGGCCGCGGTGTACCAAAGTAGATTTACCTTCAATAACCATTTATTAAATCTCTCTCCATTAAAGAGTCCATCCTCCCATGAGCGGGCGCATTAAGCCTGATTATGGTGGCAGCAGGAGGAGGGAGAAAGAGGGTCTATGTGTCAAGCACGCGCCATCCACTGACTTTTATCCCCCGCCTGTGTCTCTCTCTCTTGTCAGTTTGACTGAGAACTGTCACACACGTCAGTGAAGAGAGGGAGAGAGTGAGTGACAGCGATGATGCCAATGGTCGAGGGAACTCGGACGTTCCCAGTGGTGTTTCCTAGCTCCTGACTCCAGTGACACACAACCTGTCCAGCAGCATCCATCCATCCGTCCGGCCGGCCGTCCATCCATTATCTGAGCAGTCCATCCCTGACCACAACACAGATAATCCCGCAGAGTGGCCACGGCAGACAGGAATGCTCCAGTGACGACGCTCGCTGAACCTACCTCATGGATCGAGGAACAGGCACGAAGAAGGGCTCCTTCAAGCGCGGGTCAATCAAGCGCACTACATCCGGGTCTCAGAGGGTGAGTAGGCTGCACTACGCTCACTCGGTTGCCAAAAAATGCCTGTTAGCGGCCTTAACGGTCTGTGACTGCTAGCAGAGTTATCGTGGCTTAGCTTAGCATAGGAATAGATAATGTCAAAAGTCATAATTCACGTAACTTTTGCTCAAATTATATATTCCAAAAAATATGTTCATTACTGATTTAGTGGAACTTGAGGCAGCACCTAGCATTGACAGTATGTTAAGCATTATGCGAAATGTGTCATTTTAAAGATATAGCTATGTTGTAGTTAGCAACAGTTACGCTGGCAAACTGCTCTCCTATCTAGCAACAGGTCACTGACTGTGGAAAACACATGAGAACACATGAGAACGCATTTGCATGTATTTAGTACTTTTTTTGTCAAAGCAATTTACTACACTGGGAAGGAGCTAATTGTATCAGGGTGGGTGGCCCCAATCCAGCATCCACATGACTAAGGTGAAGCCTTGGGTGTATGTATTGAGGTCATGGATCACCAAACATAATATTGAAACCCGCAGGTAGAAGCATCAGTAGAAACATTACTCAGGACTCACAGAAAACCTTTGACATGATTACCAATTTTGTTATTTATCAATAATAATAATAATGATGATAATAATAATAATAATAATAATAATAATAATAATAATAATGATAATAATATAATAATAATGACGTTCTTTTTTAAGCTTTAGCAACAGGCAGAAAAGTTCTAAAGGTGCAATACATATTTTTGTTTTCAAAACAACTTTTTCCAGGATTGCTATGAAGGGTGATGTATGTGATGTGAAATGTCTTTGTAAAACTACAGTACATTGTTACTCTGATTATGTTCCCAGACTTCTATTAGTGACCTGTGTTTATATAGCTAATTGGGACTGTTTTGGTTCATTATTGGTCACTGTTTTACTGTGTATGCAGTGTGCACAGTAATCCTGGAAAACACTATTGTGCTTTTGATCTACAGTGCTCAGACATTACACTATCAGCCAGGTATTGCACCTTTGGTATGGTGTATTCCAGTAATGTGATTACATGATAGCAATAGATACCAAATATATAATAATAATAATAATAAGGCAGAGACTATTTGCACCCGGGTGTAAATAATGAACATTACTATTTACACCCGGGTGCAAATAATCAACATTACTATTTACACCCGGGTGTAAATAGTGTAATAATCAACATTACTATTTACACCCGGGTGTAAATAGTGTAATAATCAACAATACTATTTACACCCGATGTCTAACATCCATGTTCTCTGTCAATAGGCCTGTGTATTTACCAGCTCTACAGTAGGCTAGGCCTAATAGTTTTGAACAGTTTTTAGCTGTTTTGCCATGTCTGGGTTACTTGGAAGTGATTATACAAATATTAGGGTAATGAGTGGTCATGTGGTAGCTTCATCAAAGACAAGCTACTTTAAAGAGTTGTTTTCTGAGTTGTCTTCCAGGCAGCGCTGCCACTGTTGACTTAAAAACACTTAATCCTACTCCTAACCTTAACCCTAACCTTAACCTAACCTTAACCCTAACCTTAACCTTAACCCACGCCTAAGCGCCTTCCAGGCAGCGTTGGGGGCTCAAAGTCAAAACACAACCTTTCTAACAACTACTGAAGCCTACTTCTACTTAACTCTACTCATAACTGAAATAAAACCAGTAAATCTTTAACAGGTTCAAAAAGCACAAACTCTTATTTGCCGCGAGGTAACGTCATCTTAGAAAAAAGAAGTCATGATGCGTACTTTGGCAGGCAAAAAAAATAATAAATTCATCTGAAGTTCGAACCCAGCACCTCGAGCATGGTAACTCAGTCACTTTACCGCTGTACTGCGCCCCGTCGAAGAAGAGGGTGGAATACTAATTATTGACTCACTTGTTGGGGTTGCTAGGTAACGGTAAACAAAACAAAAAGATCGTGTTTCTTGATTGTGCTTGCAAACGGACGGCTTTACCCGTTCACTGAATAAAGTTTGTGGAAATTTAGCACCACTTTCCCATCTCAAATATAGTTTTAATAATCCTAACTTGTTAGATTTAGGTAGGCCATCTCCTGCCAAGATGGTCCCGCTATGTTGGATAGCACGCATTTCCGGTTTGGGTGCAAATAAGAAAATGCCTCCATTCCACTATTTACACCCGGGTGCAAATAATCACTCCGTAATAATAATAATAATAATAATGCCAGTGTAAATGAGCAGGGACAGAGTGATTTATCTCAGCTCTCTGTCTCAGCTGCATGTAATGTCCTCAAAGAAGGAGATAGAGAGGCCACCTCTAAGACACTCCTAAATGAGCGTTTGAGGTCTTAATCTGACTCTGGTCTCAGCTTCTGTGTCTGGCCTCTGTCTGGCCTTCTCCAGACGTTTTCCCACTTTCTCCCACAGTTTGCGTCAGCCGTCACCCGGTATACCCCAAGAACATCTGTAATTGCATTCTATGTTGGGAGGTTGGTTTAGGCTCAATAACACAGGGCCGTAAAAACAGCCCTTGTGAGCTTAACACCTGTTCTTATGAATCTGACAAACCCGTAGTACAGCTGTGTTATGTCGTTTACTGCCTTAAAATAAGTCTGTGCTGTTTCTAAAGCAGTCCATAAATATTGCATGGTCTACTGGGTATTGTAATGTTTAGCTGAAATTGAATTGAAATAAGCATGTGTGTGTGTGTGTGTGTGTGTGTGTGTGTGTGTGTGTGAAAAATATAAAAAGTAACAAAACACTTCATCAGCAAAGGGGCCAACAGTGCAACATGAGTTGCTCAAATAATTAAAAGAAGGGCGTGCATTTGTCAAAGCATTTACAGACAAAATGCTGAATGTGGCTAGATCTTTGGCTAAAGGGTCGTTCACACCAAGAACGATAACGATAACGATAACTATAAACAAATATCGCTCTCGTTAATATGAATGACAACGTTCACACCTAAACTATAACGATAACGACATGAAGAACGATATCGTTGTTGATCACTTTCAGAGCGATTTTGAGAACGATAAAAAGCTAACAGCCAATCAGAACCCATAATATTCTAGCCATCACATTCATTAACATGAGGAGAGACACTTCTTATCGTTGGCCAGTGTGGACGCTTTTATCGTTATCGTTATAGTTATAGTTATCGTTATCGTTCTTGGTGTGAATGAGCCTTAACTGCTATCTCTGCCCCTGTCCGATTGTCGGCCCTGTCCAAGCTACCATGGTAACGCCACCCCCGATTGTCGGAGGGGGCAGATCGGGACTAAAATCGTTGCGATTCTCTTGTAGTGTGTGGTGGCCATTACCCCTGCTTTTGATAATTCCACCCCATCTGTGTTATTATATCATGGCTCTTTGAATCATGGTGTCATGCAGGAACAATAAAAGGATAGCTTTCACAGAATTACTCCGTAATTCAACAGTAAGTCACATGTCTCACATGTTTTGAACAACAGAACAACATTTTGTTCTATATTGTGTGTTTGCAGTGAACTACTCCAAGTGCTAAAATCTTTTCTAAAAAGCAGTCTTTAGTGATGGAGTGTTCACTGACAATGAGACAGATATTCATTAAGATTTAAAGTTCGAGGCACATCCTTTACAAGATACTTGGCTCATATATCATTGCCTGCCGTTAAATGACTAAAAGTTTTCTCAGTTGCTTCAGTGCTTTTCTCAGATCAGTTTTCTGTTGAATAGTCCCTCTCCCCAAGACATTTAGGAATTAGTTCATTGCTTTACATGCAATAGAGTTGAACCAATTGTCATATGCAATCTGTCAATGACATCTACTGTACTGAAAAAAGTGTGCAAACAGTGCTGTAAGCATATACAGGAAATATTAATCCTGTCTGATCTCCTACAATCTTTCACATAAAGTAATGTGGAATGGTTTACATGTTGAAATTGATACAGGACAAACATTTAAAAAAAAAAAAAAAACTGTCCCTTTTCACATTTTTATAAGAGAATACGTTTTATTCTGATGGGACTGACATGTTTGATTGTCATACATATTTGCTTTTGAGCAAGTTATGCACTTTTGCAGGTAATCCACTGTGGGGTGCAGTTTGCACAAGTTGTTTTGAGACATACACTTACTGTTTGGCAAACATTAATGATGATTTGCAAAACACACCAAAACAACTGAGAAAAACTGTAAATAAACAGTATCGTGGCACTTTTCCAGGTCTGACTACTACATCTATGCGCACCATAGTATGTGGCATGTCTGAGGCCGCAATAGCCCGAGGGGGTCTGAGAACGGCACTGAAGCACATGGTCTCCTCACATGAAAGACGTCATGTGACCTAACCCCCACAGCATACAGCATATCATGGGACACCACTGCCTGGCACAGCACAGTATAGCACATGAGAACTTAACATGGGCAAAATAGCCCTGTCCTGCCTGTTCATGCTGAAGAGATCGATAGATAGATAGATAGATAGATAGATAGATAGATAGATAGATAGATAGATAGATAGATAGTAATGAAAGAATAAGAGCAAAACTGAGTCTTGCTGTAGAGGAGCGTTGGCGACTGCTGATGAAGTGCAATATGGAGAAAGGTAGAGAGGTAGAGGAGAGAATAATAACTTAGGGAAGCAAAGCAAAGAAGCAGGCACCTCCAGGCCACCGTAGACAGCCGGCCCCTAATCCTTTACTATGGGGCAGAATGGGTGCTGGCTGGCAGCTGAGGCAGATTAGAGCTCTTTGCTTTTATTCTTTTTTACCACAAATGCTTTCATGCCATCCACAGTCAACATACAAGCACAATCCAGCGCGCTGTTCAGGAACGCTAGACACTGGCTTTACTTAAACAGTGATGGCAGGCTAGAGAATAGAGCATGCATTATTAGGAAAATGTTGAGTAGCTTTAGCTGTCTGCTCTTTCACAGTGGTAGAATCTTTGAAGTCTGCACTTAATAGAATTAAGATCATGAAAGTGTGGTCTAGTCATCAGATTTACTGCAATTGCCTGCCATGAACGGCGGGCCAATTCTTTTCATGGAATTTATCTCTTGTTTGGAAAATAATGGAAGATTTTATGATTCAGCCTCCACTTTCCTTTGCATTTTACATGCTGAATTATTTTCTAGATGCTGAGGATTGGGAACAGCCATAGTTGGTGAGATATCTTCACTCGAGAGCATGACATTCATGCCCTTTCCACTGGCTCACCAGACTCCACTGTTCTAGGCGCACAAATATCCCAGGCCACTTTCAGAGCATGAAATTGGTAACAGAAATAGTCACCAGCGTTGCATAGTGAATCCTTTATTCTGCCCACCAAGAGGGTTTATTCAAAAGTACCATACATTTGAAAAAAAAAAAAAATACAGCTTGACAGCTTCATAGATAACATACCCATGTGTGCTCAGATCCCAGCCCTTTTGTGATGTTCACATTCCAGAGGAGCATTATTACTTTATTTAAAAAATAATAATAATTTTAGGGATAATTTCAGGTCATAATTGAGTGAATAGATTTATTCTCTAAAAATGATTTGAGTTTAATCCCGAGCAGTGTGTGTGGTTCAGGAGCTTTTAGGATTTCACAATTACGTCCGAGAGTCTGTGGGGTCTATTGTTTTAGTGGGCAGAGGCACCCGCTCAGACTGAGGCTTCAGAGAGAGAAGCCCAATGTGCCGGATAAGGATTACAAACATCCAATTCCCAACCAGTGTTGCGCAACTCCGCCGTCTACCACACCATTCAATTGGACTTTCCCCTTAAAGTGCATTCCTGTAATTGCACTTGTCTTTGTGTCATCCCCTTGATTTCAGTCGTTATGACATTAGGTATTGTGTAATATAGATTCTTAAATAATTGATCGCTCTGGGGGGGGTGATCATACCATCAGTGCAATCCATAATCCTAGGTCTGGATGCTCAACACTAAATGAATTTTGCCATTTTTGTATCAGAGCAGGACTGTATAATTACCCTGGTGGGCCATAATATGTAGAGACTGCCCCCTTCACATCACTCTCCTCTCTTCACATGAAATGTGAAAGAGCAGCAGGTTAATGCGTAAGATAGTCAATAGGCTTACTCATGGCTGTTTTACAGTAATGTAACACAATGTAGGAATTCTCCTTTTCATCAGTCTTCAACGCACTGGCTAAGGGGGTGCAAAACCTGCAAAAAAAACAGCAACAAGTGGCATGGTCCTACCTGCGACATTACACAGTGTAATACCAAACGTAAAGTTTTAAAAGGCAGTTATTTTTAACATAAGGTTTGAAGGCAGGTCAACTTGTACAGAGCTAGTCAGAATGGTCCTCAAGGGATCGGTTAACGTTTAGGTTCTGTTGTGTTGTTGAATGGCTGCATGTGATGATGAGGAAGAAGCATATTAGGTGAAGCTAGAATGAAATGAAAACATCCCCATCCCTCACAAGAATGTGTGTAGACAGCCAACACAGTGGGAATACACAAGTGTGTTTTCGTGCATCGCCATAAAACTAATCCCTTTCAGACAAACATCCTCTCATTCTCACCCAAACACAGACACACAAATCTCTATCTTTCTCTCTCTCTCTCTCTCTCTCTTTCTCACCATCACAGTCTTCCTCTCACTTCTATCTTCATCTCTCTGCTCAAACACACAAACATACACTTAATCACATGTTTGTCTCTCTCTCTCCCTCCCTCTCTCTCTCCCTCTCTCTCTCTTCCTCATACTCTTCTAATTCCTGTGTGGTTCAGGAATGCATCCAATATGTGTCTGGGAATAGTCATGGCCTGGCCGGATTTGACGCCCCCTAGACAAGGGAAACTGCCCATGAGCGTGCAAACTGTCCACAACTCCAGCAGACACTCCCCTATTGAATCAAGAGGGGATACGTGTCTCTGCAGTAATACTAAAGCCCTCATTTGCCACCTTTGGCCATCTTAATTGATATTGCTCCAATGCCACAGGAACAGGCCTGCTGCTTGTACACCACAGACCACACAGGGGATTTCAGTGGTGGAGAGGCCTGAGAACAGCAGGGATGACTTAGCCTTTTAAAGCAACACTAAAGAGTTTTGTACCTTAAAATAATGTTTCCAAAATCATTTCAGTGGTTCATCAACTCGTAACAGGGTGAACGGCAATTCTGCATTCGCTTTGCGGCCCTCTATTGGCTATAATCATACTATAAGTTTACTACATCAGGTAGCGGATCTGTAGTTCGATAAAATGAGACATAAGAAACGACAACTTTTTGGCTTGCTTTGATGTCGCAATACATCATACTTTCACTTTGCAAGATACTCTACCTTGTCTGTGGACATCGTCATTTGCTGGGTAAATAGCATGTGTGCGACAGAGCAACAGTGCTTTAGTGTTGCTTTCAAAATAGTGTTGGTTCAAAATTCTTTTGTCAAAGAGTTAGAGCACAGTCCTGGCTCTGTGAAGGGCAAACGAACATAGTGGCTCTGGTTCAGACACCCCAGGTAAGGGTCTAGTTTGGAAACCCCAGGTAAGGGTGTAGTTTAGAAACCCCAGGTAAGGGTGTAGTTTAGAAACCCCAGGTCAGGGTGTCGTTTGATTGGCTGTTGAACAGCTGGAGCTCAGTGTGAGTTTGGAGCTGTTGTCTTCCTTAAATGAATACATAACAATCAGCGATATGTAGAGGTTCAACTGGATCTGAAGAGAGTCCTGCTTCAGTTACAGTAACTATCTTTACTTTGGTAGGCCTGAAAATCCTTGTGTGTGTGTGTGTGTGTGTGTGTGTGAGAGAGAGAGAAAGAGAGAGAGAGAGACAGTCTTATTGCTGTATATTCACATTGTTTAAGCTGTTTTATTGAGTTCCAAAAGTATTGGTCTCAAATCACTGTGAAAAGTCTTGTGGAAAAAGGGCTCAAATGTATGAAATGAGAATTGTTTAAACATACTGTATGAAGCCAAAAAGGAGGACAACTCATCTGCTACTCCTATAGGACTGACCCCACCCAACTGCTACTAACTGTGTCCAGTCCCACAACGCCTCCTACCCTTCCCCACCACCCCGACACACCCCACCCCACCCCACCCCACCAGCGCGCCTTAAACACACATCTTATGACCCGAACAAATCTCAGGGCTAATCACTGGCATGTTGCGCTCATGTGATGGCTAACTGGATTTTCAAACCCCAGCAAGACAATGAGGCCCTTTTAGAAGTAGCTCGGGTAAAAAACAGCCATTTTAAAGAGGTTAAGGGAATTAAGGCAAAACTCGCCTGGCACTCAGCAGACTCTGTGTCTCCTAGCGCCACGGCTAGTTTACGTGGCTCAAATAAAACAAGTCAGATGAATAGATCAATATGAAACAGACATATTTGACTCCCTGCACTCCATGTGCAAAACAGCTAGCATAAGAACAGTTCATGGAAGTCGTCTGTAGCTGTGCGGCTATATGCGAGTACCACCCAGTCCTGGTCTTGTCAGTTGGTGTTAAGTTCCTGCAATATGCACTCAATTTGTCCACACCATCAAGCAATTAGTAGAAGCTTTTATCTGCTGTCTGGTGATCCATCCTGCATGCCATGTCTGCATGCCCCTGATCTGCTAAAGTAATGCTTATCGCTGATCAGGTCTGCTCCGTTGGAGCAATTCTTCAGGGATATGGGAATGTTATCTACAAGAGACACCAGAAGGCAAACTTAGTTTAGAATGATACTTACCAATTGCATTATGTTTGCTTCTAAGAATGTAACATTGTAACTCTGTAAATGGCACACCCAGAAGCTCTGTTTAAAATGTCGCTGACAAAAAAAGGCCCAGATAAACAAACTGAAAATGAAGACAGTTTTGCAGAATAGAGGTTTTGGTTGTGATTTACTGTTCTCTAACACTGAAAGTTGTGTGAAAAGACCGCTGACCGTTGTCAGTTTCCTTCTAAATAACCGTGAGAAAGAAAACTTTAATCTGGCTCAATTGTAACTCTTAAGAGGAAATCCTATTTTGTCATATGTGGTACAAATACGTATTGTTTGCAGCCATTTTTTTGTTGTTGTTTCGTGAATGTTCTGCAAGACTCTGAATGATGTTTATTGTTACCAGGCTACTGGTAAGACCTATTAATTCACTCAACGTGATAAAATCGGATCCTTGAGACTATTACTCTCCACCTCTTGGACTTTTCTGTGTGCAGTGGACACTCCGACCAGGCTGCTCATTTTCCGTAGGATTTGGGCTTTAATTGCACTGGATAATGACTTGAAGTAAGCTGAAATAAATGCGTCACACCGCCCGAATGGCCAGAGCGAGTGTTCTTTTGTTTTTGCTCAGCTATAATTAAGTTTGGAGCATGTGCGTCTCCGATGTAGCCCTGGCCACTATGTATGTGTGGGGGGAAAAGAGGAGAGAGAGAGAGAGAAAGGTTCTTGTTCCTTGTCTTTCCACCCTCCATTGGTTCATCTACAGCCTCAGTTTCTTTGTGTTTCTCTCTCTCTCTCTCTCTCTCTCTCTCTCTCTCTCTCTGTCTCTCTCTCTTGCACCAAAAGCTGTTGGTGTTTCCTGACCAACCATAAAAGGCAAACCCTGGAGATTGGCTATCATTTTAGCCTTGTTCGCTTCATATTTGAATGGTTGACCCAACAAATGTGACAAAACCCAGAAACAAAAGCCCAGACTGATCCAGAGACCCACGCCTGTGGCTGAATCTGCGGCAGAGTTACGTAAGCCTCTCTCCTGTATCAACCAAGTTCAGTAGCCTCACGCAGACTGGAGGGCCTCTGCTTACTGTTCTAAACAACACATCAACCACAATCACAAGCACACTTTTGCTGCTACAAAAACTGCTACACTTTGACAGGTTTGTGTGTGTTTATTGACATGTACAAAGTGACTCAAGCAACTCCGGCAGTAAAAGTCAAAGGCACACAAGCAGAAAGGGCTGCATAACTGAAAACAGTTTTTGCCTTGCTTGACTGGACAGCCCCTGGCTGCCCAGGCTGATAAGGTTGTGCAAACCAACCACCCGGCAGAGGCTTGGTTCACTTCACGCCATCTTTGGCTCAGATGTGTCCAACAAACACATCTGTCAGATAAACTTCACATCTACTCCTCACTTCACTTCAGTCTCTATCGCTCCTTCTCTCTGACTTTCTGATGGAGCGGCTGAACGGCTCTTATTAAAATCAAATAAAACCGGGACCGGCTGCTGCGCGCGAGGCGTCATCGGCGTTGTTTCCTTGAGGTGAGACTCCGCGGAGAGCCTCATGCCTGGGCGGGAGACCCTGTCTCGGCTCTCCGTCAGAACCGTTTTCCGCAGGCCGAACATGGCGGGTGGAAACAGAGATTAACTGCAATTAGTGTGCGCTGACCTTGCCCCCAACTGGAGTCCAGTCATGTCTTAACAAGGCCCCTTTCAAAAGGATTTCTGCGTCCAATTCTCTCAATTATGCAAATGGGGTTGAAATCAAAGAGGGAGGAAGGGGGGTGACACTTTCAAATTAAAAGTCCTCTCATTGTTGCCCTTGTTTTTCTTCTTTTTCTTTTCTTTTCTTTTCTTTTCTTTTTTTCCCCGAATTGGATTTCCTCCCTGTTTTTTGGGGCTGGAGAGCAATCCCCACTTTCACCCCTGTCCCCGGCTTTCCCCGACGCAAAAGCTGGGGAGCCCAGAGAGAGAGAGAGAGAGAGAGAGAGAGAGAGAGAGAGAGAGGAAGGGAGGGAGGGAGAGAGAGAGAGAAAGGGGGTTTGGGAGAAATTGGGAGATTAAGAGGGGGGAGGCTATCAAAGTAGATTTGTTGTGCCTTGTTCCAGCGATGGATGAAAATACCCTGTGGGCAAGTGGAGCCAGGGTCATGGGACTCCCAAAAGGATTACCTTCAACTGGAGTCATGGGACCAGCGGCGAAACAAAGGGCCCGCTCACATGCTCATCATATGAACGGCCCCTCATAAAGTGATGAAGTTTCATGTCTTGGGAGATTCACTGAGCCTCAGCACACCAGGAGAGAGAGCACCCCTGCGAGAGCACAGCTCCCGACGAGGACCGCAGGAGAGAGCGGGAGCACCGGCGGCCCGAGAGAGAAGGAGAGCGCCCGGGCTGGCCCCTGGGTGCCCGGCCCCTGCCTGACCCAGGACTCCAGGCTCAGTGCTCAGGCTCAGGCTCCAGCACTGCATGGCTCTCAAAGCTGGCCCAGACCCCCAGCCGCACAGCACAGCACAGGGCAGCAGGTAGGACTTCCACTCTCTCGCTCAGGATGGTTGGACGCAGGCTTGTGAGACGGTGGACCTGAACAGTCGACTCCTAGGGTGTCCGAGGACCATCTAGGGTCTCGGAGCGTCTAGCGTCTCCGAGATGTGAAGGGTTCTTGCTGCTTTGCTTTTGATGTTGTTTGAATGAGGCTGAACAGTTTGGGGGCTTCTCTGTTTTTAGGTGAGTGAGTGAGGGAGCATGGTTGTCATCATTGAGTTTGAAATGTGTTGTCCACTCTGGGAGAATTTTTTCTCAAGCTATTTTGTGCTATACGACTGAAATATGATGTTCAGAACGGAATGAAGATTTTGACACCTGTTGATCAAGTTCTAGGTTGCATCGGAAAGTATTTGCTAGTTTACATTTTGTGTATGAGATTACTGAATTGAGTTGTAAATGTGAATTAGTCGATACTGTTTGACCATATTTTAATCAAAAACATTTCACATTTTTACATTCAGCATTCTAAATAACCTTATTGGTTTATAATACATAAAATATACAATGTGTTGTAATTGTAAGCATTTCTGCCCATTTTCATTTCATTTAACTTAAAACAAAAGTGGTTTCACTTTGACAATTCTTTGAAATGTTTTTTTCTGTTTTTTAATTTACAAAAATCAGCTCATTTGAATTTTGCTGGGAAGAAAAAACTGGTTATGGGTTTAAATAACCCAATTTCTCACAGAATTCATTTGAGTCATCTGAACACTGTGTTGAAATCAGGCTAAAAGCGGGACAAATGAGCAGGGAGTAGAATGGCATTCTTCTCAGTGTGGTGCCCAAAAACACTCACTCTCTCTCCCTCCCAGAACTTCCTGGAGAGATTTGCTTCAAAAGCTTTAGTTTTAATTAGGGCTGAACCCACCACAAAAGCCCTAGACAGAGTCCACTAGAAACCCAGCGTTATTTTGGTCCAGCACTGGACCCAGATCAAAACTCTCTTCCATGGCAGAGTTTGACGTGTCCGTTTAGGAAGGCTACTTTTGTTTTGTTTTGTTTTGTCTTTTTTTTTTTCATGGCCTCTACCTCCGAGTTCTGAAAAGCAGGGCAGTAGCCACCAAGCAGAACCAATCCAGGGCTCTAATTTGACGCGCACTAATAACCTCAGGGAAAACAGAGGCATCTCTCTGGATGTGGTCAACGGCTTCTCTTGGCTCAGTGACCCCCGTCCTTTTATCGTGTGACCCCTATGTCTCCGCTCTCCCTGTTCTAACCACTGTTAGCAGGCGCCCTGCGGTGCACACACAAAGGCCGTCTCAGCGCGGACACACCCTCGCACCCTGGGATGTGACGCTCCGTGTCACATGGGTTATCACTGACAACTTGGTGTGAACAGAAATTTAAATGGAATTTACTTTCCTTTTTTTTTTAAATCCTTGATGTATTCATTTTATTACCTTCCTTATTCTGTTATTCCTTTTTCCATTTTATGCATTCCTTGCTCATAACCCGGTCAGGGTGTTTTTCATTGCCGAGTATGAGTGCATAGTACAGTATATGTTTCCTACCATAAGTATGGTGCTGTGCTTTTGTGTGTTGGCCATGCAGCCATTCTGGCTCTAAGCGGTTTCTAATCTCCTGTGCAGTAAGAGGATTTCGTCCATCGGCCAAACTTGTGTGTCTAAAAGCCGAATTCTTGCAGTAATTGATATTACACATTTAACATGAGAGTCTGCCCCCATAGGACAAATAGAGTGTATTTGCTCTGACAAAAGCAGTTGTTTAAAAGGATATGGCTCTGTGTTAACTGCAGTTTTCAGGACCGGTTTTCCTCAGAATACAGTAGTAGTTTGCATAGCTTTTGAAACACAGTGAAACACAGTCAATATGTCAGAAGTATCTAAAGAGATTTGTCTTCTTCATATGCTTTCAGGTACAGAAAGCATGGCTGGAGAGAACCTTCTACAAGAGGGAATGTGTCAACGTGTTCCAAACCCGAGACCCGACCAGGTGAGAGACATGAACACTTTAACTCACCCCAGCCTGAGGCAAACACACACACTCACACACACACACACACACACACACACACACAGAAGGGCCCCTGGCCCGAAACGACTCGAATCTGTCCCCAAATCTAGGCTGCCCTTGTGTAACACCCCAGAAGTGACATCAGCACAGCCGCTCCGCTGCGGATCAGGACAGGGCTGCCCGCAGAGAGACCCGCCGGCCCTGACCACAGGGCAGGAGAGAGAGGGATAGAGAGGTGGAAAGAGAGAGGGTTGGAGGGATGGGGGAGAGAGAGAGAGGGAGAGAGGGTTGGAGAGATGGAGGGTAAGAAAGGTGAAGAAGAAGGAAGGTGACGTGAGAGAATGAGAAAGATGGAGTAATCCAGGCCTTAAATGACTATAGAAATAGAATAGAAATAGAATAAACTAGAAATAGAAATCCGGGTAGAGCAGTGGAGAGCTCTTTGGTGCAGCCATTGGTCTCTGTGCCCCCATGCGTTACGGCCCCAGACTGGGAGGTGGACGAGCGCCAGACTGGCCGTGAGTGTGTGAGTAGGGGCACGTATTAATTAGGGCCGCAGAGACCAGGAGAGAGGGAGAGAGAGAGAAAGAGGAGAGAGAGGGGGAGAGAGGGGAGAGAGAGAAAGAGGAGAGAGAGGGGGAGAGGGGGAGAGAGAAAGAGAGGAGGAAATGAAAGGGGGCAAGAGACGGCCTACATAAAATGACAAACAACATAGTGGGAAACACAGACTGCAGTGTGTCCTGCCACAAACATCAGACACGGACACACACACATACACACACACACACACACACATTGCAACAGCAGGGGGTCATTAAAGAAGTTATGTAAGACGTTTTTCTTTTGCCCAAACTGGGAGAACACCAGATCAAGGGCAATTTTCTCCAATCAGATCTCTCCAGCAGCCTTTATCTAATAGTAGACGAGCGTTTACTTAGTCAAGAATAATTTATTCCGTCTACTCAAAGTCTATTTTAAATTACTCACTATCACAAATTCTGAAGCTGCTCAATGTGATTGTATGACCACTGTTATGTAGTCCTAACACAACTCCTTGTGACACAGACAAACATTTCCAGTGCAGAATGCCTGTGACGAGCACTTTACAGTTGCCAACAGAAAAACATTGTGTGGTCTCCAACCGACGCTGTCTCTGTCCCCCCCAGGTGCTCGTGCGGTCAGCTGCTCACCGGGCATGTGGCCCTCCCGCCGGGCGCCACCACCAAGGCGGCGGAGGACGGGGGGCAGCTGGTGCAGGTGGAGCCCCCGCAGGAGAAGTGGTCGGTGGTCAAGAACACGCTGACCTTCCCCACCGACGCCTACGGCTGCATCGAGTTCCAGGGAGGAGGCTTCATCAACAAGGCCATGGTATGGACACATAGAGATATATATTAAAAACACACCAGCATACATGCAGGAACACACACACACACATGTCTCTGATTAATGTGTTACACCACTATACAACCTATTATTTCCAATAATTCATTATTTCAATGTTTAAATGATTGTAAGCATCCTATTGGTGTTAAACTCAATACTGTGTGTTATACTCACATATCATTGGTGCGTGAAATAAAATGTCTTGTTCGATTGTACATTTACATGGCCCTTCTCTGTCTCTCTCTCTCTCTCTCTCTCTCTCTCTCTCTCTCTCTCTCTGTCTCTCTCCCTCTCTCTCTCTCTCTGTCTTTCTCTCTCTGTCCACTCCCTGCAGTATATCCGCACCTCCCACGACACCAAGCCGGATAACCTGCTGCACCTGATGGTGCGGGAGTGGCAGCTGGAGCTGCCCACGCTGCTCATCTCCGTGCACGGCGGCCTGCAGAACTTCGACATGCAGCCCAAACTCAAGCAGGTGTTCGGCAAGGGCCTCATCAAGGCCGCCGTCACCACCGGCGCCTGGATCTTCACCGGAGGAGTCAGCACAGGTGAGCTCGCTCTGCGGGGGTGTCAGAGGTCAACTGGACCCTCTGCCACAGGCCTGGGGATTTAGACAGAAAAGGGCAAATAATCCATACGGTGTGTGTACATTATTGTACATTACGATGCATACTGTGTACAGTTATGAGACAGGCAGATATCTAGGATATCCATGTAAACAAAGATAAAGCTTTGGAGATGACACTCTCTGTAGGATATTTCCCAGAATTCCTAGCAAAATTTAACCTCTGACCCTTGGGGATTAATGCCCAGCATCTCATCGGTAATGGTCGGAGATGGAGGCAGGGAAGACAGCATATGGATTATGATATTAGTAAAGCTTGGCCGTAATCCACCAGGATGAACACACCAGTGGTGCACTTTCCCTTTGCTCATGTGTGTGTGTGTGTGTGTGTGTGTTTTAGGTGTGATCCGACATGTGGGTGATGCCTTGAAGGACCATTCCTCAAAGTCCAGAGGAAAAGTGTGTGCCATCGGCATCGCCCCCTGGGGAATCCTGGAAAACAAAGAGGACCTCATCGGCAAAGATGTAAGTTTGACAGAGAACCCTGCTGACAGATAACCAAATCCATTCCCACACAGTTCCAGAGCAGGAAACGCCAGCAAACAGTACTTTCGTATGAACTGAATTCAATTCCCAATTCTCATGAACTGATGGTTTATGACATTACAGCTGATAGACGGCCAAGTGGATACAGTCATTCAGTTGGCACACACAAAAACACTTACAAAATGGGTTTTATGAAGTGAAAATAGCATGCTAATTTAATCTAGATCCATTAAAGTGAAGTGAAAATTGCATGCTAATTTAATGTACCACTGAACTGCAGTGAAAATAGCATGCTAATTTAATACAGACCCATTGAATGTAAAACTCCATTTACAGATCAGTAACTACTTTGTTCCAAGCCCATGTGTGTGTGTGTGTGTGTGTAACAGCCCTGTTGTTCCTCTGTAGGTGACCAAACCGTACCAGGCCATGTCCAACCCGCTCAGCAAGCTGGCCGTGCTCAACAACAGCCACTCGCACTTCATCCTGTCGGACAACGGCACGTGCGGGAAGTACGGCGCCGAGGTGAAGCTCCGTCGGCAGCTGGAGAAGCACATCTCTCTTCAGAAGATTAACACCCGTAAGTGAGCCCTCCGTTAACCCACCCCACCCTGCTCAAGCCAAGCCCTGCTTAAGAGGTGTATCAGGCAGGCTTAGCACATCAAGGCTCCAGGACACATATTAAGGACATTAATGAGGTCCGTAAAAGTGTAGGCAGAGGGGAATGAGCACACCAGCAGGAAGATTAGAGAGAGACGGGATAAATTCCCAGAAAGCACAAGCGCTCACTCGTGTGTGCTTTTAGCAGAGCAGAGCAAAAGCAAGAGCAAAAGCGAGAGGTTGCAGATGAAAGTATCAGCCAGATGCAGACTCAAGCTCAAAAGGTGTGATCTGATGGGGCTTCATAAACACTCAAGGCAGGCAGGGTGAGAGGGGGGAAGTAGCCCAGACCAGTGAGGGTGTGAGCTTTCCAGTGGAGAAAGAGAGAGAGAGAGAGAGAGAGAGAGAGAGAGAAAGAGAGAGACCAGCCTGGACCATTCATTTTGGTGCTTGTGTGATAGCGGAAAGCTCTAGCGGTGAGCTGTGGAAGAGACCACTCTACACTCTAGGGGTGAGCTGTGGAAGAGACCACTCTAGCTGTGACCTGTGGGTTTCCCTTTGTCATCCTATGCCTGGAGCTCCTGGTAAGGCAGGGACAGCAAAGGGATGCTCAGCTGTCACCACTCACATCTGGCCCTGGACTCCTGGACATGTCTGGACATGTCCACTCTGCACCACGCCATCTCACAGGGCACCTGAAAAAGCATCTCTCATGATAACTGATAACGTGATAACTGATTCTTAGATCCGGTGTTTAGTCATGTTACTGTCTGCATTTACAGATATTTGTTGAAAAGATGACTACAGAGGCAGTGTACATGTTTTTCATCAGTTTTCTCTCTGGGATTTTAACCTATGACCTTAGACTGTTTAGGCCCTAGGTTTAGGTATAGCTGAGCCATGTGAATAAAGCTGCTTGCTGTAGGAAACACATACATGTACACACTAGTGAGAAGACATCATCTGTTACTACATGTGTTGTTGCTGCTGTGTTTGATCCCCATTATCTCCCCCTGAGATAGCATTCAGTAAAACATGTTTTAGACTTGAGAACATATTTTATAACCTGAGCATGCATGTGTCTGGTGTTTGTCTGATGTGTGTGTGTGTGTGTGTGTGTGTGTGTGTGTTCCCTGATGGGCAGGTCTGGGCCAGGGGGTGCCTCTGGTGTGTCTGATCGTGGAGGGCGGTCCGAACGTGATCTCCATCGCGCTGGAGAGTCTGCGGGAGGACCCGCCCGTGCCCGTGGTGGTGTGTGACGGCAGCGGCCGAGCGTCCGACATCGTCTCCTACGCACACAAGTACACCGAGGACGGAGGGTGAGGACATGCTCCTGTTTATTTGCTCATCTACATGCACACACAATATTCTCTTCTTCTCTCTCTTGCTGTCTGTCTCTCTCTCTCTGTCTCTCTCTCTCTCTCTGTCTCCCTCTGTTTCTCTCTCTCTCTCTCTCTGTCTCTGTTTCTCTCTCTCTCACACTCACACACACACACACACACACACACACACACACACACACATACTCACAGACTGTATGTATATTTTGGAGTGTGTGCCTGCGCTCTCCTCTGTCTCACTCCGTTGTGTTCTCCTCTTCCCAGGCTGATCACCGAGGACGCCCGAGACCAGCTGCTGGTGACCATCCAGAAGACGTTCAACTACAGCAAGAGCCAGTCGCAGCAGATCCTGCTCATGGTCATGGAGTGCATGAAGAAGAGGGAGCTGGTGAGTAGCACAGCACAGCACAGTACAGCATAGCACAGCATAGCACAGCACAGCACACACCACTCTCACACTCAAGTCACATGACCCTAATGTGAGGGTGCCGGTGCATGCTTACTTTGTATGTTATACCCAGCACATAGTTATTTTGTATATTCTACACAGCACATATTTAAAATGTATGAGAATAGTGTTTGGACAATTTGCTTGACATTAGAGGAAGGACTTTACACTGTAATACATGCGACAAATAACATAAATAGCATATTAAGTACATATAAAATACATATTACTAATATTTATTGATGTATTATTTTTACTCATGGAAACAGTAGTTGTTACATTGTTACACAACAGACAACAGACATTGCATTGCCTTCATATGAAGTTGAATTTGTGTACAGTCATGCCATGTAAATTCACCTGAGATCCATAATAAACATCTCATTCCTGAACTCCCACACTTGTCCAGTCTCCTCCTCCTTCATTTGTGGCCTTCATTCATGTGTGAATAAAGTCAGTTTTCATGGTGTTCCTCTCTTCATCATTTCGAAACCTCTCAAGCCTTAAATGTTCATTTACGCTGGTGAAGTGTGTGTGTGTGTGTGTGTGTGTGCTCGCATTCTGTTCACTCCTCATCTTCCCCATCCATCATCTCAGCTTCACTTAGCCTCATCTCTCTACCTTATCTCATGAATGACCTTTGCCTCATACACACACACACGCACACACACACACACTCTCTCTCTCTCTCTCTCACACACACACACACACACACACACACACACACACACACACACACTCACACACACACACACCCACACACACACACACACACACACACACACACACACACACACACACACACACACACTCTCTTATACACCACTTAAAGGGATGAAACACTCTGTCTTCACCCGATTAGCACCCTCTAAGCACTGAGACCCCCCTCTCCTCTGGGCTCAGTCCTGGACACGCTGCCCATCTCCTCTACGCCGCCCCCTGTCCAGTTGGAGGGTGATGTGGGAGAGAGGCGATGCGATGGGCGGTGATGTGCTAAGTGTTAAGTAATAGCAGAGCTGAGGCTCAGAGTGAGAGGAGAGATTATCTCTCCCGCTGCTCCTGCAGCTGGCCAGATCAGGCGGCTCGGCTGCCACCTGTTCCTGCGCTGGAGACAGAGACAGCAGCAGCAGCAGCAGCGGCGGGAGCAGCGGAGGGCCTGTACCCAAACACTGTGTACCCATCAGCACGCCGAACAAATGGCACCGGGGAGGAAGGCATAGCCATAATCCCTGCAAAGTCTATCTCCTTCTGTCTGGCTCTCGCTCTCTCTATCTCTCTCTCTCTCTCTCTCTCTCTCTCTCTCTTTCTCCCTCTCCCTTCTCTCAGTCTCCCCTCTTCCCTATCACTGCCTCTCTCTCCATCCCCCTCTCTCTCTCCATCCTTTCTCTCAGCCTCACCATCCCTCTCTCTCTCTCCATCTTTTCTCTCTGTGTCTCCCTTCTCCTTCATCACTCCCTCTCTCTCCATCCTTCTCTTTTTCTCTCCTCTATCATGTCTGCCTCTAATGCCTCCCCTGCTCTCTCTCTCTCTCTCTGCCTGTGAGGGATATCATCTCAGCCAAGCAGTGCCTCCATAGCGCATTAAGACACATAATACCCTGGCAATGCAAGCTTTTAGCATCAGCAGAGTCAGAGATAACATGCATGCACATGTAATCATACAGAATGTTTACTCTGAGCCAGTGGTCTGTGGATAGACAGCCAGTATATAGGATTTATACGGCTCTATTCTCTCAATGAGAGGGGGAAAAGTAGGTCTCCCATGACAAACCGGTGGTTTGTCGGCAGCCTAAGACTCGGACAAAGTCTTGATATGGTTGCGTGCCTCACTAACAGTCATGTGCTCTTGTGGCGAGCTGCATCTCAATGCTCTGCATTGACTAGCCTGCATTCCACAGGGATGGAGACTCAGAAATATTTTTTTTTTTTTTGTGACGCAGAAATAATTCATGGAATAAAAAGCACCTATTCAGAGCACTGCCTGCCCGTCTCGGATACCATTTAAATCGTATTATGGCCCCGTGCAGGGAAGAACATTTAAAGCCATGACTTGACGTGTATGTCTAGAATCACACAGAGGTTGACACTGATGAACCCCACCACCCCACCCCCCCTTGGACTGTCTCTCTTGACCGTTGTCTCGGGCATGAAGCCCTCTCTCACCCCATCATGTGTTCCTAGTTACGGCTGCATCCCAGTCAGTCCAAGAGTGTGGCCCACCACCAGTACAATACCTCATAGCCATGCCTAGCTAATCACATTTAGCATCACAGCACATGTGACTTGGCTAGCAGGGTAATTTCATTTGATACATTTGAGACACAAAAATACAAAGCATGTGCTGTCGCTGGAGTTTATGGGGTGAACCAGGTGTCTGTGTTTGGCACGAAAGACAAAATAAAACAAATACTGTCTCTCTTTTGAGCAGATGGTAGGCTACATTCATCAATGTGAATGTATCATTAGCCTGACTGCGAGGGGTCATGCTATCTGGCCTGTTATATAGTTTCAGATGCAAATGATATTATCCATAGGACTAACATAAATGTCACCATTTGAGGTGAGGTAGAATACAACATACAATACATAACATATAGACATCCCCTCTTTGATCTAGACTAGTGACAGCTGCTCTCAGAGCAATACTTTATACACGTCATAAGTTGGTTATTTATTCACTCACTCACTCACTCACTCACTCACTCATTCACGCATTCACTCACTAACTCACTCATTCACTCACTCACTCACTCACTCACTCATTCATTCATTTTACATCTATATTAAAATCATATAATATATCCGTAAACCATGCATTATGTCCATTCAATTCAATTTGTGTAATAATGAATAGCACATGAATAACCAAGGGCTGCTTCAGAGTCCTCTACCGTAAATGGCAAAAGTACATCATCATCACACATCACCTTGAGAGCTGACTGGACAGCAGCCCAGTGCTCCAGCTGTGTGCACTGCTGCCGCGTGACCTTTGCCCTGTTGTGCTGTGCAGATCACAGTGTTCCGCTTGGGGGCTGAGGGCCAGCAGGACATTGAGATGGCCATCCTCACAGCTCTGCTCAAAGGTAGGCCACACACACTCCGGCCAAACACCATGGCCACACTAGTGTCCTGGTATTGTTTGTGGTTAGGTGGTAAGGTTAGCGGTCTGACTGGGAAGGGAAGGGAAAATGTTGGTGAGGTGAAATTAGGCAGAATGTGGTGATCATGCTCAAATGTCTGGGGTCTTGAGTTCATGAACATACAGTAACAGCACATTCAGGTATTTTGAAATGAAGAAGTTATATAACACACATGTCATATCTGTACACTATATCCTTTATGATTACAGTAATATAACTATGGTGTCTATGGAGTTATGTACAGTATGTGTGTGTGCGTGTGTGTGTGTGTGTGTGTGTGTGTGTGTGTGTGTGTGTGTGTGTGTGTGTGCTTGAAAGAGCAAGAGGTAGGTGTATGTGTGTATACTTGTGGTGGTTGTGGTTGTGTCTACCCGTTTGTATGAGTCCATTTCTCCTGTGTTGTCCCCAGGCACCAATGCCTCTGCCCCAGACCAGTTGAGTCTGGCGCTGGCCTGGAACAGGGTGGATATTGCACGCAATCAGATCTTCGTCTATGGACACAACCTCCCAGTGAGCAGCAGTACTGTTATTTACCAGACAAAAGAGAATGTTTTACTGTAAATGTGTTTAGCTATAGCTGTAGCTATATCACACCTGACAACCTAGCTATTGGGATATCACTCCTTTGACGATCAAGTTATCACACTTTAAATGTAACATGCTACTATGAATAACAGTGTTAGTGGAATGGCAGAGCACTCTTTCACTTCAAACAATATGAGATGTTATGCTATTACTACTAGTGACATTACCACTTACTGATTACTAAAGTTAATACGTCAGTTTCTATACTAAGTCATTAAGTTATTGCTTGCATATAATACTACAGTATGTTATCATGATATGCCAGAGCAATGTGTGAGCCATATCTCTGCTTGTGTCCCTAGCCTGCCAGTGCGCTAGCGTGTGTGAACACCGCCCCCCAGGAGAGGCCCAAGAGCCCCCAGGTCAAGACCAAGGGACGGGGCAAGAGGGGCAAAGGAGGGAAGGCCAAGAAGGTTGAGCCACCTGAGGAGACTGACCCCAGGAAACTGGAGCTGCTCAACTGGGTAAAGGGGGACTGGCAGAGAAAGAGAGGGAGGGAGTATTTATTTGTGTGTGTGTGTGTGTGTGTGTGTGTGTGTGTGTGTGTGTGTGTGTGTGTGTGTGTGTGTGCGTGTGCGTATGCGTGTGTGTGTGCGTGCGTGCGTGTGCATGTGTTTGTGTGTCGCATTGGGTGTACATCTGTGTGTTGCTCAAAGTGCTACAACTGCCCCCCCCCCCCCCCCCCCCCTCCAGGTGAACTCGCTAGAGCAGGCCATGATGGACGCTCTGGTGCTGGACAGGACGGACTTTGTGAAGCTCCTGATTGAGAACGGAGTAAACATCCACCACTTCCTCACCATTCCCAGGCTAGAGGAGCTCTACAACACTGTACGTTCACCTCAACTTCTCCTCCAGTAAGATCAGAGAGACTCAGCTTTTCAGAGAGATTCACCTCCTCTAGGAAGATCAGAGAGATTCACCTCCTCCAATAAGATCAGAGAGATTCACCTCCTCCAGTAAGATCAAAGAGATCCATGTCTCTAGAGAGACTCACCTCTTCTCATTGGATCAGACAGACTCACCTCCTCTACTGAGACAGATTCACCTTCTCTGGGCCCCAGCGTCAATAATGCTGGCCTTTACAAATCTGCCATTAAATATGTCTCTCTGGAGTCAATTTATTGATTCCATTGAGTTATATGTTGTGTCCAAGATACTGTATTTTAACTCATTTGACTGTACTCTTTCTTGTCCACAGAGACTGGGACCTCCGAACACACTGCATGTGATTGTAAGAGACGTTAAAAAGGTGAGAGTGGGGATCAGTCTAGTGCACACACTGATAATTGTGGAGAGTCATTAGATGGCAGCTGGAAATGGCCTGAACACTCACAATGATGATCAACATGCCAAGGACTTTATTGCTGTTTGCGCAGCCCTCTCAGAGAGGGGTTTAGTCAGTTAGTTTGCTAGTTGTACAACCCTCTTGACGAAATAGATTTACTCAATTTGACAGTTTCGTTAGACTTGGATTGTCTGTTTTCCAACACTAGCATTGAATAGACTGCTTGCCATCTTTCCTGCTGATCATTACCTGATGATGATTTTCTTGTTACTTTAGGGGAATCTCCCCCCAGATTACAACATCACTTTGATTGACATTGGATTAGTGGTGGAGTATCTGATGGGCGGGGCATATCGTTGCAAATACACCCGGAAGGGCTTCCGTGCTCTCTACAACAACCTTTATGGGCTCAAACGGGTATGAGGCCCATCCTCCCTCACCCAACTGCTGTCCAATTTTATAACAGTCTGCTTTCAAAAATATGACTGTTTTTAACAGATGCTTCTTACTGTTTTTCACAGCCAAAGGCCCTCAAACTCCTGGGAATGGAGGTAATTACATTGAACTTATTCATTCAATGTTGTTGTTATTTGTTTAATGTTGTTGTAACTGTAGGATACTGAACAGCATTTGGTACCTTGTGAGTTAATAGCCTAATTCAATGATCAGTTTAGCATAATGAACTATGAACTATGCAACTACAATAATAGTTCTGAGCATAATGTAAGATCTCTACCATCACCCTCTAGGAGCCTGTCATGTTTAAAAACTTTGTAGCAATGTTTGATGCAGCTATTAGTTCTCATGTGTAAAATTACCTCCCTGACCCGACTAGGATGACGAACCAAGAGGTAAAGGTAAGAAAAAGGCCAAGAAGAAGAGAGAGGAGGAGTTGGAAATCGATGTGGACGACCCAGAGGTCAGCCGTTTCCCGTTCCCATTCCACGAGTTGATGGTGTGGGCAGTGCTGATGAAGCGCCAGAAGATGGCGCTGTTCCTGTGGCAGAGAGGGGAGGAGGCCATGGCCAAAGCCCTAGTGGCCTGTAAGCTTTATAAAGGCATGGCCCACGAGTGCTCGGCCAGTGAACTGGTGGACGATATCTCTCAGAACCTTGATAACAACTCCAAGTGAGTGTGATGGGGAAAACACAATGCAATTCGTTTGTAAAGATTAAGCTTAACTTAGTGGGGGTTTCTGTGTTTAGTTAGCTGCCATTCCTCATTGCCCGCCTCATTGCCTCATCCCGATATTCCTCTAAAAAGTATGAGATTTCCCTCATTTAAGGCGCGAAGGGTAATTCCCATGTTTACTTTATGTTTCCTATGTTTCCCATGTACTTCCCATGTTTACATGTTTACTTGTATGCTTAGGCCTACAGGTAGCCTAAGTTTATCATAAATGTGGTATACTTGTACATTTACCATTTTCATAATTTCTTCAGACTAAATTGGCCCACTTCCATTTTATAATAGTAAACTAAAACTAAAGTAAACTAAGTACTGAGCACTACAGTATATATAAACTAGTGATGATACAAGTTATACTTCTAGCAAACCTTTTAGTTCATTATAGTATAGCCTGCATAACATACTTTTGAGGTGTAAAAGTAGTAAAGTTTTAGGTGTACTACAAGTGAACTTATACTGTAGGTATAATGTTAGTTTACGAATGGTAAATGGACTACATTAATATAGTGCTTTTTGAACATGGGCAGGGACGGGGCAGAGCGAAGGTCTGAAGGACTATCCAAAAGCGCACAGAGTCAATTGAACAATGCCCATTGATCATGGATCTTGTGCAGTAGAAATAAAGCGCAGACTCCCCAAACTAATGTTCAATCTTAAAAGATTGAGCTTAGTATGGTGATAGCCAGACTATAGACCAACAGTACACTTTCATAAACGTATTATTTTTCTAAGGGTATGTTACCATGCGGCATTAAAGACGTTAAGTGCAAAGCCCTGACTCCTGTGCCACGTCTTCTCCCTCTGTGTCTCAGGGAGTTTGGGCAGCTGGCGTACGAGCTGCTGGACCAGTCCTACAAGCACGACGAGCAGATAGCCATGAAGCTGCTCACCTACGAGCTGAAGAACTGGAGCAACTCCACCTGCCTGAAGCTGGCCGTGGCCGCCAAGCACCGCGACTTCATCGCGCACACCTGCAGCCAGATGCTCCTCACCGACATGTGGATGGGCACACTCCGGATGGGCAAGAACCCTGGCATCAAGGTGCCGCGCTGAAGAACGCACTATAGCAGTTATAGAAGTTATATAGAGGCTAGATAGAAGAATCATAGAAGAATTATAGCAGAAGCAGAACAATGTTTACAGTGACAAGGGCAAATATTATCACTGATAATTAAAATATTTTCCACAAATCACTTGGAACTGGAAAATGTAGGGAGGTGGGTCAGATGTCTTACCTTCTGTAGACATGTACCATATGGACAGTTACCGTAATTTCCCAACTATTAGCCGCGGCTGTAAATGATAACTGTCATCTGACCCATACAAATGTACTTTTTAAATAAGAACAATGGAGTAATGTACATAAGCAGGATGAAATATATACTTTTGGGTGGCGTCCAACCTCTGCAGAATTTTGAATATAACTTATGAGTGACTACTGTTACGATTTCTAACAATCTATTGGGTAGAGAATAACATAACATTTTTTATTTCAGAATCATATAGCATGAATTGTTGGAGAGAGGGTCATAATGCTTGGCTAGTACAACTCAAATCCTTTTCACTGCAGTACATTTATCAGGAAGAATAAGTGTCTCAGCACACAATGTAGTACAAGTTCTAACATTTCTGGAGTAAAGGCATGTGGATGAGATAGCTACAGTGCCACAGAATGTAGAATACATCACATGAGGTTTTCCTGTGGTGTCCAATGTGTCCAGGTGATCTTCGGCATCATCTTCCCCCCTGCCATCCTGCTGCTGGACTTCCGACTCGGAGACGAGGCCCACGAGGACGCTGCTGCCCAGGGCAAGGAGAAGGAGGACGAAAAAAATTCCGGCAAGGTAACATACATACACACACACACACGCACACACACACACACACACACACACACACACACACACACACACACACACACGCACACACACACACACACACACACACACACACACACATATAGAGGAATATTCAACTTCTCATAGGTCATAACAGACAGTATAAAGGGTCAGTTTGTACAAAGACAGATGACATAGAAGCTTGCACGTTAAACATTTCTGTACGGATTTCAGTTCCAAAAAGTCCATTAAGGTTTTGACACATCAGCATATCATCATAGCTAAATCATCATCCACTGGCCTGTCAGCAAGGAGCCAGAGTTAGTTTTTTTTATTTGAAACCTATCATTTCCCCTTGGGGATCAATAAACTATATATCTACAGTATCTATCTGCAGTATCTATCTATCTATCTAATGTATCTATCTATCTATCTATCTATCATGCCATGCATTCAGATGGTGCCTCTGCACCAAGAGAGATGAATAATTATCTGTTATTTCCGGTTTATAGTGAATCATAGTCGCATAGCTGTGAACTAGATTTTTAGTTGTTGTTGTTGTTGTTGTTGTTATTGTTGTTGCTTGCTCTGTGAGTCTGTCCGTGCAGAGAAAGAGATGTTAACACGCCGAGCCCAGTAGAGTGGCGTGGCCCACAACGGAACATCCAGCCCTCCTCACCGCTCTCCCAAATATTAGTGGTCTGCATGGCCACTAATCTCTTTAGTCAGGGGATAATCTCATGTTGGCCTCCGCTCTTAAACTGCAAATGTAACATTACCAAGCAAATGGACCTCGTCTAACACTATCTCAACCTCGAAGAACACTCATTTTTAACCGTGTGTGTGTGTGTGTGTGTGTGTGTGTGTGTGTGTGCGTGTGCGTGTGCGTGTGCGTGTGCGTGTGCGTGTGCGTGTGCGTGTGCGTGTGCGTGTGCGTGTGCGTGTGTGTGTGGGTGTATGTGTGTTTTGTCTGACAGGATGCCGACACCGTGTCCAAGAAAGATGAAGAAGATGGCAGCAAACATGTGAGAAGGATCCCCATTGGGAAGAAGATCTATGAGTTCTACAATGCCCCTTTCACCAAGTTCTGGTTCAACACTGTGAGTGTACTCAGGTCGTCGAAAGGCAAAACAAATGAAAAGTAACAAACAAATATCACTTGGATGCTATTCCAACAATGTCATTCCAAAAAGAAAAAGAAAATACCAAACAAAAGTGCTACAAATTTGGACAGCATGCTGGAATGTATCTGAAACATTTAGCTGTATGTGTGTGTGTGTGTGTGTGTGTGTGTGTGTGTGTGTGTCTGTCTGTCTGTCTGTCTGTCTGTCTGTGTGCGCAGATAGCCTACCTTGCCTACCTGATGCTGTACAATTACATCATCCTGGTGAAGATGGAGCGTTGGCCGTGTATACAGGAGTGGATCGTCATCTCTTACATCATCACGCTGGGACTGGAGAAAGTCAGACAGGTTAGAGAGAGTCGAGCTGACACACACACACACACACATAAACAAAACAAGGTACCTGTTGCCTTAGTTTTCAAGGAGACGAGGAGCCAAGTTCAAATTGGGCTCTGTAAACCTATGAAGTTAAATATATTGGAAACATAGTGCTGGACAGCCGAATCCCAGTACTGCCCACATCTCTACCTGTCCTCTGCGTGACCTCTACCTGTCCTCTACCTGTCCTCTACCTGTCCTCTGCCTGACCTCTGCCTGACCTCGTGCGGTGCGGGTGTTCCGTTCTGTAGATCCTGATGTCGGAGCCGGGGAAGCTGAAGCAGAAGATTAACGTGTGGCTGGAAGACTACTGGAACGTCACGGACCTGTTTGCCATCGGCACCTTCCTGATCGGCCTGCTGATGCGGCTCCAGAGCGAACCCTACTTGGGCTACGGCCGCGTCGTCTACTGCGTCGACATCATCTTCTGGTACATCAGGGTCCTCGACATCTTCGGAGTCAACAAATACCTGGGCCCTTACGTCATGATGATTGGGAAGATGGTGGGTGGGCCAATGCTACCATTCTATGTGTTGTCATTATGTGATGATGTGCTTTATGGGTCATTATAGTCATTTCAGAAGTGATATGAACTCGTCTCTCTTGGCCAACTTACCATCCCTCCTCACTGTGGCCTTCTTGTACTAAAGGAATTCCCTTTGTAGCCTTTAGGCAATACCATATGTGCATATACCAGCGTGTGTGTGTGTGTGTGTGTGTGTGTGTGTGTTTTGCAGATGATTGACATGCTGTACTTCGTGGTGATCATGCTGGTGGTGCTGATGAGTTTCGGGGTGGCGCGGCAGGCCATCCTGCACCCAGACGAGGAGCCCACCTGGCGGCTGGCCAGGAACATCTTCTACATGCCCTACTGGATGATCTATGGGGAGGTGTTTGCGGACTCGATTGACCGTAAGACTAAAATTGATAGTAAGATTTTCTTGTTTCCTTTTATTTCGAAGGGTGGATGATTGGTACCAATTTCTCTGTCTTCAGTGGTATGTATATGTGTGTGTGTGTGTGTGTGTGTGTGTGTGCCCCCTGTATTCATCTCTATATAGCACTGGGAAACATGGCAAAAATACTCCAAATCATATGCATACTGAGATGGGCATCTAACCACTGCTTTATCCAGTTTAAATCTATCAAAGCACCAGAGCTGGGAGTTAGATTCATCCAGCAGTTCCTCTATGGCTTTTTGCTCAGTGGGACTCTGGGACTGTGGCTTGCGGTTGAAACTTGGCCGCAGTTCTGAGGTGAAACTGCAACGTATGGAAAAGCTCCCTCTATATGTTTGACTTAGGTTTAAACAGGGTGTAATTAAGTCATGTCCTCAGACGTTTGGCACATGTCACTTGTAGCTCTGCTTTAGCCGTCTATTGTGCTCTAGCGCCCTCCACTGACATAAATATGCAACAGCGCTATCTGCAGTTGAAGCATATGACATTGGGAGTATAATACCCTATCACACTGCAATATACGAGCATGTTTACGGTTTTTCAGTATTTTCCGGTATAGTGGCCACATCTATTGCACAACAAACAAAAAAGAAAAGAAAAGAAAGCATGATAAAATATAAAAATCAGAAAGTGAACAGATTCAGCTCCCATTTACTCTGTGACACACACACCGGGAAATACAGTCAACTGTAACATTTTTTGTAATCCTCCTCTACAATCCTTCACATTGTGGTGGATACTGTTTGAGGTTCTTGTGTGTTGTCTCAATGCGCTGACGATCATCCACCCTTCAGCAAAGTAAAATAGAATGAAACCCACCAGTGTATCTTGTCTCTCATTGGGAGGAAGCGGAAAAGCACTCAACCATACATGCAGTATCCATGGGGCCCCATATGATGCGCGAGCTCATCATATGCATTGATACTGTAATGCGCAACTATGGTGTACCCTCTCAATGACAGAAGCATGTTGTGCTCCGTATATTGCACTGTCTGATTGACCACCGGATTTCTTGATCCTTTTTACATTCGTGCTGCTTTGGAAACTTGAATCACAGTCTACGCAATGGAAATCAACCGTGAGTAGAGTTATGACTTTATATTTCTTTAATCATTCTTTTTTTTGTATACACTTTTTTCAAAGATTTAGAGTCAGTTCAAAAGTCAAGCCTGATTTCAAATGTAAATGCAGTTTCCATCAATGAAAAAAAATCAGTGCTCATGGTTTACGATTTATTCAGCAATCAATTTAAATTGAATGTCTAATTGAATTTTAATTGCAGTTTGCAATTTCCTGCATATGTCGATGTTGCACTGTTGTGTTGTAATCCTGCTGGGTTTATCCTGTGCTATGCCTCAAGCCCCCTGTGGAGATAACCTCTACGATGAGGACGGCAAGAAGCTGCCTCCTTGTATCCCCGGAGCGTTTCTAACCCCCGCCATCATGGCCTGCTACCTTCTGGTGGCCAACATCCTCCTGGTCAACTTACTCATCGCTGTGTTCAAGTGAGTGGGATGTGCAGATATCAGTTATCCCAGACAGCGGTAGTTTGTTCATTTGGTGATCTGATTAAAAACATCTTCTTTGTTGAGACTGAGAGTGTGGAAATAACGTTGTGTTTATTCAAATAAAACACCAATAGAAACAAACGTAAACTCAATGTGAGGTCTGTTTAGGAAAACCAAGTGTAAACCAAGTTGACCTGCAGAATACCTCCCCTCTTGGTCAACTGAATGCATGTACAGTGTTCAATTCACAGGGAGAAATATCCATACGGCCTAAACTAAGGGCAGATGATTCTTCTGGAATTTGTACTATATTTATGCTCTAAAAGGTGCATGACACTGATTTCCTGTCACCACAGTAACACGTTCTTCGAGGTGAAATCCATCTCCAACCAGGTGTGGAAGTTTCAGCGCTACCAGCTGATCATGACCTTCCACGACCGGCCCATCATGCCCCCACCCCTCATCCTCCTCAGCCACATCTACATCTTCTGCAAGAGGGTCTGCTGCCGCTGCAACAAGAAGCAGGAGGGCGAGCTGGACGAGAAGGACAAGGGCCTCAGTGGGTCTCCATCTCCCTTACAGACTGCGTTTACATGCACTTTAGTATTCCGGTTATGAGGCTTATCCCGATTTTGATCAACCTTGGCTTTAACACCTTTCCGCCATAGGCCTTCTGTTCTCGCGTACCCGCTAGAAGCAGATTGCGGACCACCGATGGTAATCCCTGACTTATGTCATATAATTGTCAGGTTTTTATTGTTTCACAAAGATACGCTGTAGGTATCAATCCTATTCAACGAGCTTTTAAAGGAACTAAATTGGTTCATTTTTAATAGGTTGGAATTGTTTTTGATTATCATCATCGTTTTCATTATCCTTCTATTCTTCTAGCTAAATCACATGATTGCTCCCTATGACAGCTGGAATGCAGACATGAAAATACACCAACTGATGTCTAGAATAGCAGTCACCCTCATTCAGGAGTCAGCTGAAGTCTGGTTCTGTTCAGACGAATCAAAAGTAGTTCTATTTTTGGAAGTGTAAATGTTGTCAAAGTTGATTCTCTGCTGTGTGTTTCACCAAGATCTTACTTGTGTCTCTAACGTGTGTGTGTGTGTGTGTGTGTGTGTGTGTGTGTGTGTGTGTCTGTGTGTGTGTGTGTGTCTGTGTGTCTTCTCAGAGCTGATCCTGCTTGGTGAGGAGTTGAAGAGCCTGTATGAGTTTGAGGAGCAATGCTTGGATGAGTACTTCCGGGAGAAGGATGATGAAATGCAGTCCTCAAACGATGAGCGAATCAAGGTCACTCATGAAAGGTAGAGCTTATCCTTCAGGTGTTTCTCATCCCATCAGAGCAAACGCACAGCTTTTCTGTGATCATTTTCACATCATTTTCATACTTTATAACTTTCACTTTGAAGATGCAGCTTGAAAATGTATATTATATCTTTTACAGTTAAATATACAGACTAAAATATGGGGCACTTTGAACTTTTGTCGTAAACATAGCCATAGTTTATGTTAATGCAGTCTTCTCAGTCTACACTGTACTGTCTGGGCAGCATAGTCACACTATTACAAGGGCGTGTGTAACATGACCTCAGGACCTGATTTCTCTGTGGGCTCCACCTCTCTCTCTGTGTGGCCTTGTGTAGGGTGGAGGACATGTCCATGCGTCTGGAGGAGGTGAACGAGCGGGAGAACACCATGAAGGCCACGCTGCAGACGGTGGACCTGCGCCTGGCCCAGCTGGAGGACATCCACGGCCGCATGATGGACGCCCTGGAGAAGCTGGCGGGCATCGACAAGTCGGAGCTGAGGCGCACGCGCTCCAACGCCTCGTCCGTCGGCGGCGAGGCCGGCCTGCTGCGCCACGGCAGCGTCAACAGCAACGACGGCTACAGCCTCTACCGCTACGCCATGGAGTTCGAGGGCCGCACCGTGGAGGTGGAGAAGGACAAGACGGACAAGATGGACCAGCTCAGCGCCGAGAGGCACGGCAGCCTGGGGCGCTCGCCCAGCCACCGCTCCACCACCAAGGAGTACGGGCTGACGCTGGACGTGGTCAAGCCCAGGCCCAGCCGGCAGCCCAGCTCCTGCGTGGACATCCTCATCTCGCCCTGCGACCAGAGCTCGGACGACGTCAGCAAGACCGTGGCCGTGCCCGCGGACGCGTCGTCGTCGTCCACCCCGGTCCAGGCGGGGCTGGAAGGGACGGCGCCGGAGACAGGCCCCCCTGTCCCGGAGAAAGCCTCCAATGTGTCGCTGGAGAAATCCAAGTCCCTGAAGCTGCCTTCGCAGGAGTCCCCGAGGGTCCCCCCCTCCGCTGCAAGGAGGGCCAAGAGTTGCATCATCTACCAACCGGACGGAGAGCAGGAGGAGAGAGCGAAAGGAGGCGCAGAGACAGAGGCGGAGAGACCCGACGACGTGCCGCCGCCCTTGTACCCGCGGGGCAAGTCCAGCTCCTTCAAAGTGTTCCCGCCCGACCCACAGAGGCTGTCTCCGTCCAGCGCCAGGAAGGCCAAGAGCTGCATCATCTTCGACCCCAACGAGGTGGAGCACGGCGTAGCGAGAGCAGAACCACCCACGGTGACGGAGCCTGCTGTGGCTTACGCGCTGGGCAAATCTAAGTCGTTCAAATACCCCCCGCCGCTACCCCCGCCGATGTCCTCCTCTGACACCCGGATGGCCAAGAGCTGCATCATCTTCGACCCCAACGAGGTGGAGCATGGCGTAGCGAGAGCAGAACCACAGACTGGGCCGGAGCCTGCTGTGGCTTACGCTCTGGGCAAATCCAAGTCGTTCAAATACCCCCCACAGGTACCACAGCCGATGTCCCCCTCTGACACCCGCATGGCTAAAAGCTGCATCATCTTCGACCCCAACGAGGTGGAGCACAGCGTAACGAGAGCAGAACCACCGACTGGGCCAGAGCCTGCTGTGGCTTACGCTCTGGGCAAATCCAAGTCGTTCAAATACCCCCCACAGGTACCACAGCCGATGTCCCCTTCAGACACCCGTATGGCCAAGAGCTGCATCATCTTCGACCCCAACGAGGTGGAGCACAGTGTAGCGAGGGCAGAATCGTCCGCTGTAGCGGAGCCTGCTGTGGCTTACGCTCTGGGCAAATCCAAGTCGTTCAAATACCCCCCGCCACTGCCACAGCCCATGTCCCCTTCAGACACCCGCATGGCCAAGAGCTGCATCATCTTCGACCCCAACGAGGTGGAGCACAGTGTGGCTAGAGCAGAATCATCGACTGTGGTGGAGCCTGGCGTGGCGTACGCTCTGGGCAAATCCAAATCGTTCAAACACCCCCAGCCGCTGCCACAGCCGATGTCCCCCACTGCGGCCCGGAAGGCCAAGAGCTGCATCATCTACACCCCGGCGGAGCAGGGCGGAGGGGACGACGGCCACTGGGCCAAAGACTACAGCGCCGTGGTGGAGATGGCGGGGAACAGCTCCCCCACCAGGAGCCGGCTGACGGCGCGCCTGGACTCCAGGGTGCACCCCGGGGGCACGGCGGCGCCGACGCCCCTCACGTCCGTGGTGAGCATGTTCGAGCGCCTCGGCGCGGAGACGGAGGTGCAGGCCAACGGAGGGCTCCAGCCGCTCGGCCTCCTCGGCGTCCCTCACAGAGGAGACGTCCGCGGGTCGCCGCCGCTGCACGGGGAGAGCCAGGCGGGCGAGATGGCGGCGCCCTCCGGAGGGCCGGCGGGCGAACCGCCGGAGCAGAGAGGCGACGGGGCAGAGGAGGCGGACGGCGAGGGCTGGATACCCCAGCACCTGAGGTCCAAGAGCTGGAGCGCACGCCCGCAGAAGTCGCTGGAGGACAACATGGGCCCCACGGACAAGCCCCGCAGCTCCACCAGCGAGGGCAACATCCTGAAGGCGTGCGGGGGCAGCTCTGCAGAGCAGGACAAGCCCCAAGAGTAGCCACAGGGGGGCGCCATCCATCAGTCAACACACACTCTTCATATCAACACTAGCGAGATCAGCAGGGGACCAAACTCAGTTCTGTTTGATGCCTCTCTCTGATCACAAAGGAGGAAAATAGACTAAGTTGGATACAGGGGCTTGGCAGAGACAAAGGTTAACTGGAAAAATAGTATCTATGTCCACACACAGTGTGCATATACAAATGCTTATTTTCTAACCACAAGGGGGCGACGTCACGCAAAGCCCGGTTCCCATAGAAGATACCAGAGGACACAAATGTTGATATGCGGTGGTTGCCGGGCAGGTTGATCAGAGAAAACATTATAGAGCAGAACATAGGACACAGTACACTTCAGCTCTGTTGCAGTATACTTTAAAAGACTTTGTTTGATGACAGTGAAATTTCCTCAAAGAATATTATTTAAACTGTTTTAAACAATAATACTTAGTCTTTGTTTTTAGCTACATTGTTTTCATATGTTGTGTGAACTGGGTTTTATTAAACACATCATCCTAAGAGGAAATAGAAAACCAATGTCCAATGTAGATATAAGTAACTGGTTTCATTTTCAATAAAATGTCACTTTTTTGTCCAAGTGAACCCAAAATGTGGCAGCAACATGAGGTTCAGAATGCCCCCCCCCCCCCCCCCCCCCTGTATTAACCTCATAGCTGAAGAAATTTGGCAAAATCAATGTTAAAGTTGTGGCTAATAGTCGGGAAATTACGGTAAGCCGTGTAGAGTTAAAATGTCAAATTTCACCAAAGCGTTATGATGATCACGGACATTGTGGTACTTGCATAATAACATGAGCAATAAAGAACATGATTGCACACAAAAGTCTCTTTATACAATCTTTACTTTGGTTACATGTGGTAGAAAAAACAGTTCACAACTGGTAAAATCACTCTGTTTTTACACTTTAGTTCACACAGTATTCAGAAGTATGTACATTATGTTATCTACATAACGAGTATGAGTATTCCACTTGGTTGCAAGGCTACAAGAGTAGAACATTACACAGACATGCCTGTCTGCTCCCACTGTAACAAAGTGACTTCTTGATATCAAGACACATGCATAGCAATGGTCCCATCTAAACAAATGTTTTTCATCTGTGCAACCGTCAGTTTCAAATGGCAACAAAAGAGTATGATGATCACATTCGTAAAAGCAGATTCCATCACAGACAAAACTATTGGTAGGCAACAATAAGACAGTAAAGGAAGTTGTGTATCTATAGATACAACTGTTCCATTCTCTAACCCACGGTACTGCCACTATCCATACAGAGGACCAGTTATTGCTGAATCGATGCTACTGGCAGCCATAGCAAGACTTGGCCCATCCTACTTTTAACACGACACAAACTGAAATCTGTACAGGCACTGCATCTCATGACGTCAACTACAGACACATCATAGAGAGACAAACCCTTTTGCTGAATATCTACGCATCAATAACTACTGGCTAAAAAACAGCAGCCAGTTAAAAACGACATCTCACAGTCTTGGAATAAAATGTTGTACACAGTAGCGAAACAAGAATAGCTGTTTTTTTGTCTTAAAAAAAAGACACATTGTACGCACACACAAACACATAAACAGAGTTCCCCTGCCACACACACCTGTGAAACTCTGCGAAGACACAGCGCAAACACACACACTAATAAAGTGCAGCGTGAGAAATAATACTGCTGCTGGGATTTTGTAAACGCTAAACGATAACTTGTGTTATACCTTCATTAAATACCAATAACTGAATAAGCACAAACTGCTTTGGGACAACAGGAAAAAAAAATAACACAATCATTTTGACATCACTCAAACTAATGAGTGATATGAAAATAACCATGTTACTGGGTACCTGCACATTAGGGTATACCTTTGTTAATAATCATGCACATTTTAGTGGCTTCCCAATCCCTTCCAACAACACTACATTTACGCAGTGGTATCATGCATCTTTTATCTATTCATCTTCATCTTTTGACACCGCTTCCTCAGAGC
>NC_085003.1:14681892-14749392 GCF_963854185.1 Sardina pilchardus | reverse complement strand
CACACACACACACACACACACACACACTCACACTCACACTCACACTCACACTCACACACTCTGCCCTCTACTCTCCCCCCCCTCCACTCTGTACCCACGCCACCCCACTCCACCATTGTGCACAGATTCCTTCCTTCACATTAGTCACACATTGTCAGGCAGGCTGTGTGAGCCGAGTGACCTTTCACAGGAAGGGCGTCTAGGGCACCATGACATCACGTCCTGCCATACTTCACTGGACGGACAGAAACGGGGGGCTCTGATGTAAATATTTATGACAGAGGGAGAGAATCCTGTGTGATGTAGAGACAGACAGACAGACGGAGAGTGAGAGAGAGAATGGGATGTTGATTAGGAAGGGAGGGAGAGTTGGAGGACAGAGAGGGAGAGGGAGAGAGAGAGAGAGAGAGATGAAGACTCTGAGAGGCAGATAGAGAAGGACAGGACAGGATAATGGAGTGTGTGTGTGTGTGTGTGTGTGTGTGTGTGTGTGAGTGAGAAAGAAAGAAAGAAAAACAAAGGGAGAGAGAAATGAGACCCTGTCAGGCAGAGTATAGATAGGGAATGATTCCAAAATAGACCAAGAGAGTGTTTTCAACTTGGACTTCCAAAATTCTTTCACTGGCACATTTTTTCCATAACTCACTTAGTACCAATGAACATAGAGAGACTGAGAGAGAGAGAGACAGCGAGAGAAAAAGAGAGAGAGAGAGGGCGGAAGAGTGTGTGAGCGTAAGGAGGCAGGGAGGAGGGGATGGGCGTGGAGGGAAGAGGAAGAGGAAGGAAAGGACCAGTGTGATGGTCATTAGGCCGCCCTCCACTTCCTGTAACCCCCCAACCACACACACACACACACACACACACGCACACACAACTCTAGGCCACGAAAAGCTCTGACAGGCTGACTCTAACAGGGAGGCTACACTGAGTCCACAACTGAAGCGCTCAGTTCACAAGTACACACACAGTTTTAGAAGACTGGTGGTCTCATTTTTTCGCGCGTACAGTATGTGCCGCTATCATGTCTAGTGTGGCCTTGTATGTATTGTAGAGCTGAATATATATATATATCTGCAGCTGAACAGAGTGCCTTAGTTACATGCCTGGAGCAGCCTCCCTGTAAATAGTCTCTATCTCTGGTGCACATCCTCTCATCCACAGCCTGTCTCTATCTCTGGTGCACATCCTCTCATCCACAACCTGTCTATCTCTGGTGCACATCCTCTCATCCACAACCTGTCTCTATCTCTGGTGCACATCCTCTCATCCACAGCCTGTCTCTATCGATGGAGCTGTGTGGTTGGAGGCGCCTCTCTCCCTCAGGACTCCATAACTGAAGCTGTGGGGCCACCACCAAGTCATCGTCTCCATCAGAGGGGCTACAGTACACCACATCACACACCGCGCACTCACCACACACCACCTCTCACGCTCTAGTCGCCGTCTCTGGTGACAGTCCCCATCTCACCACGGGCTCTATTAATGTACTCCGGACGCCACACCTTCTCTCTCTCTCTCTATCTCTCTCTCTCTCTCTCTAGCCTTTATCACGGGAGCTCAGTGGTTCAGGACGCCTCATAGTCTCTCTCTAGCACGGTAGGAGCCACACTAACTGAACCACACGCAGCTCACAACTCACCTCTCGCTCTCGCTTCTATCTATATCTCTATCTATCTCTGGGACTCAGTGGAGACTCCCCATTCTATCACTAGCATGTCTCTTGTCAGTGGAGCTGTGAACTCAACTGAAACCTCCAATATAGCAGCTACACCATACCACACCAACCATACCTCACACACCACACCTCACACAGCTCTAGCATGTCTCTTGTCTGTCTGGCTTCGTGGCGACTGTCCCCAATCTGAGGCCTCTCTCTGTCGGTGGTGACTATGCCATTTAGGACGCTTGAGCTGAGGGGCTGTGGAGTTGTGATAGCACACCGTCTCTTCTAAGACTCTATCATTGAAGCTGTGTATGATCTAAACTAAAGCGGCAGCTGTGAGGTTATGGATGATTATCTGTCCTCATATTATCTTTGGCCTCTCACCTCAGCTCTCTGTGTGCATCAACACGCCCCAACATCTCTCTCTCTCTCTCTCTCTCTACTGTCTCTATCATTGGATCTGTGTACTTCAACATCTCTCTCTCTCTCTCTACTGTCTCTATCATCGGATCTGTGTGCTTCAACACGCTCCAAGATCTCTCTCTCTCTCTGATCTCTAATGACACCTTTCACAATCTCATTTAGGGACTGTCTCTATCATTGGATCTGTGCAGATCAGGATGTCACCATCTCTGTCACTGACATCTCTTGAAACTCTAGTCTGTGTGGTTAACTAACAACACATAAAGCCCTCCTCTACAACTGTGACACTGTGGTGAGGGACAACTATCACCACCTCAGGCTTGACCTAACTCTAGTGTCTATCATAGGGGGTGATGTGGTTAACGAGCACCACCACCAACACATTACTAATACTATGGTTAAAGGAGACTATCACCATGTCATCTCTGGCCTGCCTGTTCCAAAAGCTGTGTAGTTTCAGGCCCATATTACACAACCGTAACACAGTTTCAAGCATCTAAAACAAGACAGAGGACGAGAAGAGAGACCAGCATAGCATTTCCAGGAAGCGTTTCAAAAGTGCTTCGTCACCCTTCCCCCGGTGAGGCTCGGCGCCCCGCACACATACACGTCTGGTCTGACTGGGAGTTAGCGCACGGACGGACGTACAGGAACAGATGTCTCTGGATGGCGACAGCGTTCCAGCACTGTCGTGGTGGTGGCGCCGGCCGTGCGGTGGCTCTTACCATATCTGCAGCTTGATTTTCTTTCCATTGAGCTCTATCGTTCGGATCTTGAAGTCAATTCCTGTAAGCACAGAAGGGGGGGAAGCCACGTGAGCATGTTTAACAAGGCTGCAGAGAGCCATCACATGCGCTACATGCAAATGAACCCAGGACACTCAAGGGCACCCAGAGATCCACATGTACGATCATGAAGGACTTTCCCCCCATTAACATTTAATTATTCAAACAAACAACTTCAGACCAGAGTAACAGCACTTGAAGCGATCCACTATTGCTCTGATTCACCAAGGGGATTTTTTTCAATACTTCAGATCAAACGGTTAAGCATACAGCCCACACACATTACACTCATTTATGAAGCCAAATGGAAAAAAAGAAGGCAAAGGTTACTATAATGCTTCATGTTTCATGCTTGAATTACGATCCATAGGAGAGAGTATTGGGTGTGTGTGTGTGTGTGTATGTGTGTGTGTCTGTGTGTCTGTGTGTCTGTGTGCCAGTCTGCCCTCTGACCTTTCTGAGAAGACGCCACGCTAGGCCCATCAACACTCATGTCGTAACTGCTATCATTAATGTAGAAAATGATCCAGCGTGATTTTATGCAGATCACTGTTTATTGTAGCCCCTGAGTCTGTGAAAACTCGACTCAGGGGCTAGATGATAGATTGCCGAACTGCTTTAATCTACTGGATTATTCAGAATGAAATGAAAGTTGACTTCAAATCAAACCAAATTAGGTATACAAATTGTGTGTGTGGGCGTTTGTGTGTGTGGGTGTGTGTAGCAACAGAGACTAAATCTAGAGGTGAAATGAAACTCATGACAAAGAATTGTCCACACAAACACGCACAGCAGCACAGGTGTAATTTATGCGTGCTGTAAACCGGCTCGGCGTGTGACCTCAGACTGGACTGAGCCGGGCCTGCGGTGACATCCTCTCTGAGCCCAGATGATGAATCGTCTCCCTAACAACGGCTGAAACCTCAAGGTGGCCACAGACCGATATCCCACAGCAGCCAAGATGGTGCTGCTGCAAGAAGCCATCAATATGGATAGACTCTACCAGAAGAGGAAGGAGCAACTGGAATACCAACCTTTGCCAAATGAACCAACTGCTGTAATTCAAATAATGAGAGTAAATACTGCAATACAGTAATTTCCTGTATATTAGCCACATTGTGTATAAGGCACAGTGTTTTATGCAAATTAAAAGAAAAAAAACCCATATTAAAACCACTGTTAATTGCCCCCATGTATTAACCTCATAGGTGAAGAAATTTAGCAAAATCAATGTAGGCCTATAAACCACGGCTAACAGTTGGGAAATGACAGTATAGGTGTCTGCAGACAGCACACCTGTAGTTGGCTTTACTCTTTATCTCATTCTTTTTTCTGCTCTTTTGAAATCAATCTTTGAAGTTTTACTTCATCAATAGTAAAGTAGGACATTAGCTGCACTGAGGCTATATGTTTACGCCCAAGTGAAGTCCACACAGCAAATCATTTCAGTAAAGTATGTTGTGCCGTACAGGCAATTACACAGAGGACCATAAACCACAAAGTGCTAAACCAGTTTAATATGCTTACCGAGGCAGTCAGATCAGTCGAATGGCTGTTTCTATGTAGTGAAGACGGATGGAGCTACAGTAAGCGTTAACCAGCCACCACAAGGACAGACCACGTGCCGTCTCCTGCCTCAAAATTGCTGAAAAGCAGCGATGAGGACGTTAATAGGGATTGAACGGCAGACGTATTGTGGAGTAAATCCTGTGAAAGTATGCCAGTCACACTGCAGAACTAGGCAATTCCCTATAGAAGCCAGCACATCTGTGCACACAATGGCTAGTGTCTCGCATCTCCTCAAAAATCCAGGAATCATTCAGGGGGTGGGGGTGGGATAATAGCAAGGCTACAATGGGCCGCAGAAGACGTGTTATTAGTATGTCTTAAGGCATCAGGAGAATGAATGGAAAACGATGGAAACCTGGTCAGTAGGCTGCTATCTAACCAACTACAGAGTTGTCTGCCTTGGATCAGTTTGTGCTGTCAAAAGTGTGAAGTCATTTCCCCCACCGCAACTTTAAATAACCCATTCTAAGAGACCGTTAGCGGTGTGAAGATCTAGGAGTTTGATTAGATGCTTCATTGCTCCGTGTTTAAACTAATGTGTAAATAGTGAGGGGTTCACATCAGCCTAGTACTGTAGTCGTGCAGTCAGAACAAAGTTCTTTCCACCTCTTTTGTCTTGGACGCTAATATTGCAGCCAACCAACAGAAGCTAAATAAAGCTCCAGCATCACTACACACCACCAGCAACGAAGAGGGAAAGACACAGTGGGCTGGAAATAGCCAGAGTATATAGGCTATATGACTCAAATGGCGAACACTTACAGTTCAGTCTTTCAGAGGTAAGTAAGGGGCTAATAAGGTTGAGTACAATTCCCTCTCACGAAATGCAACAGTGGCACCAAGGCTTTTAGCAGTGTAAGGGTATGGTTACGGGCCAGTGTAAGGGTATGGTTACTGGTCAGTGCAGGGCACCCACATAGGTCAACCTTCTTGGACTGAGATTTGATTTTGATTCATTGGCCAGTGGCGACCGTCGAGAGAAATCTCAACTTGTGCGCGGTGCGTGGTGCCCCGCTCGCTCGCTCACTCAGACCTGGTGACAGAGAACGAGGACACGGTTGCTTAACTGAGCACAGCAGCAGAGGAAGTGGTGAGAGATGAGCTCTCGGCTGGCCCACCTCTTTCCGGAGCAGAGGAACGGCCCGCAGCCCACAGGCCAAGGCCCGATGCCTCCCGTCCCAGCATCCTCTGCAGAATCCGGAGAACGCTGCGCGCGTCCGCATTCGCACTCCGAGTTGACATACCACACAAACTAAGTGGCTTTTTCTGTTGCAACGCTTATTGCATTATGCAGTGGGAGAGGAGAAAGAGAGTGAGAGAGAGAGTAAAGAGAAAAGAGGTGTGGAGAGGAGAGGAGAAGAAGAGCGAAGGGACAGAAAGATAAGAATGAGATAAAGAGATATAGTGAGAGAACATCAGAAAAGAGAAAGAGAGAACATCAGAAAGTGAGAGAGAGGAGTACGAGTAACAGGACTGAAAGCGAGAAACACTGAGGGCCCCTAATTTAAACATTAGGTGCAGAGCAATGTCTGTAAACAAGCAAAGTGTCTCATGCCTGAATTATAGTTTGCGTGTGACAAGTGGGAGCACATCAATGTTCACGCTTAAGGGCTTGCCCATGGTGATAAATGAGTACATTGATTTCGCCTACAGCAGCTCTACTGTAGTTAGACTTTGCACTTCGCCTGTCCTTCAAATTAGGACCCTGAGAGACAACGACATAGAGAGAGAGAGAGAGAGAGAGAGAGAGAGAGAGAGAAAGAGAGAGAGGAAAGGAGAGATAGAAAGTGAGAGAGATAATGACGAGGATGAGCAACAGTAAAGGAAAGAGAGAGAGAGATAACGACAGAGACAGAGCGTTTATGAGTCACAGGAAACAGACAGGGCCTCCTCTCCTGCTCGGAGGTGTTGTGGGGAGGAAGTGCGCTGTCCTGCCACCAGGGCTGAGGTCGCTCACCCGCTGGACACCGGGAGGAAGTCGCTCACGGCTGGACATGGTGCAGCGCGGTGCGGAGCAGAGGGCTACTAACTCTGGCGGAAGAATGCCGGCCCAAACCAGTTGAGAGCGTCACGAGACCCGACCCCACGGTGGCTCGTAACAGAGCTGCCCTCTGTTCCTCGAGGGGCTGGACTCCAGGACACACCAGCCCTTTCACTGCACGCCCAGACCAGCTCCCACCATGACAAAGGAAAAGCAAAACAAGCGAGACCCGCCCTGTTCGTACGGCCTTCACACGGGCACAGGCATTGAACGTCTCAGTGGTCCGGTCACTACAGCTATGGTGTGTCCAGTCGACACAAAGCGCCTTGGCTGGAGGGGGAAGTTAGTCAATAGAAAAGCCCACGCTTAATTTCAAAGGCCACAAAAATCATGACTAAGCAAAGGGCCAAGATCAGTTCCTTAAGCAAAAAAACAGCTAGTAAAGCCGACTGTTGGATTTACTTATGCTTAGAGCAAGACTTTCATTTCCCTTATGTCGCTTTTATGGTCTATCTCCTATGTATGAGCCACCCTTCACCCACCAGCTCCCATTTCTGGGTGATAGGTTAAATCCCGGGCTAGCAGGTGGAGTACTGCTCAGTGAGAAGCAACCCCAGCACAGATGTTGCTGTGAAGATAGCATTAATCAGAGGAGAGGGGAGGAGAGGCCCCTGGATTCTGACAGCTATAAGTGATAGAGGTATCTAGTGTTCCTTTCAGCAAACAGTACCAGCCGGCAGAAGAACAAAGTCCAGGATAGCGTCATTCTGAACTGTCAGAAGTTACCTTTTCATGATATTTTCCCTTTCTTCTCTTCTGAGAATTTTTGGCTTTCTATTTCATAAGCAGGAGGAAAAAACATATTGTCTTGTGACATCACTGAAAACACAAAGCCTGAAGGCTGCTTTTAAATGTGGCTCTATCAAAGTCTTTTTCCTATCCAAAAAAAAGCCCCCTATCTGTCCAAAATAACCCAAACCACTCTCCATCTTGCCTGAGGGAATGTACATACTCAAAAACATACTCTCTTTTAAAATGGAGTTCAGCGGACAGACACAATCAGAACTTTTTTTATAGGAGTCCACTTGAGCTTGTGGAGCAGGGATCGGCGAGCCGAAGGCGCCGTTGAAAACAAAAGCAGGGCAGACGATGACGTTTTAATGCCTCGCTGCCGTAATCAGGCGGAAATCGGTGACAGGAAACGACCAAACCTCTCCATCCATGCAAACACAAGATTAATCGCGTCAAACTGCTTGCCACTTTCTCTTTACAACCATTCAAATGACAGGACATCTTTGGACCTGAGCATGTGAGACGTGCCTTTTGACGTTTATAATATAACTCAAACAGAAATAGTAACATGGAAAATCAGGTAAATTCCCATGAAGTTTGTGACAAGAGAAACTGAAAGTTGGTGTGAACCTCCATTTCTACACTGAATTCATAAACCACCTGAGCTCTCTCTCCACAACTTTATAAACTATAATCCTTCCCAGCTGGCATCTTACATAAACAATGTCACATATCCTCTGATCATAACCATGGGATGGTCAGATCAGAAGAGGAAAAGTGGGGTTCGATTTGAGTCTCACCCATTTGGACTGGTTCAGTGCTTTAGTGGCATGTTTGCCCAGCAATTCACAACAGCACAGCTTTCATAAGTGCAACACAATCTGCCTATCAATAATGGATGCCAGACTTCACTTTTTTCCCTGCTTGCGTATGTTTATGGAGTATGTAGGCATGATACATGTAGAACTGGTGCGCCTTGGCACATGAGACTTTTCTAAATACAGTCAAATGAGGGCAATTACTCTGAGGAAGTTGGGGGGTGTGGGGAGGGGGCTTTCATAAACAGTCACAACACAACCACTGTGGTAGTGTCTGAAATGCTAGGCCTTACGAGGCTGTCTATTATGGCAAAAGTGGTACATAACAAGTTAAGTCTTACATCATTCAGATATCACAACATACAAAAGCAACAGGCCAAACAGCGCAATCATGAGGCTATCTGAGCTTCAGTAACCCTGTATTCTATGAATCATTGAAGCACCATGAGAGCCAGAGGCCAGACACTTCTCTTTACGCCATGTGGTACGGAAGTCTGGTCATAAGCAAAAGTCAGATGTGAAAAACTTATAATATCAAAAACATATCCCTTTTTTTTTGTCTTTCCATTTCTATGGACAAGAACTGACATCCCAACATGTAAGGTCATTAGGACTTTGGTCAGCTTGGATATATGATGATGAACTATATCACTACAGTAGGTTCTGAACAAGAACTAGGCTATAACACTGGTATCCACCACTTATAATTCAGAAGTTCAACACAAGCAGCTAGGTTGGCCTGTGTTATTTGTTTTCAGGCGAGTGGTGTCAATAAATGTCAATAGCTGAATCAATGAGGGGAATTCAGCAGCCAACTGCTATCCTTGCTAAAATATATACTATTCACAGTGAAAAAAGTAATAGCCTCTTCTGTGTTAGGTAAATTGAATTGTCCACAGACACATATAAATGTTGCCCTTCTGTTGTCAGAATAGGCTAGGCTAAGTCACCCTCAAAGGGTAACCTGTGTAGCACTAAAACATCTGTTCGGTGAGCCAATGGGCTATTGAGGATACAACACTCACAACATGGACACATTGTACTTTGTGACAGAAGAATGCGATACATAAATGTTCCATGTGGAAATCGTGTGTGAGCTGTAGCCTGATGTTGTAATTAATAAAATGCCTGTACGTCCTCTCCTATTACATTTCATAATTGCAACTACATAACGGTACTCAATAGATCACATGTTGCCTTTGCCAAATCCTGGTGAATTTCCAACCAATCAGTTTAGCTATGCAATAGGCAACTACAATGAAGAAGCCCTTGGTGCAGCCGTACCCTCCCACCCAAGAAAAGAACCCGGTGAACTGACCGATCGTTGATATGAAGGTAGTATTAAAGGCGTCTTCGCTGAACCTGAACAGCAGACATGTCTTCCCGACTCCGCTGTCGCCTATGAGCAAAAGTTTAAAAAGATAGTCGTACGTTTTCGCCATTTACCCCCCAGTTCCACCTCCTGCGAATGACAATCTAACAACAGGCTGTTAAGTCCTTTGACTGAAGCTCTGATCCAAAATTCATACAGTAAGGAATGAGGGTGGACCAATTATGTGACGTCAACGCGCTTGCGTCCTGCCGCGTTGGGCTGCGTAGGGCAATGTAGTTTTCACATATGCTTCGTGTGTTTGGTAATGTTGTTGTGTTTAGTGCAACCAACCAACATCCTATAGCACTTCTCCTTCTGTTTATTGTTGTTAAAATCGTATTTGTAGTGCAGCAATTAAAACATGCCATAACAATTAAGTGGGCTGTTTCAAGTTGATAACGTATCAGCGTGGTATGCCACTGAACTGTGATAATATTACATTACAACTCTAGAAATATTTTTTCATGTTCTGAGGAATTAATTATTGAGAAAGATACGAAATTAATTCGTACAGAATAACATGTCGATAAATAACGAGGCATGAAACATGCTGCCTTCTTCACGGAAGTAAGACGTCATCAGGTTGCCAGATATATTAAACTCACCGGTTTTATTGGGGATTTGTGTGAATCTATTGCAGTTTCGGTTGATATCCCTACGCACTTTCACAACTGTTAATCTGTTATTTACCTGCATTTCATTGACTTTGACCTTTCAGTTCACGATTGTTTTTTTTTAAAGAAATAATAGCATATCACTGGTCTACTTGTCGTTGCCTTCGGTGCTTCTCTTCTGAAATGTAGTGCAAGATCTGTCAAATAGTAATAGGCCTAACTGGGCAGCTGGTACCCTGAGAACTCCACCTCCAATAACTGAATTGTTTGACAGTGTTATTTTCATTTCCACTACTGCAATACTTTAAAACACACTACAGAATGCATGGCGCTTCATGCATAAATGAAATTCTGTTCAATAACATCTTACACAAAAGTAAAATGGGTATTTGCACATTTGGCCAGTGAAGAGACAGTTTGGGGGTAGGGTACTTCAAGGCTCGTAGATAGAGATAGATATACTTTATTGATCCCGAGGGGAAATTCTTCGTAAAACATCTCTACCCAAAATTGGTGCGAATCGTGTAGCCTATGTAGCATTTCAACAATAGTTTATTGGTTAACACGCTCTTCCAGTTGTTTAATCATAGTGTATGATATACTAGCTCATAACCAAACAGTCTATCAAACCTACAATCACTTCATTGGGACATGTCTCAACATGTCTGTGAGCATTGTTTTAAAAAGGATTGATATATCCACTCTTGGCAACCAACGGCCCCAGATATCCAACCAGCCAACGCAGCGAACTTCAGGTACAGGGAGAAGACCAATCAATCTGCGTATGTGAAAATCGTGTACTCGCAAAAATGCCTGTAAGTACAATTGTTATTTTTTACATTTAAAAAGACATCTGATATTATGACAATCGTATGCGTCGATAAATCACGGTCAGTACTACTAGACTGCGGTGCTCGTAGCGTTTTCTGTGCGCGTATTGAAAAAGTTTTCCTCTTATCACATGGCGCGCCGAGAAAGGCTTTGTTGCAGGCCTAATATTATTTTGCACATGTCAGTCGTATACAAGTACAACACTTCAAGTTTATAATTTGTATTAATGCTTTGACGCTTATGTTAAAAATGTTGTTGATATTTCAACGCCATTGTAAGGATGTTTACATTGTAGCTAAATGCATTAGCCCACCAGCAACAACCCTAACTCACCAAATGCAGGCTAGCATGTTCGCAGTGCTAGAAAACAAACATATGTTGTAGCACATTTGTTTTGCGATTTATAAAAGGTTCAGACGATATACTCAACTTCCTCGGTGTCGCGGTCAGAAAGTATTCAGTGATCGCTTGTTTTGTTGTCATCTCATTAATTTAACCCTTGCATCGCCCATCCGTCTTGTCTTTGGTGAAATTGTAGGCCTAGGTTTGGCTGACACTTTGGTTGCTTTTAGATCGAAAATGTGTTTCGCTTTCAGCCATAGAATGACGGTAACGTTTTATAGTTTTAGAAACATATGGGTATTTAATTGTAATTGTTTTTTCTTGTCATTGCACAGTTGGCAAAAGATCTGATCCATCCTTCTCTGGACTTAGAGAGAAAGCAGCACAAGAAAAAGAGACTTGTACAGTGTCCCAACTCTTACTTCATGGATGTGAAATGTCCAGGTAAAGACTCAGCTGACCATCTGACAGACTATCTTGAATTTCCCCTTGGGGATCAATTATCTATCTATCTATCTATTCTATCTATCTATCTATCAATCTATCAACCAACCAACCACTCAGCAATTCACAGGACTGAATCAAGTGTGATGAGCTACCTTACTGCTCCTTACTGTATGATATTTTCTTTCTCCACAGGATGCTATAAAATCACAACTGTGTTCAGCCATGCCCAGACAGTCGTGCTGTGTGTGGGGTGTTCCACAGTGCTCTGTCAGCCCACGGGTGGAAAGGCCAGGCTGACAGAAGGTATGCACCATTTGCACACACAGGGTGCCTCTCATTTGGTCTTTTATACACCCTCCCTCCCTTCCTCGATCCTTGTCCTCACTGATCTAGATAAAGAATGATGGGGTGTCAACATGGGATAGTCTATCTATCCAGTAATAGTTATAGATCAGTGGCAAGTGCAACGCACTTCGAGGAGAGTTTGAGAGCCACCCACAGTGGTGTTACAGAATTATACAAGATGGTACCCATATGTATACAAAAGCATACTTGATGAAATAGGATGTAACAAGTTACATTTATGCTTTAGTGAAACAAAATGTGCTGGAATCATCACCCAATGGCAGGCTACAATAACTGAGTGCAACTAACGTTACATGGAATACTAAGCATTTTCCCACAATCTGTTTTCAGGTTGCTCCTTCAGGAGAAAGCAACACTGAAAAGGATGATGAAATGGAATGAATGATCATGCCGGAAGTGGCATCACTGATCAATGCCTTAACTATTCATTGATTGCAATGAATGAAGTATTGATATGTAATTATGTATGAATGGTACATGGCAGGTTGTTTCTACCATGTCATCAGTCTCCCTTTTCTCAATAAAGACGCTACTATCATGCAAACATACATGTATGTGCATTTCTTTCAGTTTCATATGTTTTCTATGTGCAAATGTTTTATACCAGTTATTCACTATTTGGTCACCAACACAGACACATGACTTGATAGTAGTCTGCATATCGTCCCCCTATACCATCATTTAAGCTTTAGGAATCCCTAATATAAGATCTGACAATTAGGGAAAAGATACTGCTCTAGACTTCTGCCTGATTGGAATAACAAGTATTACACTCATGTGAGCTAAACAAGTCTGTTAAATTACTGAATCCAGATTTTTAACGATAGCTGACAGCTCATTTTACTGTACACGTTTCCCCTGAAGACTCGAACAAGAAGCATATGTAATTGTCAAGAGGGCATTCATTTGGTGTTAAATAAGTCTAGTGTCTCGGTTCCAAATGAGGAAACACCAGCTGTATGTATGCATGAAATCTTTTTCAGATTTTATTTGAGAAATAAGAATAACAATGTGCAGGTCAGTGTTGTGAGAGGAGGTGTTACCTTCATAGAAAGCATATAATGACCCGTCATCCTCAATAAAGGGCCTGTTCATGTGCATTTAGAAAATAAAAATACAAACACAAACACAAAAACTACACAAACTTCGGCATAACACAAGACCACTTACAGAGACAGGTACACCACACACAAACGGCACATTAATGAGATGCATGCAAAATACAGTGGTATCCAACTCCTTAGGATAAAACAAGACAATCAAAAATCCCACTTCCATTGAGGGAACAATAAATATTTAAATAAACTTGCATAATGACATGGTATATTCATGTCTCCCATTCCTCTTCATATGGTCCAGCATGTTTAACAGAAGTGGACAGGTGAAGCATACAGTATGATTTACTAGTGTACAGACTTGGATTGTGTGGTCAGTGTGAACCATTTAACGCTTCACTAAGGCTTCAAAGGTGGGAGATTTTTCATGGCCCATCCAGAAATTGGAACAGTGGTGTTGAGTATACAGGTAAACTCACATTACAGCTGCAGAATCTATGTATATATATTTAAAAAAAAAACAAAAAAACAAAGGGTGTGGGACCTGGCTGAACAGGTTCTAAAAAAGAATATTCTTGAATAAAAAAAAAAAAAGTTGCACACTTGTGTTTGGACTTTTGTGTGTGGGCTCTTCTTTTATTCAGGAGTGTTTTTTGACACCTGTCCAGCGCCTGGTATGTGCACGATGACCTCCTCCCCCTTTTGAACGTGATGAGGGCTGTGTACAATCACTGTGTTTGACACTGGACGCCTTGGCCCCTGGGCCCCTCTTCCTCATCCTCCTCGTAGGCCTCCCTGCTCTGCCTCCTCCGCTGGGATTCATACTCCACGTCACAGAGGTCCACCTCCTCCATGTCCTCCGAGATATCAATGTCGTCACGCTCCGGAAGGAGGCTCTCCAACTGAGGGAGGCGGTGTTCAGGAAGCCAGTTCTTCTCTGGGAATTCCACCTGGGAGAACAACAACAGAAGTGTTTTTTACTTTAGATGGTACTGCTCTTCCGCCTCCTTGTGATGCATTACTGCCAATACAATGGTGACAGTAACCCAAAGACTGCCCAAACAATCTGACAGAAACAACACTTGTACATCTGAAATATTACTCTTCATATACCATTCATTTAACTTCCACTCTCTTTAGTAAATGCTTCACAACATCTTAATAACTACAAGGCATGGCAGTAGCTGTTTTCTCCTGTATTTTTATTTTTTTCATTTACTCTGGGGTTTTTTTTTTCACTTCTTTACTTTATTTTTAATGTTGTCAATCTGTATTTCTATTTTTTTACAAAATCCCTACTAGGGACAAGTGTTGTGAATTAGCATCAGCTAAAAACACTATGATGCATTCATCAGATAACTTTTCAAGCTTGTCTATGTTTTTGTATCAGTCCCTATCTAAATAAACCATAATCATAATAATAATAATAATAATAATAGCACCACTATTACATTGATGAAGGTAAGATCTACATGTATGTATTAAGTTATAGATTTTGCTATGTTAAGTGAATCTCATATTACTAGCGTGAAAGTGTAGCGGCATCTTGAATTTCTATTTTTTTCTATTCACTTCTTGAATAGAAAAAAGTTGCACTTTATACACAATATCGACAGCTGTATACATACCTGGAACTTAATAATGAGCAGTCCTTTCTCAAATGGTTGCTTGTGCACTGGCATGCCTTCTCCTTGGACACACTTGATGTCGTTATGCTTCACCACTTCACCTGCCGAGGAACAAGTGAACATTACCCTCAACATCACAGGGTGGATTCCCAAAACCATAGATGCTAACCTATTAGCAACTTAGTTGGTTGGCAATGGGAAATTGCATTGCAACCAACAAAGTTGCTGACTTACAGTAGTTAGCAACTATGGGTTTGGGAAACGCACCCCAGAGTATAGCAAAAGGCATGCGGGCACACCTTACAGCAGTGTGTGACCTTTTCCAATAGACATTTCGCAGCACTGACATACTGCTAGTATCTAGTATAAAGAAAGGCCACAAGGCGAGGAGGAAGCAGGGCTTACCTGGTGGAGAGTTGATGATCAATGTTCTGTTGTCTAAGGTGTAGATGCTCTTCTTGAAGCCACAGAGCGCCTCCACGAGTTTGATATTCATCTTTGTGATGAGGTTGTCATCCTGCCGCTGGTAGATAGAGTGCTCTTTCTGGTCCAGAACAATGACGACATCACCAGGTTCCAAGCCAGGTTCCTGGTCTCCCTCTCCATGGAATGTGATTTTCTGACCATCTTTCATACCTACAGTGAGGAACATTACAGTTGTCACTTAACAGATCATAAACAGCAATTATTCAATGATAGTTAATACTGTCACTGGGCATCATTTTATTTCAATGAAATGTACACTTGATTAACACTTGAGCACATTTTAAGAAAAAGAGAAACCAAGCAAAAGAAACCAATATATTTTTCTATATCCTTATTATTGGAACACAGTAAATGTTTATACAGGCATACTCTGGGGGGAAATAAGGCTTATGGATACAAATAACATCTGATCACATTACTATACATTTACCAATACAAAAAAAAAGATTGAATTCAACTTTATGGTAGTTACAAAAGCCACAAACTACACGTGTCCAAGGAGAAAACGCCTTCATACCTTTGTCGATGTGCACTTCCAGAATCTTCTTCTTGCGCTCCACCTTACGCCCGTTGCAGGTCTTGCAGCGGTCTTTGGCACTGAAGCTGTCTCCCTGGCCCTGGCAGTCACCGCACATGCTCTGGGTCTGCTGGATCATGCCCGGCCCGATCTGCTGCACCTGGATCTGGACACCTCTGCCTTTACAGTTGGAGCACTTCTGTAGGGTGCCCTTCTTGCCACCATAACCTGCCAAGAGCAACATAGTCGTTAGACATGTTAGATGATGATATAATAATATTGCTACATTGAACCATCATTCACTTCTTAAAGAGAGCAAAGTAGACCAATTATTTGCATGGTTATTTTATGAAATATTTGACAAATCAGCGCATGACATGATGACAAGACAACAACAGTCTTCAGTTGAACAGTCACAATGATCACATCTACTGTGATGAGTCACATCTACTGTATTTGACAAACAGGTCTGATACCCACCATCACATTTCTCACAGATAACATTCTTCTGAAGGCCAAGTTTTCTGGTTGTGCCATTGTACATTTCTTCCATTGTGACACTGAGTTGGTGAACTACATCCTTCCCTACAAAAAAAAGAGATCATTAATTAATTCAGCCTTCATGGTAATTTACACAAACGCATAATCTGCTCAACTCAAACACACTCACTCACTCCCTACAGCCACTGACCTGACAAACATGGTCTCACGAAAATCAGCTTAAATATAGACTATGCTATTTTTGGCAAGGGAGATGTTCTAAATATCACTTCACAGATCTACATTTTTCACTACCCTATGCCTAGCGTTATAACTTATAATAAAACATCAATATGGCCAAATCAGGGTGAAACGACTGAATCTGTTACCTCTCCTTTCTCTTTGGGTTCTTCCACCACCACCAAAGAACATGTTGAAAATGTCCATGGGTGAGGAGGACCCTCCTGCCATGCCCCCTTCTTTAATGGCTTGCTCCCCTCCTTGGTCGTACAAGTCCCTCTTGTTTGGATCGGACAGAACCTCATAGGCTTGGGATATGAGCTTAAACTATGATTGAAAAAGATGCATCAGAAATAAAATGGCAAATCTACAAACCAAAGTAATTTGTCAAAAAGAAATGCTTAGAATCTTCACAATCAAGGCAAATTGGCAACATTAATGCAACAGTGGATGTAACGTTAACAGGGACATGTTTCATTTAATATCATTTCAACAAATCTGCGTGAAGCAAATCTAAACAATCTGTCAGCTACCTCGACACCGAAGGCAGTCAAAAGTGGCTAGCTGGCTAACTGCTTGACCAGCTTGTTAAAAGCCACTTCGAGAAAGTTCTAGGCATTTCTGTCACTGCCAGTGCAGCTGCCCTGCTAGCTGATAGCGTCAAGCAGCTGAACACTGTATGGAAGCAAATAAAGACTCAATAATTACCCTTTCTCCTTCATTGGGGTTCTTGTCTGGATGATATTTCAGGGCCAGTTTTCGGTAGGCTTTCTTGATTTCATCTGGCGATGCTTTGGGGCTAACGCCAAGAAGGTCGTAGAAACCGGTCTCTTTAACCATCTTTGTGCAACCTTGTCATTGGAGAAACCAAATGGAAAAAAAAACCCATGAATGATCGGAAAACGAGGCAAATGTAAACTTTAAAACTGTGTTGACATTCTGTCTTAATATTGACTGCTTTTATAGGCTGCGTTTATGTGCCTCCTAACGTTAACTTCAGTAGGCTAAATGACTCCAATATAGCCTATCATAATTTAGGCGAATGAACTGAAAACTGACATGTGACAGGTACAAGCCGAAATTAAATTTTACTTACTATATTTGCCTTTATCAAAACGCGAGGTGTTGGTCCGCCGTTGACGTTAGGCTACCTCTATTATCAGTGAAGCTTGATTCTCAAGTCGCATGCGCTTTAAATAAGGTCGTACGATACAGAACTTTCTGGAGCTTGCGCTTGAGCAGTGACCAGGCAGCGACGCCGGAAATTTCGCTGGGTGCTCAAGAACGCGCACCTAATCCACTGGTGTAGGCTACTGGTAGCCCTAAATGGTGACGTGAACTGGTTGATGTGGGATAGTGGTTTGAATCAGTCCATTTAATAATAGCAACAATAGTAGTAGCCTAGTTATAGGCATAGTAATAATAATAATAATAATAATAATAATGTGCAAAATAACCCCCAAAAGTTCTGTTTTTGTTAGAAAATAATCTTAGTAATGACATAATTATGTTGATGAAAAAATATACAGCCTACCTGTAGCATTTCATTCAAATGCATATAGGCTATTTGCAGTTTACCTGATTTTACTGCACTTCACAAACTATGTCAATTAGCTGATGGGTTGAACAAAATCTTCCTAACACCCAACTTGTTTTGAGATTCTGAGGATTTTCAGTTGACTGGAATTTTTCTAATAGACATGTCAAATAAATTGTCTGTCAAGCTCCACCTCATGGGGTAGAGGTGGGTTCTTTAAAAGGAAAATCTCAGCATTTGCATATAAAAGGCCCAAGCTCATTGAGATGCAGAGCATGTCCTTGCCTTAAAAAGACACAGACCCATAAAACTGTCTGTAAACTTTGAACTAGCCAAACTTTTACTGCATGAGCACCATGCACTGTATCTGAAAGAGCAGCAGCTCAGCACAAGTCAATCCGTTTCTGATGCCCCGATGAGGCTGACGAATCTTTTTATCTTCTCATGACTGCAGAGTTATGTGGTGACCCTTGGTGGAGCCCCAAACTCAATGGAGGGGGGCAGTGCACTCCTCACTCCTCATTATACGAAGGACTGGGAAGGAAAGAGAATCACACACACTCACACACACATACATTGCATGCAGCGGGCATCATGGCCAGTTGCTGTGAAACATCCCAGCTGCCCGATCTGGATCAGCAAGAGAAGCTCCATGAGAATGGGGAGATTCCAAGAAATAGGTATGTTATTCTGTTATTCGTTTCTAGCCTAACTTAGGTTATAGGGTGAACATTAAGATGCTGCAGTCATGAGCTCACGTTGGTGGCATTTCTGGATATGGAGAAGCCTATCGTTCACCATTGTGGTTTTGTCCTGGACCTCTAAAATGGATACTGCACCTGGACTTCTTTTATCCTAATATGCATGATGGGCTTTATTGAGCATTATTTGGATGTTTTGCTTTACCAATTGTCCTGATATTTGTTCTGATTTGATAGTGTTCCACATCATGTCACTATATTGTTCAGAATGTTAGACGATGTTAAAAGATAAAATATAAGAATCATGCAAAAAGACAAAACAAAACAAAAAAAACAGAAGGCTGTCACAGCACTCACAAATAAGCTCTCAGTTTCACGTCTGCTAAATAGATTTATTTTGGCTCATCGTCACTCGTTTTGAGCTGAACTGGAACATTTTGACTTCATCAAAATCTATTGTTGTAAGTATTGAAAGAACTGAAACAGAACCTCTTACACAGTGACCTTTTTGGAGGAGGAAAGAAAGCTGTCACCTTGGTGCGCTATTTGTCCTTGCCACCAACACACTCAGAATCAGAATGAGGATCGGAAGTGAAAAATCAATGTGGCTGCCAGGTTTTAGCCGGCCTGTTGATTTTCTTTTTTTTTTCAGAAAAAGCCGGCACCAAAAAAACATTCCTCCCTTTGAAAGTACTTCATTACAGCCTTCTAAATATTCAGAGATGCACGTATTTCCCAAGTTTTTCTGCCTTTCACCCACATTTCAATTTATTTCAAAGAAAAAGAAAAAGTGTCCCATGCTTACGGGGACAACCTGTTCCCTGGCCTTCTATTTGCTCCTCTCTCAGCTAACAAAGCCACTGGGGGCTTTTGGCTGGGTAGTTCGAAAAGTCTGACATTGTGTGCGGTGACAATAACCCTGGGCATCAGGGCCCATGTGATCTGCTGGGAGCAGCAGTGGCAGCCTAGGCCCCCAGAGCTCCAGGGGAGGTTGAGCCCAACGTCCTCTCAGGGACCTGTTTCCTCTCTCTCTCTCTCTCTCTCTCTCTGTCTGTCTCTCTCTCTCTGTGCCTTGTAGCCTGGATTCCACGCCACAGGGTCCCATGACAGACCCCAAGAAGGAGGGAGAGGATCAGGATGCCTCCCGTGAGTAGGCCTGCATGGTCCCCACAAATCTGTGTGTGAATGAGGGAATGAAACAGCGGGGTTTAAACCAGATGACTAACCGGATACAGAACGTAGAAGGGCCAGATATGTTTAATCAGGGCAGGAGTGCTGCTAATGCTGCTAATATCTATTTAGGGATTTTAAGTGAAGTTGGAAGGGTGCTTGAAGGCATTTGCTAAGTTACAAATGTCAACAAATACAATAACAATAAGAGAAACAATGTTCTCTGAATGCACAACAAATGTTTACATTATCAGTCTTGACACATTTTCAGCAAAAAAGATCATGCTCTCTTCTAAAGATTCTGAGCTCGGTGATTTGTGTAAACAACCCCCTGTCTGTCACAGAAGCCCAGAGGAGGAGTGTGGAGGAGGTGTTGGCCAGTGCTGCTCTGGCTCCGGCTCAGTCCCTCTGGACCACGGAGGCCAGTGACTCTGTCCTGCTCAGGATAGATGAGGACTGTCCAGAGGAGCCCGTCACTGTCCACCAGATGTTCTTGGCTTCCGTGCAGAGGTACGGGGGCGTGTTTGCCCTCGCTACCAAGAAGAACGACAAATGGGAGAAGATTACTTTTTCTGACTACTACCACTGCTGCCGAAAGGCGGCTAAGAGTTTCCTTAAGGTGTGAGACAATGGTCATCTAACCTGCTCATCTGATTTTACGATGTTCAGTTTGTTTTGTTTTCTTGGTCCTTATCAGTGTGTTTATAGTACTTTGTTAATTTGTGTTTATTTTGTCTAATTCCTGTCGCTACCTGAAGCTTGGTCTAGAGCGGTTCCATAGTGTAGCCATTCTGGGGTTTAACTCTGCAGAGTGGTTCATGTCAGCTATCGGCGGCATCCTTGCTGGGTGAGATTTGCTTTTTCACAGTTTAGTACCCTGGATCTAATCAAACATCTAACCTGTCACCCTTTTTCATTTTTTTTTCAGGGGTATTATGACAGGGATTTATGCCACCAATTCTCCAGAGGCTTGTCATTATGTGGCCAGTGACTCTAAAGCTGACATAATTGTAGTGGAAAACCAAAAGCAACTGGACAAAATCTTACAGGTAACAGGTCTGATGTGAATCATATTATATAACCTCTCCATATAGTAACACAGTTGATCATGAATCATTGATAAATGGATGTGTTTTTCTATGCAGATAAAGGAACAGCTGCCCCATTTGAAAGCCATAGTGCAGTACTCTGAGCCTCTCCAAAACAAGCTACCCAATCTCTACTCGGTGAACGTTTAACACTGCAGTGTATTTCTAATCTTGATCTTATCGTGTCAATGGCAAGAACGATCTTTACTGAACACACAAACAAACACCATAACCACGTTCATTTACTCACCAGTGGGAGGAGTTTATGGATCTGGGGTCGGAGGTGCCTGATAAGGAACTTGATGACATCATCAGTAGCCAGAGACCCAATCAGTGTTGTGTTCTTATCTACACTTCCGGGACTACAGGCATGCCCAAAGGAGTTATGCTCAGTCATGATAATGTGAGTATTCCTCTGGTTATGGACCATGGAGATTTGGATAGAGAGACTCATGGAAACTGATGTGATATCTGTATTGCCAAAAGTAGTTGTGGAATCAGTACCATGGGGATATCAGCTATCAACGGCACTCTCACTTGTGCCATATTGCTTAAATCCCTTGAGCCCAGCATCTCCATCTACCTCCACATCAGGATCTGGAACCTGTGATGAGACACAACAAAATTGTGATGTTCATGATGTTTGATGTCATGATGTGAAAATGTGTAAGACACTGAATGGACATGAGTGATGAACTTTGGGCTTACCTCATAGACGGCGAATCCTTCTTTGACTCACATATGAATTTAAGCGACATCCCATTCTTAATCCATAGGGTTTGACGTCGGTCCACCCTTTGCAGCTTTGTGCACTGGTGCACAGTCACCACTGGTTTCACTCTTAGTTCCAGTGAAACCAACTCTGAGTGCTTCAACATCAACCAAGACTTTGTGGGAACAGTTTGGGGATGGCCCCTTCCTGTTCCAATATGACTGTGTACCAGTGCACAAAACAAGGACCTTAGTGACATGGACGACAGAGTTTGGTGAGGATGAACTTGACTGGTTTGTACAAAGTCCTGACCTCAACCTGACAGAACACTTTTGGGATGAATTAGAACTGCAGTCTCCTCGTCCAACATCAGTGTATGACCTCACAATTGCGCTTCTGGAAGAATGGTCAAAGGGTGGACCGACGTCACATGAAACCCTTTGGATTAAGAATGGGATGTCACTTATATGTGAGTCAAGGCAGGTGACCAAATACTTTTGGCAATATAGTGTAAGTGGAGGTGATACTCTAGTTACCACAAAGAGCTCAGTTGTAAACACTGACTTCAAGTACATGCATTTCCCATACCATTCTCATTACCTATTTATTATTTATGCATCCCAAATGTAGCAAAACAGATCTCACCTGTCCAGTAATTGTCCTGTGTTACCCCACAGTCATGTTGGTGATGGTGTCTGCTAATCTGTGCTCTGGTGAATCACAGATCACCTGGACAGCCATCCACGCTAGCCGGGCAGGAGACATGCAGCCGGCGGACACCAAACAGGAGTCCCTGGTGAGCTACCTGCCCCTCAGCCACATCGCCGCCCAGATCTACGACCTGTGGACAGGCATCCAGTGGGGAGAACTGGTCTACTTTGCACAGCCCGATGCTCTCAAGGTAGGAGACACTGTGCATGGGGGAGGTGTTTGTGATCACTAAGATGTCAGTTATGGAAGACGAAGAACAATACAAACCGATTGAGCAGATGTGGTGACTTAGTTATGTTGCATGCTTCATTCAGTGTTTCACCAGGAAACTTTAAAGTCCTATCTATGTGTTTCCTCCTGACATTACTAGAATCCTAACCTGAAACAAATAATCAATGACGTTCGTTTATAGTTCAAATCAACCATCTGATAAGCTTACTCTGATCCAACGTGTACTCTCTCATGCACCCTCCCCGCATTGTCGTTGATCCAGGGGAGTTTGATCAACACGCTAAGGGAAGTGCGCCCCTCCTCCCATATGGGAGTCCCGCGCGTTTGGGAGAAAATGATGGAGAAGATCAAAGAGGGGATCTCTCAGTGTGGCTACATGAAAAAGAAACTGGTGGCGTGGGCCATGTCAGTGAGTTTGGAGGCCAACCAAAGGTGTGCCAACAAGTAAGCAAACACTGATTTCCCTAATCCATCTGTTAATTCATAATCAGAATCAGCTTTATTGGCCAGGTTTGCGTGAACAACTGAGGAATTTGACTCTAGATAATCTTTGCTCTCACGGTTAACAAATAAAACATAAAATAATAGAAATACAGAACAGTAAGAATATAATGAAGGGCAGTACATACAGTATAAGAATAAATACAGTATGTACATTTGCTAATAAATAGACAATATGGGTGGGTAATGCAATTGTCCAGAGGGGAGTGCGGCTGGGAATGTTCGCCTCCTTGTTGTCCTTGTCAAGGTTACCATGGTTGTGGACACCTCAACAGGCACAAGCAAGCTGCAATATACAATTGCTAAGAGTTGGGAATATAGAGCAATATTAGTATAGACTGAGGTTTAAGATTAGATATAAATGTAATGCAATGCAGTTCAGTGCAGTGATAATGTATTAATAACAATTACTGTAACTAAGATTGAAGTGGATAGGTAGATGAGCCGAACAGGTTGTGAAAAGAGTGAGTCTTACTTGATGCTGATGCAAGCCTCTCACCTGTTTTCCAGGGATGGGGAGAAGCCTTTCCTCTTTGCCTTGGCCGACGGGTTGGTTCTAGAGAAACTGCGAGCCGAGTTGGGCTTCTCCTGCTGCCAGAAGTTTTTTTCTGGAGCTGCCCCCATAGGAAGTGAAACAATCCAGTTCTTCTTGGGCCTAAACATTCGTCTGTATGAAGCCTACGGCATGAGTGAGAGCACGGGACCCCACTTTATGTCAGGTCCTAAGGCTTACAAATTACCCAGGTAAGCACCCCTTACACCTCCCATACTGCCCATCCTGTCTCTCTTGTCTATATTGGTTTCAAATTCACAATATGAATGCAAAAATCATTCAATAAAAATGCAGAGTAAGTGCAGTAATCAACCAATGTGTATAGTGCATAGTTAATTGTTACCTTTCAATACTGTTACCTATTCAATACTTGAATATAATTGAGGATTGTTGTGATTACAGCTGTGGTAAAGTGGTTCCAGGCTGCAAGAGTAAACTGGCTGACCTTGACTCGGAAGGAACCGGGGAGGTTTGTTTCTGGGGCCGAAACGTCTTCATGGGTTTCCTCAACATGGAGGACAAGACGAGGGAGGCTCTGGACGAGGAGGGCTGGCTACGCTCGGGAGACCTGGGCAAGCTGGATGAGGAGGGTTTCCTCTACATCACTGGAAGGATAAAAGGTACATTATCACATGGGTGTACATAGGCACCTGCATATATTCTATGTTGCAGTGTGGTCCTTGACAACAACAAAAACTTAAAGTATGTATGACTAATTGAGGTTACATGCATTAAAACCTGACTTGGCTTAATTTGACTTGACTTAAGCATCAACATGTTACACCCTCCTGGATAATGTGACAGCTAGCCAATACATGTACCAATGTGCCCACCATAACACATGGCCAGCTAAGAGGTCAAATCAGAAGCATAATGGTAGCTGAAAAAAAGCAAATCCTTTAGTAAATCATACAGATTCAACAGCTGACATTGTAATTCAAAAATCTTCCATTACATATTTCCTTCAATGTATTGAAAAAAGATTACCCAATATTTGAGACTTTTTCCATCATCTTTGACATTTTCCCATGTCATCTTGATGTTATGTAGCTTGAAAAATGCATCCTAGATCATTTCTTATTATGTTGTCGTCTTTTTTTCTGTCTATTTCTGTCTTGAGAAATGTCCTTTTGATTAGTTCTCTTGATGTGGCACAGCTTGAGAGGTCACTGTGCCCCTGCTGTCTTGTCACAGAGCTCATCATCACAGCCGGGGGAGAAAACATTCCCCCTGTTCCCATCGAGGACGCGGTGAAGAAAGAGCTTCCCATCATCAGCAGCGCCATGCTGATCGGGGACAAGAGGAAGTTCCTGTCCATGCTGCTCACCTTGAAGGTAAACGACACTGCTGTGGCCGGCTGTCTGGAAAGACTCGGCTACGGTGAGAGGATGACCTTAAAGATAATGCAGTTATTATGGCCACACTGCAATCACTGAGGTAATGTCCTTGTGTGGTGAGCCATGAAGAATTGAACGAGCTCAAACAAAAGAAGATGAAATATGAGAGCTTTGAGCTTGCCAAATGGGAGCTACAGTTGTGTGGCGTGCTGCTGGTGTTAGTAGCTGTGGCATAGTATACCATAATCTCATACTGTAGTTGTATGTTGTAAGCCCAGTTTGCCCTGTTTCAGTGCTTGAGTAACCCAGAGACCATGGAGCCGATGGATGACCTGAGCTTGGAGGCGGTGGAGTTCTGTCAGCACCTGGGCAGTCAGTCTACCAAGGTGTCCGATATCACCAGCAGCAGAGACAATGCCGTGTACCAGTCCATCCAGGAGGCCATCAACAAGGTCAACTCTAGAGCCACCTCCAATGCCCAGCGCATACAGAAATGGACCATACTGCCCAGAGACTTCTCAATCTCAGGAGGCGAGCTAGGTAAGGTGTCTCACCTCTCACCAAACCTGCTAGCCATGTGAAAAGTGATGGGAAGATATTACTCCCCCTCCCCATCTAAATATGACCATGACAATGTTGCCATATTGTTGTTGGTGCTTCTTGTTCCTAGCTTCTGAAGAACAAGAGAGCATGTTGTCAGGAGATTCTAATGTAGTCACGGGTTCCTTTCTCAGGAAGTTTCTATGTGCTGACAAGGCTGTTCAGATTAGAGGGGTTTGTTGTCATCTACCCCACTTTTAGCAGAAGTCTGTTAAAAAAATGTTTACACATTTTATCTCAGACTAAAACCAAGCCGTAACTTTTTATTTATTTATTTTTTTTTTAACACTTTATTTTTATATTTCAGTGGCGACAATACAGTTACCATAACAATACACATCAAAACAAAACAACAACAATGACAAAAAACAAAACAAAAACAAAAGGAAAAACACAATCTGGATGGGCATGTTTCTAAAGTATTCGATAAAGTAGCCTATAATTTCAGTCAGTCTGTCATTGATATGTATACATTCCATTTGAACCATTTTTCTACACATTTATCAACTTGCAACCTTATCCTATGTGTCAAGTCTTCCATTATGTACATCTCTTTCACAAGTTTCAACCAGTCGTCCCTGTCTGGTGGTTCTGGCTTATACCATTTTTTTGTTATGGCCTTTTTGCTGGCTGCAATCAAGATTTTGAATATATATCTGTCTGGCTTAGCCACAATGTTTCCTGCCAAGTTACCAAGATATAATACTGTGGAAGTCTTGGGTATTTGATAACCCAAGACTGAAACAATAACTAAGTGTACTTCATCCCAAAACTGAATAATATTAGGGCAAAGCCAGAATACGTGTGCGTGGTTCACATTCATCTCACCACATTTTCTCCAACAGGGTTGTGAAACAAATGTGTACTTACTTCTAAGCTGAGGGGTAATAAAAAATGGTATTACATTCTTCCAGCAATGTTCTCTCCATGTACAGGACGACGCAGTGGAGTGCTGGGTTCTCCAAATCTGTACCCAATCATCCTCAGAAATATCCACACTTTATTTTTTGTTTTAATATGTCTGTGAATGTTAATGCTTCAGTATTTCCTGATATACAGTATGTAAACCAAGAGGCCGTGACAGCCAGGATGTAGGTTATGAGTTAATCTCCTAAAAATGTCTCTGCAATTAAATGCCTAATATCTGATCATATCCAACCCTTAGGTCCAACTATGAAACTGCGTCGTCCTGTTGTCCTGAAGATGTACCACAGCGAGATCGAGAACTTCTACAAGGAGTAGGACAAATCCTCCTCCTCACAGTCAGCAATAAATAATGCCAGTATTTTGCCTGTGGACCTACAGACTGTAAAAACTTAATATGAATCTTAGGGAAGCATCCAGATAGCACTACAAAGACATTTATGGTCATTCTCTAACCAAGTGCCTGATTTCATAGAGCAATCAGTTTACAACCCTGTAGTTACCACAACAGCCTAGCATACAACACTGCTTGTCTAGGAATTTTAGGACAATAGCTGGAATATTCTTGTTCCACACTACACTGTTGTATGTTTTGTTCTCACAGTTCGCAGTATGAGTAAATATTTTACACACCCTGTGGGGCTGTTGAATGTTACTTTGTGATTTTCTCATGGAAATGAAATTGATGCAACCGATGACTAGAATAGATGCACCGTCATGAGGTAGACTCTCAGAGAGGAGAGGAGCGGAAGGCATGCATCCATGAGGTCACACATTCCATTTAAACAGACACTGATCAACATTGTATCACCATACTAATCAACAACTGTTTGGAATGTACGAGAAGGGTTACAGCATTAGTTACTAGAAGACACTCACACTGATTGGGACATGATCTCATGACCTTCTTCTTTTTCATAAAACAATAAACAGATCCATTTGGTTGAAAATATCAGTAACTTTAATGTATTGGTAATCTGAAACCGGACACGTTTGAATTCTGCAATTAACAGAACAGCTGAGGACAATAGGTTATGTAAATGTTTGGACCAGACATTTATTCCAGTCAATAAATAGAGCATTTCAGATTATTCAGCAGACAACTCATCTCACAAAACACAGGACCATAGGACAGGAGATTATTTTCTTTAAAACAGTGCCTTCTTTGTAAGGTGAAAAAAAAAACATTCAGGGCTGTGGCCCCCGGAGTTATTTATATCTCAGTTACATACATGTACATATAGAGTAGAATTGTGCGCAGATATGAGAATGATACGAAGATGAGATTGTTTTTTGTTGGGATTTTTTTTTCTCGGTGTCATCATTGGGAGTAAATCCACGTCTTTGTTTTAATCTTGATGCGAGTAGGAGCCTCTTCAGTCCATATCTTGTACTCTTCGGCAGATGTCACCGGTGAACTCTGAACACTTGGAGTTTCCACCAAGGTCTTTGGTCAGGACCTGGAGGGGGAGAGGGAACGGGAACACATGGGTGACAAACTCCCCGCTAAGATAGCGTAGCAACAGTCCGAGCAGGCTGTTAAAGCCACCGTGATGGGTCCAACCCCAGCGATCGCACAAGCGCACACACACACAGGGAGGCTACACGGAGTCCACAACTGAAGCGCTCAGTTCACAAGTACACACACACTTTTAGAAGACGAGTCTCATTTTTTCGCGCGTACAGTATGTGCCGCTATCATGTCTAGTGTGGCCTTGTATGTATTGTAGAGCTGAATATACATATATCTGCAGCTGAACCGAGTGCCTTAGTTACGTGCCTGGAGCAGCCTCCCTGGAACACACACACAATAACAGTTGCAAATCCTTTCATCAAGACAAGGGCACATCACGTGTTTGTATCCCGTGGCCTACCTTTCTGTCTCGGATGGTGTCGAAGCAGGCGGTCTCGATCTTCTGGGCGTGGCCATGCAGCCCCATGTGGCGAAGCATCATGACCGCGCTGAGCAGCAGGGCAGTGGGGTTGGCCATGTCCAGTCCTGCGATATCAGGGGCAGTACCGTGGACCTGCGGAGAGACACAACGCAAATGACCACATGCCACGCAGCACTCCGGCTCTGCCCTCTGTTGGTCGTCTCCCCCACTGACCGCTCTCTCAAGTCACTGATTGGCCCATCCTCAGCCTCTCTCCTCGATGCTCGGTCCTCCAGGCTCGTTCCCACTGATCTATAACTAGCACTGGATAGATTATCCCATTGTTGCCACCCCATCATTCTTTATCTAGATCAGTGGGAACGAGGACCGAGGAAGGAAGGGAGGATATATAAAAAGACTAATGAGGGGTACCCACTCACTCACTTACCGACTCAAAGATGGCCACACCGTTGGCGCCGATGTTGCCGCTTGGAGTTACTCCGAGGCCACCGATGAGCCCAGCGCAGAGATCGCTAAAAACACACAGCATTCAATGTTTAAAAAATAATTCACAACAGGAGAAACTGTTGCTTCTACACACAAAGAGGCCAAACTCTGGGACTTCAGAATTAATTATTGTCAATGTGAACATTTAGCAAATTACAGACCTAATAGTCATGTTTAAAAATGTAATAATTCACTGATTTAATAGAGACTGCTTATGCAAAAAACAAACACTGATTAATTTACCTCAGGATGTCACCATAGAGATTGGGCATGACAAGCACGTCAAACTGAGTGGGATCCTGTACCATCTGTGAAGCAAAACCAGACAAAAAGAGATATGGATATTACATAGATATTGAAGACCTCTGACAATCACCAGCCCCACCTATTCTAAAGCCATAATTAACTAGAATCAGAGAGAACCAGAACGTTCCATTGTTTTGACACCTGAGCTGCTTTCACCTAGCAACAATGAGTAAGGTCTAAAATTACCACAACAGAGCATGTCGAGATAGAGATGTCTGCACGTCAGACAGATCCTTCATTGACAGATAAACTGCATGTCTACATATGTGAGGTAGAGGCACGCACACAGATCACTACAGACAATACATCAACTTCCTGTCAACATAAGCAGAGGTATCTGTTAGGAAGCCATAGCCTGGCAACAAGCCCAAAACAAATCTAGGGAACGTATGTGCTGCCCAGACCAGAGTCCCATCAACTTCCTGTCAACAGGCCATACATAAATTACCTGTTCACATAAATGTACAGGAAAAGCATGCATGCAGATCCCAACAGACAGATCATCAACTGTGTGTGAGCAGTACAAGGCACACACATACGTTCAGGCAGACTGTATCCAGGTACATCTCGGTGAACTTGATGTCCTTGAAGTTCTCGGCCACCTCTCTGCACTTCCTCAGGAATAGTCCATCAGACATGCGCCTTTTAAGAGACACAGAGAGGGAAAGAAAGAACGAGACATGAGTCCTCATTTGTCAACTGACAATCACAATCCTCACAAGGTTCCCAGATCATTTCAAGGCGTCCTATTCCGGTATTGTAAACAGTCTGTGGTCTGGTCACCATGACCCTGGAGGATAATAAAAGTCCTATAAGTGACTGCTCTCTGTCTGTGGGCACATTTATTTCATACTAGTGCAGAGCCAGTAGATGTGGCATTTTTTGTTCGTATAACATGAAATTTGGCACTGCACACACTCGTGCCATTAGGATGACACCCACCAAATTTGAGAGCAGTCGGATGAGTGGGGTCGAGAGTTATGCGTGGAACAGACGTTCCTTGCATTAATAGATAGATATCATGGGGAGGACTTACATGATGTTGGCTTTGTGAACAGCTGTGACACTAGTTCTCTGGTTGTTCCTGGCGTACTCAAAAGCATACTCTGCAATGCGGCGGCTGGCGTCCTCGGTGATCAGCTTGATACTCTGCACTACGCCATCAACAATCTGACCAGGGAGAACAAGAACACAGCACATCATACTCAACTCATCAAACATAATCATGCTAACCCACACTGAGGGACTGATATGATTTTAGTCTGCATGGATGTGTCATGGAATGTCTAAGCTTGAGTGCTGGGGTGGACTTGTCAGTGTTTTTCTCTTCTACATTTGAAACGTTTTAAGTCTAGGTGATGTAAAAAAAACAGATCCTGGAGATGACCTCCTACGCGATGTATGAAAACAGGATTGTGTTTAGAGAACTGAGGGAGACTTTAGTGCCTCACTCACAGGGGAGTGTGGCACAGGTTTCAGATGGGCTAACAGGTTTCAAACACCCACCCGTCCACGCGTACACATGAGAGTTGGAACTCCCCCACACACACACAGAGCACAGCACATCCTGTTCCATCTTTAACATAAACAGAGATGCAAGGCGGCATATGGGTGAAATATGATGACGGCCACTGCAGACCTCAACAACGACCACTGGTTGGTCTGGTCTGGTCTGGTCTAAACTGAACAGAACGAAATTCCAAAATGGTTTGTGAGAGAACTGGCCGATGGACCACCAACCTAAAGGACATAAGCAGCAGTGCTAAATATGCTGTGAGAGCACCCACGTCCTGCTAAGGCTGCATGAGCGAGAGAATTAGACGCACACACACAGCTGGGGCCAAGTGGCTTGAGGGGGTCAGGTGGCAAAGTTACTCAACTGCCGTGTGGGGGGAGGAGGGGCTGTCCGGCGGGCCTTTTAAGCAAGCCAAAAAATACTGGACGTAAATCAATGTAATTTAGTGACAATATATTACACAGCGACTTAACAAAGGACATCTCAGGCATACGTATGGGTGTCTGGTTGGTAGGATATTGGTGACATTACCAAATTGATTTGGAACTTTTAAAATAAATGTATATATAAATACAGAGATTAAATATATACATCTAAATGTAGGGATGCACACAGGGGATATATTCAACCCCCCAAATAATAACCATGGCCTTTAAACAAATAAATAAACACTAAAAACTGATCAGTGCGAAAAGGGTGGTTGAGTCTAACCAGGGGCCTCCCTGAAAGTGGTGGTGATTGCAGTAGCCTGTGTGTGTGTGTGTGTGTGTGTGTGTGTGTGTGTGTACACATACCAAATGCTCAATGCCGCTGTACTCCCCCTCTGTGTTCTCACGGATGGTGACCAGGTTGACGTCGGTGTAAGGGGTCTTGTAGCCCTCCATGGACACGCAAGGGCGCACGTTGGCGTAGAGGTCAAAGGTCTTTCTCAGCAGCAGGTTCATGGAAGGGTGGCCAGCAGCAATAGGAGTCTTAAGCGGTCCTAGGAGACAAGGTCCACACGTCAAATGACTCAAACACACACACAAAACTAAAAAAAGTCAGACCTCAAGGGTTTAACTGGGAGTTCAACTTCCTTTCTGACTGCTTTGTGATTGTTGTTGGTTGATTATGGGTGGTCAGTTTATTACCCTATCTATACAGTTGTACTATTTTTTCCGGTATTAAATAAGGTTACTTTATTTTTGGTAATCTAAATGTAACATTTAGTCTGACCAGTATTAATTTCTGGCCACAATTTCACAAACAAGGCAATTAGGTGCCTTATTTCAGATGGCCACAAATTATGTGATCCAAGTTGATTGACTGATCCACCAATTTACAGACAACACACACTTTTTTGTGTCCTCTGGTAATGTGGCACCCAATTGGCTTGCCTGGGAAGATGTGGTCAGAAGTGAGTGCCTGTCAGATGTCGTTTTTAAAGATGGCAGCCACCAATGAAGTATACGTGCGTCTGAAGTAGCTAGCCTAGCATCGGCCATCAAAATGAATGTAGTACCTGCTCCCTCCCTCGTCTAGTCTATGCAGAGCACACTCTGGCATACCTTTTAGTCCAATTTTGCTCTTGTCCATGGATTCCTTTGCCTCTGGCGGGATCATCCACTTGCCCCCTGGTCCCTTTATAGCGGTTACATTCCTCTCCTCCCACTGTATGGGGGCCTGTGGGGAAAATAGGGGCATCCATTCAGCTGGCAGCAACCTTATCAACACACGTGCACTGCTCTGACTGAGGGCTAATATTTACACCAAGGTGCTTTTTATCTCAGCCACTGAGTTAACCAACAGCCCATTCTACTCTCTGTACAGAATTCCACTATGAGAAACAGCATGCTGTTATCTTACCAAGTCACATAAAGGGAAAAGCAAGGCTCCTTCACAATAAAAAAATTTATTAGCTCTTCTGAAATCCTTCTAAGCAGACATGTCATGCTCAGACTTGCTCAGGTTTCTCGACTGAAAACAAGGCAGATCGAGGGAAAGTAAAACCCCATTCAGGTTGCAAGCGACTAGCGAAGGTGAAAGGTAAAATAGCTTCAACATCTTTGATGAGCTAATTGTCATGTACTGTATGTGAATGGACCTGTGTGTATCAGTGTATATAAGTACGTACTCGCTCCAACTAGTCAAAAGGTATTTGGTTGGAGTGTGGAGCGGTCTGGAAGTGAGATTTGTTTATAGGCCGGGACACTTAGTGAAAAGGCATGTGGCTGGTGTGAGGCTGTATGGTCTGATGCTTACTTTAGCAGCTTCAAATATTTTCACTACAGCTGAGGAGATCTCTGGACCGATGCCATCCCCAGGGATTAGGGTTACAGTCTGCATCTGTGGGAATCAAAACACAACACAGCTGACACAAGAGACAAGACAGGCCTTACCCAGTTACCCAGTGCCCACTGAGGCGCACAGCCACACACGACCCCATTTGCAAGACATAACATTGCATAACATTATAATAAATACGTTTGTAACGTCGAAACGCTAGTCATGTTTTGCACCTTTTAAATAAATTCTAAAGAAGACATCTGTGTTGCACCGGCATTCCTCTTTCTTCATTATAATAAATACATTTGAAGAAATTACCCTGTGCAAGACATACTACTGGTTATTAAGTCATAATAGCCTACTATCTAAAGTGACTTGGAGTACAGCAAGGCACTTACATCAGCATGCATTTCCTATATTCATGAAAAGATGTCAACAAAACTCAGTGAACGTTAAGTTCAGTATCGAGGCAAAAAGCTCGCTCAAAGTCTCATTAATACTCTGCTTTATATTTTGTGTCTGCATTCTCCATATTCATAGTAACACTCCAGCAAGTTATAGTGCTCGAGTCCCTCAACCCCCGCCCCCCTCTCTCTCACACACACACACGCACCCACACACCTCCCTCAGGCTTTCCAACCTCTTGTCCCTTAAAGGCCAGTGAGTTACTAAAAATGTCACTGCCTCATTGTTGTATGCATACCCAAGAATCCAACAACTCCATAACTCCATCACTCACATACCACTGCACTGCACTGCCCTACCACAGCTCTCATGTTGAGTTGAGCCTGGTAATTAAAATATCAATTTGCTTGCAAAAACGTGACACCATTCCGGATTCATGTGTCAATATCTAACCATTACACTGCTGTCCTCTCCCATAGTCAGCAGCCTGGCAGATTTGTATAATCACTGGTCAGTCCATGTATGTCAGCTGAGAACAGTAGCAGTGTGTGTGTGTGTGTGTGTAACGTACCCCTCTGGTGAAATTTCGGGGTTGAGGGGTCTGACTCCTCATCGCCCCCATCACACGGGACACCTGTAAGAGGAAGGAAATCCAGTACAATTAAAACACATAGGCCAACACATGCACAAACACATAACACAAACAAGGGCTGTGTGTTTAACACAAATACTATGAGGGAGTGACTGACTGACTGACTGACTGACTGAGATGCCCTCAGGGCAGCTGCTAAAGCTGGACACTTGCCTATTTGATGCAGAGAAGGAGTGTTTGACCTTACAGGCAGGAGGACACCCAGCCACACAACTAATCACAAAAGGGGAGAGAAATGACCACTGCCGAGCCATGCTTGTTGTCCTGCTACAAAACACCTAAGTGACCCGTTTGTTCTTGCCCTGTCAACAGCTTAAGCAGCTCACAGCCAGGCAGTGTTAATCTTATCTGGCATAGTGTCAAAGGCAGTATGAAGCATGGTTATTGTTAAGAGCCACTCCTAATTGGCGGGCACACTGTTAGAACACTGCTATGGTTAAGATAAACAATAGGAAGTGGTTTACCTAAACCAAAGGAGCATCTAAGCAGAGTGAGTGAACATCAGCTATAGGCAGCATACACAAGTTCTGGTGAGGTGACTGGGGTGAGGTGCATTGATGGAACAAATCTGAAGAACTATAAAATGATGTTTCTCATTCAAAACCTGAGGTTTTTTTGCAAGGGGATGGGGGTCAGTTAGTGTTGCACAAATTACACACATGCATGTTCACCCATGCATTTTAACAGGGATTGATCATGTTAATTTCTGGGAATACTGGTAAGATGGTAAACATGGTAACATTATGATTGCATTTGGCAAATTATTAACCACTGTGAAAGTGGAATGAATTAAGCAATTTCTAGAAACTTTAAAAAGAGATGAAAGATCAGAACATAACTAATTCTCTCCAGAATAGTTATCTTAACATCAATTAGGAGATGCCCAGAAATTGATCACCAATCCCTTGTTAAAAGCAATGGTTTCAAAGATCCTGTGGCACCGAATTCATGTAGATTTCCAAGAAGCCAGTAGAGGCAACGTTTTGTATTTGAGGATTGTGTGGGCTGAGGAATGAGACTACAACACTGCAATTAAGTTTGCTCATTTCCCCAACCATCCAATTTGTGTCTGGCAGTGATTTTCAGGATCTATGAAACCACACATGTTCATTGCCCAGGGGTAAATACAGAGTTAGCAGATCTGTGAGGGACATTTTGACTCCTACACATAAAAAGGGAGGACTTAAATTTAGCGCAATGTTAAGATTACAGCAAATTACAGGTTACTAAACAGCTCCATTCATATCAAACGCAGAAAACTCCATGCCACACTTTCAAACAGTCGAAGTTAATAGATGCATATGTTTAACACTCTCTCCCACTGGTTTAACATGACATGGCTACTGGTGAAAAATTGATTGGTCAATGGACATGCCAACCTCAACTGCGTATTTAATTTGTGTTGCTGGAATAGCGTCATATAAACTTAGAATGACACTAGGAATCCATCGGTAACGTAATATCATCTGGCAAAGCAATCGTTCAATAGCATTAAACCAGCATCTCTGAAATTAATGCAGAGATACACGGTTGTAAGCCAATCACGATATCCTCCGTTCCGAAGGTCGGCTAACCGGGATGCGTGTAGTCGCACGGAAGCTGGTTAAAAGTGACCTTGGTCGGAGAGACTAAGTTAACCTAGGGACTCTACTTCAAGAGGCTTCACTCGAACAACCGATTTTCAATTGACAATCCATGGGGTGTATCATGTAATCTATGTCCATTTAACACATCGAGCAAAATGTCCACCTCAGATTTGCCAATGAAGCTCAAAACACGCAAAAAAGCTGGCTAGCGAGCTACTGTCAGCTTGACAAGTCACCAAGCTTGCTAGCAAGCTAACTAGCTAGCTGGCTGGCTGGCTAACTCGCTCACACGTTCTATCTCGCTAGCAGGGATTGGCAATGTGCCCCAACATGAAAGTGGCTCAGCTTACTTCATTGGTTTTACCCTTGTCTTTTATCCATAAACCGTATTTTTCCAGAAGATTAAAAATCTGCGAAAATGGTAAGCACAAATCTTTGTTGGAACAACGTTAGGTAGCAATGCTAACTGTCAACTACTCAGCTGTCAGAGCGAGGTTCCGTTAACGTTAGCTGATTTCTACAAGCTGGTGGTCGGGTTAGCTAACTAGCAAAAAGGCTTTAGAGCGCGGCATTCAAAGACATGTAATAGCAATGCGATACGCATGCTAACCTGGCATACCACAGTTAGCCAGCATGCTACTATTTAGAGGAAGAGTCTACGGGATCCCCACCAGATTTACCAAACAATTCACTTGAGATATTTTCTCACAATCAGGAAAATACAGTCACTCAGTTTCATCAACGGGTCATAACAGGCGTCAAGGTTAGGAACATCTAGCTGCTACATATTCTCGGTCTGTGAGCTGATGTGAAGGGCATGAAACAGGAGGCCTCTGGGGCATCCTCTCTGAAGTTCAAAGCTATCAACACCTTTACTAGTCGTAATATAAATCAGGGTTCATTCAGTTAGAACACAGCATTAAAGCGGATATCACTTCTCTTTCGTTTTGATGCTGTACATCATTCCCCTTACCGTTGACCTCCACGCGTTTCCAGCCATCCTTGCTGATCTACTTCTGTAGCTACTCTGCGAGTGTAGTGGTGGTGGCAGCAGAAGCAGCTATCCGGTATCCCATCCTCTGACAAATTGAGCAACCACGTGGGTTGCCAGACAACGTCAAATTACCCGTTCAAAGATCTGCCCGTATCCCTACTTGTCTAGTTCTATGATCTTTACTGACTAGAAAAAAATCACGTTAACAAAAGTCTATCACATTGTAGTTGGTCGCAGGTGACCAGGTTCATATCGCATAGCATGCTATAGACACAATATCTTCTTAATATTGAAGATGTCCCAAACTGTGGTAGAAAAGGGCTATGGCGGAGAGGTGTTAAAAAAAACCCTGTTATTCATTCATGAATAAATAGATATTTTTTTTATTTGGAAACATGACATTAAATAATTTGTAGGCTACGTTTTCATAAACAAAAATGGCATAGGCTACATTATGGTCTCATTGGTCTGAGAGGGTTAAAGCGGATAGTAATGAAGGATCTTTGTTATGGCTCACAGCAAATAGTGAATTACTCTCTGTCATACATGGCAACCTCTGTGCCTCATCCAAACAGTTCCATCAAAGCCATCGATATCGATGGCTTTGAGTTCCATGTCCTTGAAATAATTCAGCTGATCCCAACATTCTTAAAAGCTGTATTTTTCAGGTTTTAAAAATAAGGCCATATGTGGAATTGAAAAGATCTGCATTTATTCTTTAATGGATCATGAAGATGAATGTTCTACTGGTCTCAGCAGATTAACTAAGGCAAGCAATGGCAAGCAGCTTGGACCAGCGGACAAGGACAGAACAGAATACCTTTCACTCTTCATTGCAAGTTGCCTCATCAGTTGAATGATCCTTACTACAAATACTAGTCTACTACATTCATTGTCCTGGGTTTCCGGGATAAATAATGGAGTGGCTGACAAAAATGGTGAAAGTATTATAGTTACCATATAATCTATATACAGGTTACCATAAGTTACCTTACAATAATAATAATAAAAAATATAAAACAATGAAGGCCAGATTTAAATTGTTGTGAATCTGAGACAGAACTGCATGGTCTCAAAACCGTAAAGAAAATAGTGTGTCCTGTCTGTCACAAGATGGCAGTACACACACAAGTTTCATGACACAAATGGACCAGACTGTGTTGTCTCAATGTATTTATTGTGACAATTGTCTTAAAGGTATAATCACTATCCCAATCTACTTTCCAATGCAATCTTTGTGGGTTTTTATTATTTTAACTTTACAAGATGAGACATCTATGCAATGCAAGCATTCAACCGAAACCTGGGAGCTACCATTACAAAAAACTGATGATGTAGTTGAAACTAGTAGTTTGCCCATTTTGTGCCATTTGGATTTTTTTTTACCTAATGGAAATTCTATCTCAGAAAAGGGGCCCAATGTTTTGAAATGTAGTAAAATATAACATTCAAGTTATGCAATCTCTTGTCCATCAATGTATTGCCCAACAGATACAAAACACGGAGGCCTGACCAAATTATCTTATAGCAGTACATAATGGTATAGCTTTGATAAAAAATATTCTGAAGAAAAGAAGGTTTAAAAATGCTTCATAAATTCCCAGTTTATCCAAATAGCAGCATTAATTAAAGCATTGTGATTTATGTACAGTATTGTGCTGTGAGTGCAAAGGTGTTTGAAGCATCCTGAGATGGCTTTGATCAAGGGTTTACATAGACAAACACATCATTAGATCTTCACCATGGCTTGCTGTTCACACTCTGTTCACACAGCATCAAACCTAACTTTTTTTATGACAGGCAACACGTAAGACGAGACATTACAGTAGCACAGGCGCTAGATTTCATCAGAAAAGCATATACCGGTAGGTACAAAAATGAACATGGTTACTTCATAAAGCTGAGTTTTGACATTTGACAAGGAACACTGCATACAAGTAAATAAGTAAATAAATCAACAAATAAATAAAACGTTTTCTATGAGGCGAATTTCTTGTATCAAACAGCATACTGCTTTGGTTGATTTTTCCCGCCTAAAGTCCTCTCTGTCTGGGAGATGACAACAGCTGCTCTGTTGTTTAGAAGCCTGCATTCATGAAGAACATCTGTTGACAGACATGCAAGTATGCACAGAGAATTAAGCAAAACAGTTGTTAATTATTAGTAAATTAGTTGTAAACATAGACCTTAGATATAGAGTATAACAGCACAATTACTATTTGCTAAAGGATATGCTTTACCATTAAACTGCTTGTAGGCCTCTTCCACTATAGCGTTGTTTGATCTTTTTATCTCCCAGTAGCCATCTTCGACCCACGGCTTGCAGTCAGGCATCTCTGGCAGCTGGCCATTTTTATACATACCAGCTGTAAGGTTCAGGACGGTTACAGACAGTCTGACTATCATTTACCAGAGTTCATTGCGTACATATTGTCTCAGCATACTTGTTTGTGTTTTCATTCATGCTATCAATTGTTTGGAATAAAGTCAATTAGATAAGAGTGCACAAATCTATTTTATGGTTCACTAGTTCGATTATGCTGAGATGTTCAGTGCAATGTGTGGAATGCAATTAAGGCTTGATCATTCTGTAAACAAATGCAAAGCATTTAAAGGTCTACTTTCCAAGATGAATAATGCTGCACTCCTTACACCACACTCCCCATCCCCATTCACTAACCCAATTTCAATATGCTGCAGTGCTAAAATACAGGAACATTTAATCCATCAAGTAAGTTACCTTTTATGGTGTCATCAATATCTTTGCATAGTTGATATAAGTCACTTCCACGTCCAACCACTCTTTCGCCTTAAAAGTTTGCATAATAGCAATCAATTAACAAATAACTCCACAAATCCATTTATGCATGACAGTTAAATAAAATGCCATAGTGTAATATATAATATAGACACATGTACTCACCATCAAGCACTTTGATGTTTGGGAACATTTCGAGCAGTATATTCCGATACGAAGAGTTTTTGCAGACTAGATGATATACAATTGTGTTAATAGTAACAATACCTGTTTACACATAGTGCATCTGTATAAAGTCACACACATGGACACTGGCCTTTTACCTGGATTGGAGTAATTATAAGTGTTATCTTTCAGTCGAATACTCTCCAGCTTTTTTAGGGACTTAAGGCATAGGAGGTTTTCATTACTGTGAACAGAATATAAATAGAATATAAACAGAACATATACATAAATAAATGCGTGTGTATGTGTGTGTGTGTGTGTGTGTGTGTGTGTGTGTGTGTCTCTCTCTCTCTCTCTTTCTATAATTATGCATCACATGGTGAAGACATTATCATGCAGTACAGACAGACTGAAGCAGTCGGAGTGCAGCACCACTTGCACAACTTTACTTGAAGAACATTCCACATTAGTTAATATGTAATAGGCTGAAAACACACCAGAATCTGACTATAAATCTGATGTGAACGGTACAAATGCCCATATATAGTAGATTTACTTATCCTGAAAATATATATATATACATATATACATATTTGTTCACTTTCAAACCGTGACTGTAAAGATGTTTTAGCCTAGGTGAACCTAGACAACCCTGCTGTTAACGAGGCTAGATGTTTTTTTTACATTCAAAGAGTAAAAAAAAGCCTTGCTTTAGCCTTCTAATCTAATGGTTGTACCCCATGGCCATATTGGCACAATGCATAGATGTGCTCTGTACCTCCTTACCTGGGTATGAGGTTACCAGCCACATTAAGACTCTGTAAACTTTCACAGCCGGAGAGGGGTTCTGCAATACGGAAAGTATTGATATTTGTAAATATATAAGTATTGTAGGCTATATATTGTGTAAAAATGAAAACATCCCAGATTACATACCTATATTGGAAATTCGATTTGCAGATACATTAAGAACGATAAGAACTCGAAGTGACGCCAGAGGAGCTAAATTTGTGATATTATTTGCAGAGAGATCAAGCCTCTCAAGGTTTAAACATTCTCCGATGCATCCCAGATCATATATTCCTGTGGGACCCAGAAAAACAAACACTGTGAACTCCAGTGATACTCATGTGCAAACAAATGAGACTGTGTTCATAGAACGGTGACATTAGCAAGCCTGCTTTTAAATAAAGGTGGCCTTACCGAGACTTTTTAGTTTGAGAAATAGAATGGACTCCACATCAAATTCTCCTGTCCTTGATTTCAGCAGCACTGCCGTGATCTTTGTGTAGTCTGGCTCTGTAGGGCAGAACAAGGCACTGTGTTTTAAAATAACACACACTGAGATGCACAAAAGCACTTGTCCACTCTCATAACCTGCAAACAGCTCCCATAACTTATGACTCTGGGCAAGATGAAAATCTCCTCCCCCACTGTCCTCCCTTGTCTCCAACAATACTCATTGAGGCACTAAAATCTACAGCTTCACTCTTATACAGAAAATTCCATTGCAACAAAAAGAGGTGAGCTAACCAGCAGGCTTTGGCCATGTGATTGCTGTTTTACTAAAAGTTCAGTGCTTTTGTGCTGCCTTTAACTGTGCATTCGGGACACCTTTTTGTTTGGTGTTACAAACTGCTCACTCCAAGCCATTAGGCCTATAAGACATTTACATAATGGGACATCTCAAGACCACCCAGCCATTTTGATATTACTGTGTTCGAGCTAAACAAGCCTACCATGGAAAACTGTTGCTGAAGGCATACAATATCAGGTCAGGCTATCATGATATCTCACGCCAAGGCGACACGGTGGACATCATTGATTTAAACAATGTACTATGCTCAGTCAAATCTTAATGCGCACTGACTTCGCTAATAACTAAATAATTCACAATTAAAAATATATTTGTTGTGGACTAGGCTACACAAAAAAGGCTTCTACTTCAAAGCTTCGTGCGCAGTTCTGACAGACATTTGCTTAATAGCAACTGGTGAAAAAGGGTGTTGCAGCTACTGCAGGCTTCTTCAATGGCTGTAAGAAACATCATTCTGTCACCCTGTGAAAATAATTTTAAATTAAACAGGTCTGTTTTACGTTTCATACCTAGTGAGGAAGACACTGAAAATAAAATCAACGCTAACCTTGGGCAAGGATTGCTCATTGATGCTATATGGAAATGGCTAGCCTAGATTCATTCTCCTGTTGCAGCTGTGGTTACGACTATCGCTATGCTAGTACACCACGGAGGAAGCACTGCTGTAGTTGACTGATTAACAATTCAAAGGGTGGAGTGGACAGCTAACCAACTACTGCATTTTCGGTCAGAGCAATGCATAACAGTTAGAAGTCAAGCTTGATCACAGCTTACCTGGGTTATCTTTCTTTGATTCCATCCCTTCCTAGTTCTAGTCTCAGGCATCCGTAAACAAAATGTTCAGATAGATTTGAGGATTATTCCCCGGGATTTCTTAGTAAACTCAAATAGTCATCCGGCTTAATCTGCCGGACAGCTGACGTTAAACGTTCGGCTAACATTCGAGAGGCATAGAACTGCTACCTTCAGTCTATGTAGCTGGTAGGGTGCAATGGTAGCGAAGTGGCTATGCTAGCTTACCACCAGCTGGTGTGAACTGCCTCTGCTGACTGTGTTATTCACATGTCATATCATCGACTTTGACAACAAAGCAACTACAGTTAAACCTGTATTCCTGGCATCGTTATCTCAGTATAACCCAAATAAAGGAGTATTGGCAAACAAATTAATTAACGTTAATGTTTAAATTCCCGGAAGTGGTTGTTTACACCTACTCGTTACTAGGATACTGTCAGGGTCAAGGGGTGAATTTACTGAAAAGCAGCAGTTTTCCCTATGAGTTTTCCCCGCATCTTTACCAAGCTCGACTTTAAATAGCGAATGCAACACCTATATCACTTTTTTCAGTTACAATAAAAGTGTTAAACGTTTCTAGTAAAAGTTGTGCAAAATATGTTAAAAGCTGCGTTAAAGCGTTGATTTGTAGGCTATGCTTTGTCTTGTGATAGCCTATTGACAAACGCCCTCTTGTTCACATGCGGTAAAATGTTTCACAAACAAAACAGTTTGTTGGCTAGTGTAAAGCCTGACTTCAAATAGTTTCTACCTCGACGAAATAAGCCTAATTGTAGATTGCCAAATTAACTGGAACATGGAAATGTCCAAAAATGCACGATGCCCAAGCCTTTGGGGTCTTTGATATTGCCTAACAATTTGCGCCCCCTAGTGGCACTGAAATAGTTGCTTGAAGTAACAGTCTCGGTGTGTATATTGGCAGTATGTGGGTGGACAGCAGTCGGTGCTGAAACAAGACCCAGTAAATAACGCAATGCTGTTTGAATGAACCGAACCTCATGCTTACCGTCACTTCTCACGCGGCAATTTAACACGGTCTGTTTAGTTGGAGATTCTTTGTCTTGGTTTTTGGTTCTATATGGAGAGTGCTGCACTCACAACCTGCTGCAAGTCGGATAGGACTGAAATTCTATGCGGGTCATTATTTTCGTGGCTGACCACGTCGTATAAATGCCCTAAATGCCTAGAACAGAGAAGACGCTTGGAACTTCCAATGTGATGCATCTGTACAAGAAGAAAATTACTCGACTAAGATGGGTAATAAGCAAACGATATTTACTGATGAACAGCTAGATGCTTACCAGGTAAGGGATTTCAGATTTCCCATTCTTCAGTGCAATGCACGGCAGTTCAGATTCCTGAAACGGAATTCATGGATGGCCAATAACACACATTTAGAGAATAGCAAGCGTTTTGCCATTGAATTAGCCAATGCAGTTGTTGACAGTAGGCTTTTTTACTTTACAGCAATCACTAATAAGAATAGGGAACTGTCCACATGCACCGCCAACACTGACGCAGCCTGTTATGCATTTCAACACAGATGGCGTCTCATTAGTAGTTGTGCTTCACTGTTGTGCGCAATAACATGTTAAGATAATGCATCTACTTCAAAGAATTAACAAGCACCCCAAAGCTTGCAATGTTAAGTCTCTTTTCACAATAAGTGGTTTTCATAAATACAAATATATTCAAGTAGCCTAAAATCAAGACGTCTTCTCAAAAATGTAAATCTTCTGTAAAATACCCCCACACCATTCTAAAACATTTTAAATCAAATCCCACCTTATGTATCGTGTGAGAGAAAAGTTACACCTACCTGTCTCTTTGTTTACCACCCCGTGCATGAGTCACCATTTAATTTGTTTTTGAACTGTCCAACGCAGTTGGGATCAATACAGTTCAGCGTGAGCGCTGGTTAACTCTTTCCATGTGGCGCTGCTTGAAAGCGGTGGGCTAGGCTACAGCTTCCAGAGTGTGTGATTCTGGAGATGTTTCACATCTGGCCGCTCGCGAGTTAGTGCTTGTTTTTACATAGATGCTCGAGACGTGCCTTCAAGTTATTATGTAATTGGCCTTTTCCCTGCCTATCTTACATTCTCAAAGGATAATGCATAACAATATCTGCGGCACACAGCAGACTAAGCTCTAAATTGTGTGACTGCACGGGGGTGCGTAAAAGCTTACTTTCCGCGGATAAGGCATTGCATAATGTTACCCAGCGACTCCTGTAATGTAAAAGACATGCCTCAGATGAAAGAGTTGATTTTCGAAGGAAATCCTCCTCTTTTCTTTCATTGACTGCCAAATTTTCGACTCAAATCCTCAAGAAAAAAAAGAGTCTAGTGAAAGCTTGATTGAAGAGTAAAAGAACACCTACTAACAGGGGAAAATGCCTGTTATCTCTTTGTGTCTGTATGTTGGGTTTGTGCTGAGGACATTTTTTTATAGTGATTTTTTAAAAAAACAAGTAACAAGTAGGCCTGAGATCAGGAAATTGAACTTAATGAAACAAAAATGTGTTCAAATATTTGCAACACAGCATAAACTTTATGCACTCAGTATGAGATAATACAAACGATCATCAGAGGATTCTACAGTACTGTTACATTGACTGTCATTATGCTCAATACTTGCCTTGTGCTATGACTCACACTGGGAACATTAAGCCTAGTTTATTATAGGTGGCAATGGGAGGTGGAGGAGGAGGTGATGCTTTTGCCCTGAGGAGTTTTCAATCCATTTGTAAGACGTCACAGGGCCTTGCTTTTGTCTTTGTAACAATATTCCGCCATTTGTCTTCACAAGGAGCATCATCGTATTCTGCAGTGCTTTTTCAAGCAATTCACTTAAGCTCAATAATTTATGCCTAGCCAAGTCTGATAGGGTGTCTTGAAATGCAACTCCTCGTAGATAGATCTAACTTGTATGTCCTTGTTTCTCTGGTTACTCAGTGATGTGACATACAGTATCGGCCAAACCCAGGTAGGCTCTTGCTTGTGTGACATAGGCAGAGTTGTGGAACACTTCTTTAAGATGCAGGGATACAAATGTTCACATGGATGTCATATTATTTCAGGACAGAGCTGCTGCTTCATAAATAAGACACTCCTGCATGTTCTCTGTGTGAGTGTGAGTGTGAAAATGTCTCTGAATTGGCATGAACATGAAGAATATAAATAAATGAAACAGAGCAGACAGAAAACTGGACACATGACCCAGTTTGCCGTATGTGGTGGTAATGTAGCAAACTCTGTCAATGTCCCTACCAATTTATTTATGAAGCCCATTTAAAAAGCAAGAACATTTGACTAAAGCTGTACACCATTTCTGCGTTAAAAACACAACCAAAACAAAGAATAACCAGCTCAAAAGAAGATCTTTGTTTTCTTGGCACAGTTGCCTTGATCCACAAAAGGCACCCTTGTTTCCAATGCTCTGTAATCAACAACAGGTTGAGCTATTGTTAGTCCTGGTTCACTGAAGCTCGACCATTTGGCTGATACAAGCGTCTCTCTAGATCAGTGAGTCGAACCTGTTCCTGGAACTCTTGGATAGATGTCACATTTTATCAGCACAAAGGATCAATTTACCCAGCCACATGGGGTCTTTGTTTTAGAGATATTTGATATTTGAATGCTTTTGTTTTTTGGATAACACATCTTTTAATGCATTTGGGGAATTTAAGTCCTTTTCCTCTACTATGAGGTGGAAAAGGATATTTGCGCTAGAAACAAACAGCAATGATAGAGCTGGTTTTCTAAATGGAGTGAATGTTTTTCCTTGTTATGAAACAGGCAAGCTCTTGACTTGCCTTGGCACACTTCCGCAGGCCTGTATAGGCATTCAAAAGCACCCATAACTCCCACGCTAGTGGCCTTGGTTCACATCACACAAAATCCCGTCGCTATATTTCATGTTAATGAGCAGTTAACAGTATTCAGAGGCTAATGCCCTCGAACCTGAGAAAAGGCTTCTGTAGTATAGGGATTTCTGTTTGATGGGGTTGGTGTGTGTGTGTATGTGTGTGTGTGTGTGTGTTTGTGTGCGTGTGTGTGTGTGCGTGTGTGTGAATTGTTGTGCATGTGTGCTCGTATGTGAAGGCATGTGAGTGTGTGTGTGCGTGCAGGTGTGCTCATATGTGAGCATGTGTGTGTGTGTGTGTGTGTGTGTGTGTGTGCATGCATACTTTTTTTCCCAGTCTCTGTCTGTTTTTGCCTGATCCCGAGTGCAGCAGCAGTAGCAGCACTGGCAGCAGAGGGGAAGGTAAACATCATAAAGGAGAGGTAAATCTCCTGCCTGTAAAGCTGTCACAGGAAGTTGGCACCACTGCTTGGAGACAGGGGGAGCGCACAAAGGCTCCAGGGACTCAGACTGGGATCATATGTCTGCCATCAGCTGGCCTCTGGTGTGGACATGAATCCAGGCTCAGCTGCTTTGTCGCTTTGCCATGTCACAGAGTCACAGACTTCCCTATCCACCCATCTCTGAATGGCGTGAACCCATGTTGAGTGGCTTTGTCATTTCACAGTCACAGACACAGACACCCCCACACTCTCCATACTTGCTGGGCTCTGATGTGGGTATGAATCCACGGTGAATTGCTTTGTCACATCACACAGTCATAGACCAGTCCAGCCAACAGCTTCACCCTCCCCCCTCCCCCTCATACCTGCCATACCCTCCCCCCCGTACCTGTCCTATCATCCCCCTCCTACCTGGGAGTTCTGTCCCAGCCCTGATCAGATGATGTGGGCTCCATGTACCGAGTGACAGGAGACAGGTTAGCTGACAGGGTTAACGCACCTGTGAGAAATTTGACTCTTAGCCTGGGGATGAGATGACGGTGGACACAAAGAGCCCGTGTCACAGACCGGTGAAGATGGATGTTTTTTTGTGTGTATGCGTGTGTACTGTCTGCCTCATATGAAAACACACCCTTTATGTTGCTCTCATAGGAAGGTGTATTTCTTTTTACTGAGTATGTTTGTGCTATTGAAAAGCATAACCCTTCAAAACATTATTTTTCACTGTGTTCTTTTGGGCGGGAATAATGAATTTGCCAAATATTGTGAAATGGGTGAGAGAGAACATTAAGATTTTTAATGGCTTTGAATCATCACACAAAAATGAGCATTGGTTAGGATTTCACTGTTGTTTATGGGAAGTAGCCTGCAGTTTGATAAAAGTCATAAACCTTGTTTGTTGTATAGGGGCATTTTATGGGTATTAATACACAACAAACTGCATTTTTCTGGCTACCTTTGTTGTTTTCTTGACCTTAACTGACACACAGGTTGGCTGTTATCTGTTATTTGCACTCATACTGTTCATTATAGGAAAGTAAAAATGCTGCAAATGTCTGTGATGTACGATATGTGGAATATGTCTGTATGTTTTGATACAAATGGATTTTATGGTAGTCCCAAACGCTAATATGTGATTTGATGGTAAACCCAAATACTGATATGTGACTCTTTTGTTACAGGACTGCACATTCTTCACACGTAAGGAAATACTTCGGTGAGTGATATAACCGTTATTTTTAAATACTCTGAATTATAACACTCCTTTTAGTATGGTCAAAACCATCAGATCCTGAACAACATAGATTGTTCTCAACATATTAACCCATTTTGCATTTCAGTCACTCGATACCTGTGCTTATATTTTCACACCATCATGTACAGTATTACACAGAAAAAGGCAAAATACACCAAATGGCAACAGTGTTTTCTTTCTGTTAGCTAACATGCTGAATGTTAGTGCTGTAAGCTGAACTAGCCTGGCTCGCTAGCTCACTCATACTGTTGAAGTCCTGTCCTGTCCTGGTCTGTTCAGCTCTCCCACCTCAGTGCCTTCTATTAGCCGCATGTCCGAGGCTCGTATATCACTCTCCACTTTTTGCCTCCCTTTGCTCGATTCTCTCCCTCAAGCAATTGAGTTCAATTCAATTCCAGTTGTCTTCATCTGGACTCATTCAGGCAGACTTGTTCAGCCCACAATTAACAGACTGCAGGCTTCTTGGTATTCCGTGTGTGTGCACGTAGTGTCCTGGATGACCAACACGGTAAAAAAGGCAATTACATGACGATATAACATGCGAGAAAATGGATTAAAACATTTATATCTTCAGTCATGCTACTTGAACTCGTTTTCTGAAGCACTTAATGCAAGGAAGGGTTACATAGTCCTCCCTCCTCAATCAGGAGGATAAAGAACCTTGAATCTGTCTGAATTAGCATGCCAGACAATATCGAAAGAATAATTTATTTATATTCATACATACTTACCACAAAGCTGTTTTGGCCCTGTTCTATTTACAGCTTGGATGTGGCCCCAAGATGGTCAGATGGTTGTTTTGCAATGAATGGACTTCCTTTAAACAATATACTTTTTAACACGTCGTCTATTCTTTACACCGCCTCTTCACGCTCACGTTCAGTGTCATGCCTCCATGATGGCGCCATACACATTTTCTTTGAGTCCTTCCCTTCGTGTCAATAACCTGTGGACCAGTGTAAACGCAGCAGTCGGAGAGACTCTTTGGAGAATAGTTGCCTTTATTAGGTTTCCTGAGGGGCCATTAGAACCCAACTAATCAACCTGCTAAATTGCCGATAGTCCTGCAGAGGATTTATACAGCTGACACATTGATTGGAGCGTGCGATCTGCATCCCGCTTGATGAGGGAGGGCAATGTGTGTTTGTGTGTGTGTGTGTGTGTGTGTGTGTGTGTGTGTGTGTGTGTGTGTGTGTGTGTGTGTGTGTGTGTGTGTGTGTGTGTGTGTGTGTGTGTGTGTGTCCGTGTGTGTCTATGTGTGTGTGTGTGTGTGTGTGTGTGTGTCTGCGTGTGTCTATGTGTGTGTGTGTGTGTGTGTGTGTGTGTGTGTGTGTGTGTGTGTGTAGGGGGGGGGGGGGGGTGTTGAGGGGTTGACGCTGCTTATAGAACGTCCCTGAAGCATTCTGTGCAAGAGCATACCAGGAAAAAGTGTCCCCTGGAAAAGAGGGGTGCTTGGGGACAGAGAGATTGCATCCTGGCCAGCTAGGATTTATTACCCTGCTTTTCTACAGGGGTGTGATTTCCTTCTTTCTCTCCTTCCTTCTCTTTTTTCTGTCCTCGTGGCTCTATCAAAATCTCGCCCTGGACCAGGGCTGGCTGGCAGGCAGTGAGGCATGTAATTGGCTGTGCCGCCGACATGACATTGCTTCAGCTACAAGCCGCTTTGTTACTGGAGAAAGCAAACACACACACACACAGACACACACACACACACACACACACACACACACACACACACACACACACACACACACACACACACACACCGTCACTCGCTGTCTTCCTGTCTCTTTATCTCTCCCTCTCTCTCTCTCGCTCTCTCTTTCTTATACACGTACACACACACACACACACACATACACACACAAACACAAATGCACACACACATACACACACACACACACACACACGCGCACACACACACACGCGCGCACACACACACACACGCGCACACACACACACACACACACACACTCACACACACACATTGCGCTAGTCCCTCCCTGCTGCCAGCACTTAGACCTCTCTTCGCCTTGAGTTTTTTCTCGCCTTGTTCTTGGCGTGTGTACGCCTGCTGTTATGAAAGTCACTGCACCGTTGGCCCTAATGTTCCCCCTAAATCCCAGCCACCTCTGCTGCAGCCGCGGGCTCCCATTCAGAAAAGCCGCGCTGGCTCTGACACATCAGCATGAACAATGGGACCCGCGGCTAAAACTACAGCCAATCGCTCAGCTCGGCTGCCAGCTCTGACAGGGCTGTGTGGCAGGGCTCCAGGAATGCAAATCACACAGGATGTGGGAGATCCTTCCTGACTTGCACCGACTCAGGGTGACCGACCTCACTTCCTGCTCCCTATAACCCTCGGCCGCCATGGCAACACGAGCCAGAGCTTTTGTGTTACTGATGGAAACATAAATCGGGTAAATGACCACGTTAAGCATAATGTTATTTACCTTTTGAGTAGTATTAGTTTTGGCTTGTAAAACATGAGCATACCGTCAGCTTTTAAGTCTTTTTGCAATGCAAAATATCCTATCACTAAATAGCACAAGTGATACAGTGAATCATAGTGGCACATTGCTATCAGGCAGAGGGAATGAGCTGCATGCCTTGCTATGATTGAACCGGAGGTGAGACCTGATCAAGCCTGATTGGCCGGGTTGGACGCTGATCCCTGAGCAAATGAATGCTGCAGATCAGCTGGGAGCAGGGGCGGTGGCGTGGTGGCCTGACACATTCATTTCTGCAGGTGGAGATATATGTGCCTCCCGATACATATTTTTTGAGCCACTAATAGAGCCTAATCAGCTTTTCTTTATGAAGGGGGCTTTATCTAATCTGTTCTCTTGCAGTGGTTCTTAATGGAGTTGTTGGTCATAAAATGTGGCCAGGATCCTCGCACGTCATCCACATTCCTGTGAGGAGGTCAAAGCAATAAAAATTAGTTTATTTCTGCTGTTATTTTTTATATGACATCCACAAGCATCCAGCTACATGCTGCAATGAGGTCTCAGGAGATGCATTAGCTTGGGAGCTGTGATAATAACATGCCAGGAACCTTAAGTCATGTGAGGACATAACTAATTGAAGCTGTAACTGAAGGCTTCAAATGGTTGTTATTAGATGAATTGTCCCATTTTTTACAGCGGAATTGAACTGTGGACCACTGACCCGTGAACAGGAAGTGAAGGAATGATTCATTTTTATAGGTCTTAGATGGATTGTTGTGCATTCATTACCACCGTGGGGAGCAGAGCGAACGTACAGACCGGTGGTCCCGTGGAAAGATAGAAAATTAAAAATTGCCCAATGAATTCAGACACATTTGCTCTCTCAGCATTTTTGCTTATAGGCGGTCAGGCAACAGTAACTGCAATAAAGTAGCATCACTTCCTCCTTTACCACATTTGACCTACAGATGTGCCTCCTGAGGCAGGTGGCTAATCCACAGCAAATGAATAGCGCTGGAATGCTGGTGATCAGAGAGCTGAGATCAGACATCAGATGAGTGTGATCTATGAAACAGTGTGCTTCATTTCATTGTAAAACCGTAGAATTATATATACTGTACTACATATGGCCTTATTACATATTTTGTTCTTGTATATCTTGCACATGTAGAGTATCTAATTGTATATGTGCAACAACCAATTTTTGAATTTCCACTCCCCACTTCTTTGCTCCTGTTTCTTCTGATTAAAAAAAGGCACGCCAGCCACAAGGGTTACTGTGAAATCTGCTGATGTCGCCCAAAACATCACAGCAATTGTGCAGACTTTTTAGTCCTCTGGAAATTTAGAAAATTAAAACGCCCAATGAATTTGCTTTCTCAGCATGGTCACACAGCAGTTCAGGCTGCAGTAAAAACCTGCGGTAAAACTCTCTTATTTAACCGTATTACCACTAATGTTTTTCAGAAAAAAGTTAGATTCATTTTTTTTTATCTACCCATTTTTTTCTCGTCTCTTCTGTCTCCCATTTATTCTAGCAAACAAACTCCAAGACACAACTCAAGCATAAGTGTTGGTTAATAGCATCTTCTGTAGCTTTAGGCCAAACCCTTCAATGATGAAATGTGTGTCTCTGTACTGTAAAAGCAGGAGTCAGTGCTGTGGTGGTCTGTCATCTCTCTGTGATGTCCCATGAGGAGAGGAGCTTTACTGGAAGGCCTACTCACAACCCGCTCTCACATTCTCTCCCTCCCTCCCTCCCTCCCTCCCTCTCTCTCTTCTGTCGTTCTCTCCATCTCTGTGGGACGCTCGTGCCGCTGTGCATTGCTCACCATTTCACCTGCTGAAGTATCACTTTTCCCAGTCTCGCCCCTTCTACCCGTAACCATGAAACCCGATTACCAGTGCTACAGACGTCGGCATCACAGAAACGAAACCAAACCCACTCACCTCGTAAATTGCCTGAAACCAATTATCCCCCCCCCCCCTTCGTCGTCATGGAGAGCCGGCTAGAGAACGGTACAGGTGTATACATCGCAGCGTTGGCCGCCACGGCGACGGCAGGCATGGAGCTGGCATATAGTTGGCACAGGCCGCCTCTCTCTCTCTACCTGGCCACCGTCCACCTCCCCCCTCGGCGTGCGCCGGAGAGACATAAATAAAACAAATCGCTTGCTTTCTTTTCTAATGGGATTGACATATCGGTCTTGGGTTTCAGGATATGCTGTTAATTGCCGTTGTTTGAAGATCAAGTGACTACTTTAAGAAATTAAAAGCAGATACAGGAGTAGGGGGGCGGAGGGTTAGGTTACAGTCAAATGGCCCAATTAGGGTAATATGGCAGGCCAACGCTGCACTCTGATTCGCTGATGTACTTCCCCTGCTGCCTGACTCAGAGGCAGGAAGTTCCCTTATAGGGCGCACAGCCTACCAGACACGCTTCTCACTGTAACACTCACCGATTTTAGACATCAGTTCTTTGATAAACACAGCCGTAAGTGAGGTGATGTTTTTCTGCATCCTACGTACAGCGTGTCGGCAGTCCTTTGTTTGAGTCATCGGTTCTTTTCAAAGCCGCCATTGAGCATTTACTGGAATTGTTTTATTGATGACAGAAAACCCATTTTCAGAGCATGTTCCAGAAAACTAGCAGTCTGAGGGAGGCCATGTTTATATCCTGTTGAGTGACTCAGCCACTCAGCAGTGTTTGGGTAAAGACTGCTCAGAAAATCAAATTACAAGGCAAGGTGACAACTTTTTACTGCCACTGACATTTGTTTGTTATCAAGTGTGTGTGTGTGTGTGTGTGTGTGTGTGTGTGTGTGTGTGTGAGCCTGTATTGCGGCGGCTGCCTTGCTGAGATGGCACAGAGCCCACTCTGAGTGTTCTAGTGTTTACGCTCGTGTGTGACTCTGTGAGACCAGTGACCTTTCAGTTCTTCTCTGATTCACAAATACCCCCTACACACAGGCACACACACACACTTGCACACTCGCACACACAAATGCACACACACACACATACGCACTGACACACACACACACACACACACACACACACTCACACACACACACACACTCACACACGCATACACATACGCACTGACACACACTGGTTGTTCCCACCAGAAAGTACGTCAGTGGAAATATTTCTGTGACTAGACTCAATCTTCTTTTACCTCCCTTGTTTACACTCATCATTTACGCCCTGTTATAAACCTGCTTGATAGTTACAGCCGGTTTTGATCACATTATTGACAGCATTCTTTTGTGCGTCGTGTCAATATTCCTGCGATCCTTTGCTGATCATGTCTGTTTCAGGCGGTGTGTGTGTGTACAGCCAGTCATGACTTATGCAGGGCTATTGGATTTTCCCCTCTCTGGGGACGAGCGCCTCACATAAAGAGGCCCTGACAGATGCACACTAGTGGCCTAGTCCTCCTGGTTAACCCCCTAGCAGCGCTGATGAGCTACGGCGATGACCAGGATTTACAAGTGCCTCGGAGACGCCCGGCCAGAGCCGGCCGTTAAGTGAGATTTTATTTGGGCTTTGACTGACATTTAGATGGCAGGGGGTGGAGGCAGGCTCCAGAGAATCAGACTCGCCGTGTTGGACGGACCAGAAGGGGAGCCACCCGCAGTAGCCGACCAGCAGAAGAAATACAGCAACCTGCCACTGATAGGTCGACCCCATGCACATCACTCTCCAGGATTCTGTGCCAATACTTTGGTTGATTTAGCTTAAATTCACTAGAGAAATAAATTTGATTTAAACTGACTTTGACTATATGCCAGTCGGAGTTTAAAATGCAACATGAGCACAACAGTAAGCATGTTCCAAACATTTTTTTAAAAATCTAATATTCTCGAATGAAAGTCAACTTTAAAGTCTTCTTGTTGTCTATAGTTTTAAAAAATCTGTATCGATATTGTGAGCGTGGTTGTTATTAAAGACGGTGAAATAACAGTCTCAGGTTAGCACATCACGCATATGGTACCTCCCACTAGGCTCAGCTGATGCCCATAAGCCTACAGTATCCTGAGTGAGTCCATATGAAACAGTAGCCTGGTCCCCAGGATGGGTGTGGGTGAAGCTGACACTGACACTGACGCAGAGTGAAACTGTGGCTTTGACTCATGCCTGCCTGGGTCATGGACTTTTCTGAGACTGTGACAAAACCCCCTCATGACCTTGACTGTGTTGTGTGGGCATTGTATGTGCACACACTGACACACACACACACACACACACACACACACACACACACACACACACACATACGCACTCACACACACACACGCACACACACACACACACACACACACACACACACACACACACACACACACACACACACACAGAGGAGACCTTTGTAGCCCTCTAGTGATATTGGTAGTCACATTTGTACTGTATCTGTCGATATGACAAAGTCCCTACTGACTGCCCAGACTAGTTGCTGGCATTGATGTCATTGGGTTTTTTGTTGTTGTTGTTGTTTCATTGTCCTTCTACATTTGTTGTATTGTTATTGAATTGTTATATATTTGCTAGTTTTGAAAGAACCCAAAGCCTAATCCTTATGCTGGAAAGTATTGGGCGTTCCAGGACTTACATATGACAAGAAGGCTATTGGTCATTCATGCAAACCTTTCCCAAAAACACCTCAGTGTTTCAGTCTGCCTAGGCTTGTGTCCAAAACTGTTCATTCTGAGTATCACACGTGCACACGCACACAGGCACGCACACGCACACACACACACAGACACACACACACACACACAGATGATATGAGCACCCATGAGCTCGTCACACAGGACTGGGGGGGGTTGGACACACTGTATCCGTGACTTCCCAAAGGCCTGGATTAATGAGATCTTTAATATATTAGTTGCTAATGGCCACTAAAGCCTGAGCTTCTTCCCCTGCAATGAGCCATTACGCTCCTTTATCTCCTGTCCTCAGGGTGCCGCGTCACCCCCCGCTTTCATTAGGGCATTGGTCCCCGACACCCACACATACGCACATACACACACGCACACACACACACACACACACACACACACACACACACACACACACACACACTCACACACACACACACACACACACACACACACACACACACACACACATTCACACACATTCAGTACACACACACACACACACACACTCAGGCACACACGCACACACACACACACACACACACACACACACACACACACACACACACACACACACACACACACACACACACACACACACACACACACACACATACACACACACACACATTCAGTGCACACACACACACACACACACAGCACTACTGGTGTGCACTAGAATGCTGTGTCCCCTCAGCCCTTGTGCTGCTTTTCTCATTTTACACACAGCTGAACTCTGGGATATTGGAGGACCTGCTGTCATAAGAGAGGAGACAATGTAGGTGTTCTGGCAGTGAGCTCTTCAGGAGGTGGATGATAGAGAAGGTGTGTCTGCGCGTGTTCGTGTGTGTGTGTGTGTGTGTGTGTGTGTGTGTGTGTGTGTGTGTGTGTGTGAGCCTGTGTGCTATGACTCATCCTGTTCTTAGCCGTCTGGGCTGAAAGAGGGACAGAAAGTGTTTTACAGCCCACATAAACTGCTGGAGTCAGGAGGCGAGTTGAAATATTTCAGAAGTCCCAAAACATAATACCAGAATTTTCAGCCAGTGCGCCTCAAGTTATTGTGCCATAATACAATCTATGCTGTCACTCTGATGCATTATCCACAACACACATTGTGCACCTGAGTTTCTCTCCCCTAAAGAGAACCGCAGAGTCTTAAATGGCTGAGTGAGGCGTTAGTGTTGCGCAATGCATCCCAGGTGATCATGGAGCCGTGCCACTGATGAATGGTTTCCCCACAGTGCCACTGAGATTGCCTGTGATAACGGGGCCACTGGAGCAAAAGAAACAAAATGGCTAATCACGGGCGAATCTAATGGAGTCCCCGGCTTTATGACCTTCATAAAACACGCTGCTTACTGGCCGGTACGGTCACACACACGTGCCCTGTGACACCGTTATGCAAGGTCAGGAGAGGGTTATCACCAATCATGGAGGGGGCGCTGATATGTGAGTCTGTCCTTTTGTGTTGAGTTATATGACAGAGAAAAGAACACTTTGTCTTAGTAGGACTCTCTCTCTCTCTCTCTCTCTCTCTCTCTCTCTGTGTGTGTGTCTGTGTGTGTGTGTGTGTGTGTGTGTGTGTGTGTGTGTGACTGAATACTTATGTAATGCCACCAGTGACAGCATCTCTACGGTATGTGAAGTCTTGTGTTACTGGATTGTGTTTCGAATGTACTTATTACACAGGTGTCAGTGTGACACATGAGTTGAAGGTATTTGTTAATGGATCTTGGACACCGGTCAGTCTGACTGTAGAGTTCCCACTTGTGGTGTCCATCTTTAGTGAGCAGGATCTCTGGGCTCTGGGATTTCTGTCATTACAAATGTCTCAATTAAACGCAGTTGTCTTAAAGATGGTTTAGACTAGGCATTTATAGTAATTGTTTTGCCTAGCAGCCTGGCCCACACACTCATAGTCAATATCTACAGCATATATCATGACCAAAGTGTGTGTGTGTGTGTGTGCGCGGTTATGTGTGTGTGCTTCTTTGATATTTTGTTGTGTTTGTCTACATAAATGAGGGGTCCTAATAGCCCAATTTCCAGTCAATTCCTCCTTTCTCTCTCTCCATTTGCACCTCTTTACTTCCTCTCTCTTTCTCTCTCTCCTTTTGCATCTCTCCTCCTCCTCTCTTTCTCTCTCTCCCTCTGTACCTCTCCTCCTCCTCTCCTTCTCTCTTTCTTCCCCTCGTCTCTGGCCACCATGGCAGATTGCATCTCCTCCAGTGCCTGCTTGCCATGCAGGGTATGAGTCATCATTCCACAACAGCTTGGCCCGACTCCAGGCTCCAGGCTGCAGGCACTAGGGAATAAAAGGGCCTGGACGATACTGTCCCCCAGTGATATGGACCCCTCATTGCTCAGTGGAGATTGGCATTAGGCTGATATGACTGCAGAATGTATTTTACACTAAGCATTGTTTGTTTCCATGTCATTTCATAGAAGACTGCCTCAGAAAATACAGGTGTATTGTGTGATGGTCTTGTATCTATGTTTTTTTGTCACCTTTGCTTTATGTAGCAAAAATATACATTTCCAGTCGTACCAACCACATTAGCACCTCTCTTTAACAGTACCATATCTCATGCTTTCATATCTCAGTTGATCAGTGTCACAGAGAATGTGTTTGCCATGTTATTTTACCGGATGCTTTGTGTTAGCAGAGACACAACAGCGTCCTGGTGTGAGAGATAAGGAAGGGTATCATGCAATCACAGTGTACTCTCTGGGACTCTCAAACCTGTCTCATCATAACCAGATGGGAGCTGATGCCATATCTCCCCCTAGACCTCTGAGGTCTAAGGGATCTCACAAATATGGGACACTCACTGAGGGTTTCATTTGATGAGATACTCAAAGATCTTCTAAAACAGATGACAAACCCTCTCTGAAATAATGGGGAACTCAAGCAAGCGATCTAGGCTGTATCTGTGTCTGGTATAACTCTGGAAAGACATGTAAGACATGTGCATTCCTCAAAAGGCCAGATCTGGCTGCAGATATGGGTCAGCTGCTGGCTTGGGAGCTGTGTCCCAGCACCACAGATGGTAGGGCCTTGTTAGTACATATCATGTCTGTATCATGACTTGTTTCTAGATGGATTCAAAATGAAAAAAGGACAGGTTGCATCTGTACACTTCCCTAAACGTGTCCGATCTTCAGTTCGGAGATTGTTACGTTGGTTTCAATCATTAATCATCACTAGACTATATCCCCTAATAAAATCCAAAGTAACCATACTTCTATCAATAGTGTGTTGACAACAACATGTTACATTTTTATATACAACCAATTGTTTGTCACATAAACAACAGTTTATAACTGTAATGCACAATACATCCAACGGTAACATGCATTGTCCTGTCCTGTTCTGTGTGTGTGTGTGTGTGTGTGTGTGTGTGTGTGTGTGTGTGTGTTGTGTTGTGTTTCCAGGCTCCATGGCAGATACCATGAGCTGGCTCCACATCTCGTGCCCTTGGACTACACCAATGATCCAGACGTGAAAGTTCCTTTAGCCCTCATAGTCAACATGCCAGAGCTAAAGGTAAACTGCAGACTCATTTATCTGCTCCTATTTCCTAGTACACTGATTGTATATGGTATCTATATACGGTTTGTATATTACTCATATTTCTCATTACACTAGTAGCACACATTAAAATGAGACATTTAGTGTTGTGGAGTGTGTTTTCTATGTGTGTGTGTGTGTGTGTGTGTGTATGTGTGTGTGTGTGTGTGTGTGTGTGTGTGTGTCTGTGTGTGTGTGTGTGTGTGTGTGTGTGTGAGAGAGAGAGAGAGAGAGAGAAAGAGAAAGGTAGCGTATACAGTATGTACATAATCTTGGTCTCAAACAGCATTTGTTGTATCACACACTGCCCAACCCCTCCTGGTCCCCTCTCCTTGGCATAGAGCCGCTGGCATGTCCACAGGGCAGTGTTCCCCTCTGTAAACAGTAAATTTGGGCATTTGACCGTGACCCCAGGAGTCTCATAGGAGCTGATATCTGATCCAGCAGCCTCCTGCTTTGATAGGAGGGGATTGGTTTTTAATGGCCACAATAGCTGTGCTGTTTATATGACAAAGAGCCACTGGTGGACTAGTGGACGCTGCGCCGCGCTGCTTGTGAAAGTTAACACTCCATGAAACGATGCTTTTTCAGCACATTATGGCACTGCTGTTTGAGCTGTGCTTGTGCACAGGCATAAGTGTGCTCCATCCAGAGGATCAGATGAGGTTGGCATCAGGGGAAATTATTATCAAAGAATCCTGCCAGCGACAAGACAGCCCTGACGCGCGTGGTGGTGGTTGAGTCATCATTCCGGTGCTTATCATCAAAGGAGGTCTTTATTAGTGATTGTTAAGAGCTTGAGAGGCCTCTCTTACTCTGTAATCACTCTGGAGCCCTACACCACTCTGACTTTAAAGGCCTCACAAGATATACTGTCAGGCAGCTTCACCTTGCAAAGACCACAGTGGTTCTCATTCCCAATGAGTAACACCTTTCAGTCCTCATAAATATCACAACAGATGACAAGACATCTCATTGTAAACCAATCATTCTTCATACAGTATGCGATGAAGTGAATACAAAACAGCCTCAATGTTTACCTTAGTTCACCCTAGCCTGTGGGAAATACAGAACATGGCCGCTTGCCTTGTTTACTTGTTCACCATACTGGCGTGTGCTTTTGTAGTGTTCGCAGTTAAACCCCACGTGAGGCCATATAGGGATTTTCAGCGGAACATCTGTTAATGCACCATAAAGCTATGTTCACCTACCACCCCCACCCCCAGCATGCGTCTGTCAGCAGCACCTCCCCTCCAGAGGTTATGGCTCCAGAACGGGACCTCGTAATGTGTCCTTGCAGGGGACATAATTGCACCGGCCAGTAAAAACGTCACATGAGGGAGAGCAGCCTATAAAGCCCCTTCCCTTTCTAACAACCCCCCCAACCACCCACACACACACCCACACACACACACACACCCACACACACACACACAACCAACCCCCCCCCACCCACCCGCCACACACATACACACACACACACACACACACAACCACCCCCCCCCCCCCCCCGCCACACACATACACACAGACACACAGACACACACACATACACACACACACACACTCACACTCACACACAGCACCTCCCTACCCCTATGCCACCCTCTGAGGCTCAGAAGTGACCGATTCTGACGGAGACTACTCAAGGAGCAATTGATGAGGCCGCGACAGCCCACAGTTACACCGGAGTCGTCTCGGCCTTCATAAACGTAAATCTCCGTCTCTGTGGGAACAGGCTCTGGGCGTTAATTAGCTTTTTGGAGCTTAAAGGGCGCTGATTCACGGCCGTGCCTGACATCACCCGGCGTCCTCACGGCCTGGCTAGCTGACGACTGCCAGTAGCCTCTCCTGCACAGCCTGAACGCCCCTTTTTTGTGTTCTCACCGAGTGAACAAACAAAACTGTTTGTTTTGTGTCTTTGCAATTCACCTGGTACAGAAATCGTTCCCAAAGGTTGCTGAATCTTTAAGGCTTTTTTTTTTTCTGTACTGTGAATTACTGACACACATATTGAAAGCCATATGTTGAGTTGCGAGGCATGCGGGGGGGAGAGGCAGAGCCTCCCTTTATGACCGTGAGCACATGCTTCTCCTCACCTCGGCCCCCCCGAGCTGCACAGCGCCACGGCACCAGGCACCAGGCGAGGCGTCGACTCAGCTGATTTTGGAAGATATAAAAGTGCTCGGAGGCGCCTGGTGATCTCACGAGGGGGGAGAAATATATTGGCGCTCCTATATGGGGGAGTCAGCCCTTCTCCGTTTATTCATCTTGCACTCAGCAAAATGTACACACACACACACACACACACACACACACACACACACACACACACACACACACACACACGTACAGCAACATCACAAACGCAGAGTGATCTGCAAGTGCTTCATCGCTAAGCCATAACTGTCTGCTTCCTCTACAGTTGGGAGTTGTGTCTTTGCTTAATGCAGTTACAGTTACATGACAGTGACAGTGTATCATGGCCGTGTGTCTCTGAATAGTGGGATGTTTTTCCTCAGAATCGCAGAATCAGAATTGCTTTGTTTGCCGAATGCACACAGTACGCAGGACAGTTGAGTAGTGCACAGTAGGGGTCGCACTGTCTCATTCTGTGTGTGATTTTGTGTTTGTGTATGGTGTGCGGCCATTTGGAGTCAATACATGCAAGTGAGAGCTGGGACGGGCTGTTGAGGAGAGCAATTGCTATTGTTCAGGTGTGGTGGTCCTAGGAGAGCGATTGCCATTGTTTAGGTGTGGTGGTCCTAGGAGAGCGATTGCCATTGTTCAGGTGTGGTGTTCCTGTGAAAGCGATTGCCATTGTTCAGGTGTGGTGGTCCTGGGAGAGCGATTGCCATTGTTCAGGTGTGGTGGTCCTGGGAGAGCGATTGCCATTGTTCAGGTGTGTGGTGTTCCTGGGAGAGTGATTGCCATTGTTCAGGTGTGTGGTGTTCCTGGGAGAGCGGTTGCCATTGTTCAGGTGTGGTGGTCCTGGGAGAGCGATTGCCATTGTTCAGGTGTGGTGGTCCTGGGAGAGCGATTGCCATTGTTCAGGTGTGGTGGTCCTGGGAGAGCGGTTGCCATTGTTCAGGTGTGGTGGTCCTGGGAGAGCGATTGCCATTGTTCAGGTGTGGTGGTCCTGGGAGAGCGGTTGCCATTGTTCAGGTGTGGTGGTCCTGGGAGAGCGGTTGCCATTGTTCAGGTGTGGTGGTCCTGGGAGAGCGGTTGCCATTGTTCAGGTGTGGTGGTCCTGGTCCACTCTGAGCCTCTAACCAGGTTAGTATAGGGGCGTCCACTCTAGCCCACCTCCCTCCTGGCTCTGGCATTGTGCACAGCACTCACAGGCACTTGTTCTTGGCCTGTGCGCCAGCGGGCTTTTTGCACAATGCGCAGCACCAGGCTGTGTTTGGTGTGGGCAGAGGATCTGGGGCACCACACAATGATGGGGAGGATATGGCTTAGTTAGCAGTGTTGCGTCTATGAGCCTATTTCACAAGATGTCGCCACTGTGTAAACTAACTTCCTCTGGAACAGCTCAGTCTATAGGAAAAACAGAAATAGGAAGATGTTTTACCCTGCCAATTAAGGCATCATTAACATCAACTAGGCCAGGCACCTGGACACTGTGAAATTGGCTCATAGCCTCAGCCTCCGAACAGCCAGCCTGAGACAAGAGGCAAGTTCAAACAAGTTCACAGTTGTATAAGAAAATGATAATAACAAAACAATACTGATAATAACATGTAAATAGGATTATAAATCATTCACATCATACAGTCACGGTGGCCGTGGTGGCTTTTTGGTCAATTCTAGCCTTTTTGCCTGATTCTTCCCACCTTTTCCTCCCCCCGATCTCTCTTCTGTCTGTCAGGAAAATCCGTTCCGGAACCGGATAGTGGAGTCCTTCTCCGAGGACGGCCTGGGGAACCTCAGCTTCAACGACTTTGTGGACATGTTCTCAGTGCTCAGTGAAATGGCTCCTCGAGAGCTGAAGGCCATTTATGCTTTTAAAATCTACGGTACAGTAACACTATCTCCCCTTTAATGTCGCCGCCATAAAACTGGGACCATATTTCTCTTAGTGTCCATAGTCTCTCATAAAACGGAGGTTATTAACACAGAACTGCGTAGAGGAAAAAAAGCACTGTAGAATTACCTTATGTGTATTACAGGGCTGTCCTCTTCACTATATGACTGCTCATGCAGCCGAGTGCCCATAACCGGCTCGACTGTCTGAATATAAACTGCACTTACCATATGGCCAAAGAATATAGGAATGATCAAAGTGGGTCTGTTTTAATCGTTGGTACTTGGATAGTCCGTCTACAGAGACAGAGATGTTTCAAGATGGTTTGTCGAAATTTGAGTACAGTCTTTAATTGTAAGTTAAATTAGATAAATTGTTGTTAAGCAAAGTGAACCCAAGCCCTAACCCTGACCTTAATCATAAATGATTGTGTCAACACAGTATCACTATCAAACTTTTTGTTTATAGTTTGTTCATAATCTGACTATCTGTAGATAGTCTATAGGAGACCATCCAAGTAAAGTGTGACTACTGTAATTTCCCAACTATTAGCCGCAGCTTACACATTGATTTAGCAAAATGTCTTCAGCTATGAGGTTGATACACAGGAGCCATTAATATGGTACTAATATGGTTTTGCTTCTATTAACTTGCATAAAGCACTGTCCTGCAGTTTATACACTATGCGGCTATCACACAGGAAATGACTGTACCTTGTTTCCTTCACTCTGCAGATTTCAATGTGGACAACTTTATCTGTAAGGAGGACTTGGAGAAGACACTGAACAAGCTGACAAAGGAGGAGTTGACACCTGAGGAGGTCACCCTGGTATGCGAGAAGGCCATCGAGGAATCCGACCTGGATGGAGATAACAAGCTGTCCTTCGCCGACTTTGAGAACATGATCTCAAGGGCTCCTGAGTTTTTAAGGTACCTTAACAGACACGCACGCAAAGTTGAAGGCCAGTTGAAATGCAAAGCCGTGTAAATAAAACAGGAGGGAAACACAGTAGAAGAATAGATACTGTTCCTAAATATAGAAGAGGCCTCAAGTAATATGTTGACATATTGCATATTACTTTTGTAATTACTCACATAATAGGTTTGTGAGTTGCTTGCGATTAATGTTTGTATTAAAAAACATTGGTTAGATATACGTATATAGAAATAGAAGGAATGCTTATATATACAGTATATCTGCTGTTCTTCAGTTCACCGTACCCTGAGATGTGCCCCCACAGTGCTCGTATGCATCATTCCTGTGATGTCTTTATGGGATCATGCACAAAACACATGATCATCAAGGTCCTCATGGGACGGTTTACTTTTCTGCGTTTGCTATGGAACAGAACCCCCATCGCCCCTACGCCTGCTGCTGAGAGTGATTAGACTGCGTCTCCTTGGTGATAAGTGGAGCATCCTCAGTGATAACAGTCACAACTCAGGAAGCAGCCACTGCTGCTGGTGCTGGTGCGGCTTTGGCCCAGGTCTGCTCCAGACTGGCGCCGTGTGTGGGTGTGTGGAAATGTGAGTCCCTGGGATGCCTCCACTGAGGGCTCTCATTAGTATCTGCATGTGTGGGCTCTGCACACCTTCATCCATCAGCTGCTGGGTGGACATGGCCTTGGAGAGATGTTACTGGTGCTGAAGTAAACGAGCCACAGGGACACTCCATACTGCGCATGTGACATGCGAGATGGCGGACCTGTTTATCTACTGATTAGAATGTAGATCGATAGATAGATACTTTATTGATCCCCAAGGGGAAATTCAAGAATGTATGACCTGTGTCATGAAGGATGCATGCCGCTACAATATAGTGCCTAGTCACATCCCAGATGGTGTTGGGGATTGGATTTGTTGAAGTTGATTTGTTCTCTAATTAGCAATTCTTTCAATATGCATGTTGGATATCTTCCTTAATACCTCCCTATCAGCTTAACGTTAAGACTAATCCATGAACATATTGGATGTTCATCTCATCTGGACCTGTCCACCTGTTGTGGCGTGTGAGCTGTGCGCCATCATGCCAGCGGCGAACGCAGAGATCATTTGGCTGGGGAGTGTTTGAGTGAGTGGGGTTTATGGGCGCCACATTCCACCGCTCCACGTTTACAAGCCCTCTTCCCCAGCACAGCTGTGCCGCCTCCCGCACAGGAAATGAGTTCGAGCAGGGCATTGTGACATCACCCTGCTGCTATGGGATCTCTCAGCCAATCATAATCCAAATGGGCAGAGTAGCTCAGTGAAGCAGGCTTGTCCTCCCCCCCCCCCCACCCCCCCATCCCCATTATGGGTTGGAGACGGCAGCTCTGGGCGTCTCTGACCGTCAGGTTAGGAGTGACCTACTCGCCGGCTCTGACTGCTGCATATACCGTATATCAGGCCTGAAATTGCTTTCTAAGTCATTGCTGGGAACGCCTGTGTCATCTTCACAGCAGAATGCAAGCTAATGCTCTCAGACAGTGCGGGGCCCAAAGGGAGGAGGCTGGGCTGGGGCTGGGGCTGGGGTTGGGTGAGCTGGAGCGGGAGCGGGCGGGCGGATAAAAACCCCTCCACACGGAACATTCTAGAGAATGAACCTGCCGCAGTCCCATAAAATAGGACCCAATTGCGAGGGCTGGAATGAGTCATGGAAGAGATGGACCATAATAAAGTGGAACTTGCCTGGGCATTGCAGAGGCTCACGTCTATTGTTGATAATGGGATGCTCAGGTGAATCATTACCGGCACCTGCAGGGGAGTGAAATCACCTCAATGTACCCAAAAATGACATTTGTGGGAGACATTGTTTTTGTTCAATTTCACCTCTGTGGTGATTTCTCTCTTAATTCTTTCAAGCTGCAAAAGTACATTTTGCAAATAAAAAAAAGAAAAAAGCCCAACTCGGTTTAATGTTTAATTGAACCCAATACGTTCTTTGGTTTAATATCAAGAGGCACAGGTGCCTAATGTGTTCCAATGTTTTCTCACTGAAGTGGTTTGGAGTTGAGTCGGGCCTGTTTTATGGGGCGGCTTTTCCAGACCATTTCCAAATAAATTCTACATTCATTACAGAAGCGCTATCAAGAGCCATCTGGCTGTCCTCCTGATTATTTCCAAACACATTTCACAAGTCTATACTTCATCCTAATGCGCACGCATATGGGCTGTGGGAGCCGGAGGGATTAGTAATATTTCCTTACGTGCTGAAGTCATCAAAGTCAGTTGAGTCAGGTACAGTCAAACTCTCTCTCCCAAGTATTGTGGTAAGCCAGTGACTAGTTACCGAGGTACCTAAGATCTATGGTAGGCCTGTCTAGTTTAGTCATTCAGCCTAAAGCCTTAAATGGATTTTTTATTTCCCCCTATGGTTGTTATTAATGTTGTAAACATTAGGTTGAGCCTAGTGTCTTTATTAGATTCATTCAACCACTGCCTGCTGAGTTGTGTTTCTGTTTGTGATATCATTTGCTTGAGATTGCAGTTTGATCATTTGTATGTTTTGTAATTTCAGCACCTTTCATATAAGAATCTAATTTGAGAGGGCTCTAATGGAGGATTCAGAAACTGACGTGCAGTCGCACCCCTGGTCCCTATCCTGGTTCTACCCCTGGTCGCCATGGCGGCGCTACCTTGAACACTTCCTGACCACGCAGCTTAGTGCCTGTCTTGTCACAGCTCGGGAGGGCTCGGGTACGTTTCCTTGGAAACACTTTGAAGAGACAGGCAACTGTTTGCCACACCCTGGATCTCTTAGTCTTTCTACTCTCTGCTGTTGGTTCCCAATGAAGCACATGTTACTTAACGGAGCAGAGCAGAGAGCCGTGTGCATGATTGTTTTGTTTTGTTTTTCTGGAGGAGAGATGAAACAGCGGCTGACAGACACTGAGGCCAACAAGGAAGATTGGCTCTGAGAGGTCTCGTTTGGTTCCTCACATCGACGTCTCAGCTGACGAGAAAGGATGTTTAAACAGTGTAACGGCTGCATCTTTGGATATATTGTTTCCCCTCCCTGTACATTGTACATTTTCTCAATGTCTGCAGCACATTGGAAATATGGAACGAACGGAAAATGGATTCTCTGTTTTTCTCCAATGACTTGTTCAATGTTCACCTCCTTCTGGGATTAAATAAAACTCAATGTTTTCTGGAGAGCCTGAGGAGACGAAGATGAAAGGACAGAGAAAGAAAGAGAGAAAGAAAGAAAGAGAAACAAAAGAAAAACATAAGAGACAGAGGACGCAAGAGGGCTAAAAGCACAGCACTGGCATCAAGGTCACACAAAGACAGTGTTTTTTAAAAGCTATGCAATCTTTCTCCATGAAGTGCATGCTTTAGACCCTAACCCCCCCTCCCCCTCCCTCTCCCCTCCCCTGCCCTGCCCTGCTCTCCCCTCTCTGCTCTGCCCCTCTCCTCCCCGGCTACCAATTGCTTCTGTCATCTTTTATTCTCTTACTGCTTTAGGAACTGGAGCATGACGACAATCATATCTAACTGTTCTCCAGTTGAATGAAGGGCTCCCTCATCTCTGAACAAAGTCGCTCTCATCCCCCCCCTCATATATTTTTACTGTGCTATGATTCCCTCCCTTTCCTGTCGGAACTTGAGAAGTTAGCATCAGCTGTCTCTAAAAACAGAAACATTTTTCAGTATTTGATGCGATAGAGGGCATTTGACTCCACTTTGAATAAATTGATTTTCTGTCGCCCTTTGACTGACCCCCTCTCATTCTTGGCGCAGTGTTTTACTGAGGTGAGCGCGCAAATCTCTGCTCCAGAGAGAATCTGTGACTGCAATGTGTGGAAGGGATGAGAGAAACCTGTACTTTCATTAATAACACTCTTTATGTTGAGTTGAAATATTTTCCAGGTACATGTCAATACATGCAGGGAAGTTAAAAAGGAAGACCTGTATTTTCAGTGTGACATCTTTGCTGGTTACTATTCTCCCAGTCATATAATTAAAGTCAGTTGCAGACCCATTTATTTATACAGCATAATTAATGCTGTAAAGGAATGATAAATAATAAAAGAATAGTCTACTGCACCTATCCAGCCCACTACTATAAGCAGGCCAGGGCCTCAACTCAAATGGAGTTTAAAAGATGAAGATCTACTTCTCCACAGTGCCATAAGGATAGATAGATAGATAGATAGATAGATAGATAGATAGATAGATACTTTATTGATGCCCAAGGGGAAATTCAAGAATTGTGACTAGGATTTACTAGGTCTTTCTAGAACTCAGCCTGTGTTGAACAACATTTTTTGTAGATAACCTCTGACAATGGTGGGTGAATAAGACTTTAAGTTAAGTGGTAACTTAAAAAATAAGTGGGCACTGTGATTAATTG
>NC_085003.1:14619392-14676892 GCF_963854185.1 Sardina pilchardus | reverse complement strand
TGTGGAACCAGCCAATAAGAGCAAAGATCCAGCAGCTCCTTTCTCCCCTGAGACTCTCACTCAGAATCCCATTGGCTCAGGCCCTCCTGTGTGTCCTGTCCATCTCATCTCATCTCAGTGTCACACTGGAGATTTGATGGGCTCGGAGATGAACAGATGACTAGTTCCTGGATGACAGCTGGAGAAGGTGTATGTCAGCATGTGTGTGTGCGTGTGTGTGTGTGTGTGTGTGTGTGTGTGTGTGTGTGTGTGTGTGTGTGTGTTGGAGTGGAATTTGAGGGGGTGGGGTTGCAGTGGAAGCTACTGAAGAGGCCTGACCAATGCCGCAGCAGCACAGATGCTGGTTGTTAAATTCAGGTAAGACAATTTACAGGTCCGTAAAGCTTAACAGCCTGCCATCCCTCAGTGCCAGCAGGATTAATAACAATGTTCATTACTAATGAAGGGGGATCCATGTGAAGGTCAAGGGCCCATGACAAGACATGTGAAAACACGCTGAATTGCAACATCCCTGTGTGTACTGTGTGTGTGTGTGTGTGTGTGTGTGTGTGTGTGTGTGTGTGTGTGTGTGTGTGTGTGTGTGTGTGTGTGTGTGTGTGTGTGTGTGTGTGTGTGTGTGTGTGTGTGTGTTGGAACATGGCATGGCAGGGTGAGGAGTGGTTGGTGTTGGGCAACAGGAGTGATACAGAAAGAGGCCATGTAACATGTTACATCATGACCTTCCTCATCATCAGCACTGCGCTTGCTTTAGTCACATAGTGGAGACGCACGGCTCTCGCAGGTCTTTTTTTAGAGCACTGCTATGGAAAGAGCTTCCACCATCGGAAGATTTCAGCAAACTGCTGCAACGTTTCCACCATCAGCTGAAAACCGTCTCCGTCGGTTGATCCTCAGTCCTCTCGCAACTGACACGACCTACAAAACAGTCGCCACCGAAGCTATCCACATCTACCTGCCTCATTTGTGCGCAGTAAAACACTATGCTGTCAAAGCTGTGATCAAACGGCACCTATTTCCACTTAGATCTTTTCCTCCATTCTTTGCTCTCTCTCTCTCCTTCTCTCCCTCTCTCTCTCTTTAAACGGAAGAGCGGCGGCCGTCAAGAGCCCAGTCTCATTCATCTCGTGCCGGCCGGTGATTTTTCCCCCTGTGACACGCCTAACTGGCCTCTCCACTTCAGGTAGTCTGATGGATTCCCCCCTCACACACACAGACACACACACACACACACACACACACACACACACGCCTCCCACGCCCCACTGCGCCTCCTCTGTCTTGAATGATTGTCTCATCCAATGAGAGATTTATCACGGTGGCTCAGGCCGCTGCCGCTCTGCTACACGGATAATGGCGGTGGAGGAGATGGGTGGCGTGGGAGACAGTGAACAAATGGCTGCGAGCTGGCGCCGAGTTCCTCCTCGTGTCAATCTCTCAACTCCCCTCGCAGGTCAGGAAGGCGACGACACAATCTCAAGAGCACAGTGGAATTCTGTGATGGCTTTAGAGTTTTTAGGCTCAAGATAAAACCAAAGATTGGAACAAAGTGTTTAAAAACATCACATGCAAACCATGCATTTGTTTTAAAACGTATATTTTTAATAAATAAATATTCACATGTATAATAATGCCACAAAAACATAAACATTGCAAACACAGATAGCCCAGACAGCATAAAAATGCTCTTTGCTTAGAGTAGATCCTAGTCATTTACAGACTTATGTATGTAACACCAAATGTGTGTCCAGCACTCAACGTTTGTCAAACTAAAATGTAAAAGGAATGAACCCCTAGAGTTTTTTTTATTTCCTGATGAACTTCAAAACTAATTCTAGTGGTGCTGTCTTACAGTACGTGTGTGCCTGTGTGTTAGTGATTTCCTGTAGTGTTGCCTTTGTGGACGTGATTGGCAGAGATGACGGTAGACTGGCACTGAGTTCATCTTTAACACTTCAGTCTGGTCACTAATTCAGTGTGTTTGGCTCCATCCACGGCGTCACTGTTTCTTCCAGTGGTCTGGAAACGGCCATCGCCATTTATCACCCTGAGCAGGAAGCACACGAGAGTCAATCATTACTTGGTTTAGGTGGTTAACCATTCATAGGATACAGCCTTTGAATAGAACAACAACAAACTCATTTGAATCTACAGCTCAGTCGCGTCATGTAGTCGAGTTAATGCATGAGCTGATGCAGTCTATGGAATATCCTTACATAGATACAGAATGACATCATCTGTTACTACCGTAATATTGACATAAACAAATGAGACAGTTTTGCCATGTTGTAATGTTGGACAAAAATATCTTCACCCTTATCTAGAGTACTCTGTGAGCTCACCTTAGAAGCAGCGTTGGGCTGTTTGGCTCTTATGTCCTCCAGACACTCGTACGTGTTTCCCTGAGTTCTTTGGTCCTCTGCCCAGGCCTGAGCCTTGTGATCAGGGATCTGCTCGTACGTGTTGTCCATGAAGCGTCGCGTGGACTCGTGGGGCACCTCTGCGTACATATCGCTCTCCTGCGCCCCGTCGTCCAGCTCTGCCATCCTGTGACTGCCCCCGCCGCTCGGAGGTCTCCCGGCCAGGTGGTACAGAGGTCCGTTCAGCTTCTCCAGGCTGTTGCTGCTGGGCAGCGGCCGGCCCGCGGGCCTCGTGTCCAGGAGCGAGAGGGTGTGCCCGGCACGACGCGGCTGACCCGGGGACACGCCGGGCGGGCTGGTAGATGGCGGCACGCCCAGCCGGTAGGAGTGCCTATCCGCTCCCGCCTCGTCCAGCAGCGGCATCGACCGGCTGCGGCACTCCATGAGGCTGAGCTCCGTGTACACGACGCCGGGCCCGGCGGCAGCAGCAGCGGTGGCGGGGCCGGACGAGGGGCTGTTGTTGGCCCACGCGCCCCTGTGAGGGGTCCCCGCTCGGCGCTCGTCCTCCAGGGGCCCCGGCGGCGACCTCTGCGAGTGTGAGCCGCGACGCGTGCGGGGGGGCGGCTGCTCTCTCTCGGTGGCTCGCGGCTGCTCCAGGCGAGCGTACAGGACCCTGCTCCGCTCCTGAGACGGGCTGGGGTCCTCCAGAGACGCCGTCTTTGAGGGGAGGCCTCTTCTGGGCACTGGAGGCAAAGCCTGATTAAAAATACAACTTGATCAGACTCAGAAGGGATAAAGCAGAATAATACTCTTTTGAGGTGGCAGTGTGGCGTGTGTGAAATGTTTTGCCTTATCAAATAAAACAATATCAACAATTTCAATATTCATGTCCAAAGTTGTATGATTTTACTAGTATTTGGTTAGTGCACGGTAATTGGCACAAGGCCAATATGAAAATGACGCGTCCATATAAAGGGCTGTGTGGACGTGTGTCTGACCTGTGAGGCAGGCTGAGGTCTCTCTCTGCGATTGCTCTTCGGAGGTATGGCGGGCAGGCTCTCCCCATCACATGACCCCAGACTGCGCTGATCCCACATGCTCTTCATGGCCTGCACACTCACCCCCGTCTTCTTCTTCGAGTCGAACTGGATCACATCATACAGCTCCTCACTGGAGGACTGTTTTGATAACACACACACACACATACACATACATATGAACCCATTAGAATGATAAGAATCTCTTCACCTAAAATGCATACACAAATCAGGTTCTATCACGCACACACACATAATCCACCTGTCCTACATTTATGGTTTGTATACTCTGAACAAACTCAGATTGTGGTTTGATCAGCGCTCGGTGAAGAGTGCTCACCTGAAAGCAGGAGCAGGTGAGGTACTCTCCGAAGGGCTCGATGGGGCTCTGCTGGTAGTACTCCACCAGGCTGGTCAGGCTGTCGTGCATCTCCGTGTCCCCCGTCACAATGAACTGGCCCGTTTTGTTTTGGTTGATGACAAAGTGACGGCAGCGGTCTCGACCCCTGGAAACAAAAAGGTCTTAAAGCAACACTAAAGAGTTTTTTTGCACCTTAAAATAATGTTTTCAAAATCATGTCAGTGGTTCATCAACTCGTAACAGGGTGAACGGCACCTCTGCATTCGCTTCACGGCCCTCTATCGCCTATAACCGCACTATGAAAGTTTATCAGATCGGGTATCGGGTATCATCCTTCGATGTCGCATGCAATATACTCTACTTTGTCTGTGGACATTGTTATTTGCAGAATAAACAAATAGCGTTTGTGCAGCAGAGGAAAAGTGGTTTAGTGTTGCTTTAATTCAGGGCTAGGATTCAGTATGGAGAGAGGTGAGGTAAATGGAACATGGAGGAAACACTCTCATTGTGTACTTTGTACTGACTAAACTCTATGTATGCTCAGTGCTTGGACCCCCTGATTTCCATTCGCATACATCACTGTCAGGTGTTAAGGTTAGAGGTTGTGCATCTCAGTGTCTCTTGTGACTTTAAACTGGCCCGGTTTGTTCTGGTTAATTACAAAATGGTGACTGCAGTCTCAGTGTCTGGTACAAACACAGGTTAACTGGCTTTGATGTAGGGTTAGGGTTGGTAAACTGTTTTGTATCTCTTGAGTCTCCAGATATAAATGAAAACAGTGGTCAAGGCCTATGGTGTAAACATTTGTTCACTAATTAGAGTTAGACGGTTGAAGTGCATGTGAGAACAAAATTGGTCGTAAATGTGTATGGGTTTGGTCTTTGGGTATATATCTCTATCTATGATGATGTTTCATTTAAAACCTACTAAATGCAAATGCTCACAGCAAGTATCAAATATCTCTGTAGTACGTTACACATACTGTACATATATACACATACTGCACATAGGCACATACAAGATTATAGAATATGTAGTATAAGTATAAGTATATATTCCAGAAAGAGTCCGTGACTCACTTGTAGGAGAGGATGTAGCCAACTGCTTTGTCGCTGAGTCGGATGAGGAAACAGCCAAGCTCTTTATCTCTCAAATGATCCTCTGCATCCCTGCGTAAAAAAAACCCCATGGAAATGAAACTTCCCAAAAGCAAAGCAACGACCACAGGCCTATTTGTTTAAAATGGAAGTATATGTGCCCTGCGTCGCCATCACTACCAGATGCTTAAGCCAGGGATGTTCTACCTGAATTTTTTTAAATAATAAGAGCCTTCTCAGGGCCAGGGGTATGTACTCTATTTACAATACAATATCCACTCACTTACATAGGGCCAAGGAGACTTTTTAAAAATGTTTGTACTAAATGAGGTGGGGATAAACATTCCAGTTTAGTTTTGTGCCTTTTGTTTACAGAATTATTTGGAGAAAAAATGGCTAGACATTAGACAAGGCTAGACATTTCTCTCTGGGAAACTCTCTCCATTATTATTACTCTCTCCATTATCACGACAGCTTAACTTGTTTCATTTTGGACAAAGAAGTAGATATCTGATATACAGTATATACTTCAAGAAATGTCAACTAAGAAACAACATCATGATGTAAATGACTTTTAGACATACTTTGCTTACTTACTACAAACAGTTTAGCTCATTTCTGAAAGACCTCTGTGAGTGAGGTGTGGTCGGCTTACTTTCTGGTGATGAATCCCTGGAACCAGGCGGGGAAGTTGCCCTCGTGGAGGATGAGCGGCGCCTGGGTCTCGGTGAACCACTTCAGGGCGAGCTCCCGCAGAGTGCCCTCGGCGCCCGCCACCTCCCCCTCCGCTCCCCGGCCCTTCTCCATCTTCATCCGATCCTGCAGAAGCCGACAGACGCCACGGAGAGAGAGAGAGAGAGAGAGAGAACAGCAGGCACAAGAGAGGAGTTGAGCACAGATTCACATTCGGAGGGTTGGCTCAGCAGGTTTGGCACATCCACAGAAGCTCTGACGTCACTCTAGCAGTGCTGGGTGAGCGGTGGGGGGGGGTGATGGCGAGCCTGCGTGGCGGCCTGATTTGCCTATGTTCCACCCGCGTAAGGCAGTCAGCTCAGCCCGCTCAAAACTACCATTGTTCTAGTTTATCTTCTCGGAGCGGAGTCCGTGGTGGCTGGCCATATTTTACTATCGTTACCTGGGACCTCTCCCACTGGCAGGGAAGCGGAGCCGTGGTTTATGTAAATCCAGGGTTTATTCTCAGCAAGCACTCTGAGGTATGCTGATCTCAGCGACACACTACTGACATATGGGTCACGTCAGAGTGAAAGTAGAAAAATAGCTGATCACATTTATACTGTATGTTTAACACTCTAGAATATGATGTGGACATGATAACATGTGGTGATAACTCTTACACCGACGAACGCAAAGTGGTATTCCATATTTATTTTGGAGAGTCTATTTTGTTATAGCATTTAACAATCAAACAAGCAAGTCAACAATAGAAAGATATAGTACAAAGTAAAGAGTTTCAGGGTAAGATCAAAGATTTTTGAGAAGACCTTGGTTTGTTTAACTTTATGTTTGATTTTACCAGATGTTTTCATGTAGCCTAAAGCAACTAAACAGAACTTTTAAACTGTATAGATGCACAGTACACACTGGGAATTGAACCCGCAGCTCTGGTTGAGCTATGACCACTGAAGTGCCTCTGTGATTGAAATGTGCTCTCAAAGTCAGAGAACTAGTTTAGGTGCCGTCTGGCTGTGCCTGAGGCTGATCTACCGTGTAAACTGCTGTAGCTGTTCCTATCTGTTCCACTGTGAGCATGAGAGAGGACAGGCCACTCACCTTGAGGCGAAACATCAGGCGGGTGTGGAAGCGGTGTGCTTTGGGCCACACGGGATTCATCGATCTCTTCACTGGGAGGCAGCTGTGGGGAGAACCGGTCTTCAGCTGTCTGGAACCAATCCCAAAGTACCATGGAGTGTCTGAAGTAACACACACACACAATAAAGATTACACATTCATGCAACTGTAGCAACGTTTACGCCTTGACATTGTCTGAACTACATAAGTTACTTGATATTCTATACGGCACACTCAATATATGTTTTGCCATTATAATTATTTTTTTTTTTACAATTTCATTGAAAAAAAAAAAAAAAACGCTCTGATATACAGTGGTTTGATTTGTCAATAGATTTTTTTTACATCCATTACAAATATTTACTCAAATATCTCATAACGTATTTATAGAGAATCAATTTTCTAAATTCTTAAATAATAATAATAATAATAACAACATTAATAATACATTTAAAAAATGCACAGAAAATGTATGACCTAAATTTTGTCTCATAATGTTTCAGCAATATGACCGTAAAATAAGCCGCTGTACTCTTTGAGAGACTTTGAGAAATCTTGTTATCTTTTGCCTGGACATACCTGTTGGGGAGCTCTGTTGGGAGTGTTTTGACCTGAGTCTCATCTTTCTCACACCTCTAGTACACACTGTCCTCTGGCTCACAAGCAGGAGAGCTGTGTAAGAGGCAAAGGCGTTCTGAGGGTGTGGAGACTCTTAACATTGCTGATATACACAAATGGCATTTACATGACACCTTCTTCCACACACACTCGGAAAATTGAGGGTGTGTGTTGCGCAAAAGGGTAGTGTGTGTGTGTATGTCTGTGTGCTTTGAATTGGTGATACAGAAAAAAAGAGAGAAAAAAAAAAGAGAAAACAGTGTACAGAGGGCTTCCACCCCGGTAGAGTTTCCTGCGTACAAATGGAAAGTAACTGGCAAAGGAAAGAAAGAGAGAGCGAACGAGAGAGAGAAAAAAATGTGGTTTCTTCTAAGCACACGCACACACACACACACACACACACACACACACACACACACACACACACACACACACACACATACAGAGAGAGAGAGAGAGAGAGAGAGAGAGAGAGAGAGAGAGAGAGAGAGAGAATGTGCATTGGCAGTTAAGAGAAGAAGATGATTTACTTGAAAGGAAGCTTCACTGGCTATAGGAAGAAGCAGAAGACTCCAGCTGCATGATGCTCGGTACATGAATCACCTCTTTCCTCCCATCACTGGAAAAGGCCTGCACATACAGTACAGCTCAGTCAGGTTTACCATACAGTACATACAACAACAGGCCTACAAGTCTGCCCTGTGACATCTGTAAGGTCACATACTCTAGATTGAAGTGCTTTGTTAGAGCATTGCCTGTACTGTACACATTTCATGAGCTAACTGTACATATTACATGACAGGAAAATGTAGGAATTTGCTGATTTGTGTCAATTATTACTAGAGAATCCTCAAAGTACAACTAAAGCTCAGAAATACCAAAAGGGGAGAATTTAAGGCTGTTTTTTTGTGGATCTCTAATGGTGGGTCCATGAAAGGTTATTCAGCTGGCAACTTACTTTCCCATTCAAGTGTACGCATTGGAAAAGTCTAGTTGAGATCCCAGCTTCCATTCTCAAACATTATTTTCCAAATAGATGGGTTACGCTGGGAAAGAAAGAACCTGTGAAGAACCATGATGCACTGTACTGAGTGTACACCCCAATCTAACCATGATGCACTGTACTGAGTGTACACCCCAATCTAACCATGATGCACTGTACTGAGTGTACACCCCAATCTAAAGCCTACCTGCCTAAGGAAGAGACTGCTGTGGGCTGCCTCTAAGTGCACACTCACACACGCCTCTCTCTCAGTGAGTGTGGTCTCACCTCCACCCATGTCTCTCCTCTCCTCTCCTCTCCTCTAACTGGGCGTGGGACAACTGACTTGTCACTGCCTCGGTGATTCAGTAAGTCTCTCACAACAGAGGAGGCTGGGAATCACCCAGTGGACTCCATGCGTTAGGACCTAAGATCAAACAAACTGGGGGGTTAGTTTGCGGGGAGGTTTCACTTACCCCTTAGAAAGATTAAATGTGTCATCATACTGTACTGTTGCTCAATCTGGTTCCTGTTTTTTTTTTTTTTGGTTAGACTTTGATATGGTGGAAAGAGTTAACAATTGTTTTATGTGAGTGTGTATTCCTACTGAGTCATTATGGAAATTATCGATAAAATGTCATTAAATTGCATAGAAGCTAAAGACAGAAAGAGCTTTTTAAACCACAATGCTCCATTACATTTTTCTCACCGCCATATACTCTTTCACTTTAGCAAATAAGCCCAGTTAGGCATCAACAGAACAGTTACACATATTTATAACATACATACTGTACTTAAATCGTGGGAACCAGATATTATCTGTAGTTGACATAATAATATTCTATAACGCTTTTATCTTATTTGCGAAAGATTTGAATAAAATAACACAAATCTTTGAGTCCGAGCATGACAAGATGAAAGTCGAAGTCAATTATTCAGGGCACCCCTACATTATGTCATTTTGAGTCTTTAGCAGTAATATCCTGTGTATTCACCGCATTATGTATAAGCCACTACACAGGGTTTTCTGCAAGTTGAAAGAAACAAAACCATATTAATACTATATTAAAGTTCTGCCCCTGTGCTGAGGCAAAATCAATGTATAAGCTAACAGCTAACAGCTGGGAAATTACGGTATGATTAAACCTGCATGTGACTAATTCATTATATGGCTTCAGAAAAACATCACAAAGCAGTCAAATACAACCCACTTCATCTACCACTCACCTCAGGAAAACCATCAGACAAAGGAACATGCACATTTATTTTTGACCCCGTCAAATGTGCATGGTTTTTTTTTTTTTTTTTTTAATTATGATTGATTGTATTATGATTAAGATTGTGAGGCTGTAATGGTATGTTGTGCAGTCAATAAGAGTTCAATATGAAGTGTATTGTATGCTACTTTGTATCGGTAACATATCTTTGTATCATCTCTCTAACCTTGTGCAAACTTCAGTTACAACTGTCTTTGAGTGCAACTGAAGTGTTCCACTTGTTCAAGGGCCAGGTGGAGTGATCTTTCAACTCAGAGACTGTATGGGCGATCTGTCTAGCCCAGAACGGTTGACATTTCCAAAGGTCAAATGTCAGATCAGACTGAATGTCTGATCACTGTCGACCAGACACTGCTCACCACCCCATAGAAGTATAACAGTCAAACAAATATCTAAGCCTTAGACAGGACAGGCAATATGTCGGGTTGAGAAAGGCAATGGAAAGACAAGTAGCACAAGTTACTCGACCCGACATATTGCCTGTCCTGTTTCCCTTAGCATAGGCTCACACTTGAAGAATAGTAACCACAGTCATTAGTTTCAGGGACATCTTCAAATACTGTGACCTTTTAAAAGGGCTTATCTTGAAGTGTCTGCAGAACATTACAACTTATCTTACACCATCTCAGTTTTATCATAAAGTATCTCTGTTTTTTTTTTCAAATGAAAGTTTGACTGAAAGTTGAGAGCTCTCATGTGTAGGCAGCAGGTCTTTCACAGCTGTAATTGCATGTAACTGATCTACAGGTACAGTAGGCCTATACTGTGTTGATCATCCAATGGACAGAGAAAAGATGCAATACCGTTGGAACACAATTGTGTGCTTTGGGAAAAAAATTCTGACAGCATACGCTGAGCAAAGATTGTCGTCATGTTCTGCAGCTGTGGTTCAGGAAACCAAAGCCCTTCCCTCAGAAAAGGTGTAACATCTCTGCAAACAACACGTGCTGCAACTATGGCAACATACCAAGCAGTTTTGTTTTGTTTTGTTTTTGAGGCTAGGCCTACTGTATGCATGTGTGTTTGTTTGAGTGATTTGAATTAAATTGATACTTACTTAATTTTGAACTGAAATAACTTACAATTAGGCTACATAGACATTTGATGAATGTGAGGAAAAGGTAAAAAGGTGTGTACAATAGCTCCTCTCACACAGGCCTTTATAGCCTGTGATGCTAGGTGAGTGTCTGTAACCACTCTTGTATTAATATTTGTATCAGACAGGATGATTCATCTTGATTCTGAAGAGAAGAAATGTCTACATTAGGATGTATGTGGCCTACCAAAGTCACACAGCATGCTTGAACAAGAAACTAATGTCCATTCAGTCGAATCCTTCATAACCCTGTAAAGTAATCAATAGGCTTAATTATGAGAAGCATGAAAAATAAACCAAGCTCACCCAGTGGTTGTCAGCCGAAATAAAACAGATCACAACTTGGTCTTGTTTTGTTTCATTGCGGTGCAGTTAAAATGAATGGGGTCGCATAGGCCTAATCTGCTTATTCAAGATGATGACTGCAGGTTGATTTACGTGGCACTGAATGTGCATAGGCAATGTCTTGAAGTACGAATGGATAAGGGGCACAGTAGGCTATAGCGCATGTAGCAGCTTATGCACCCATCCACTGAGCCTCATTTTTTAGCAGCACGAATTTCCCTAACCTGACTTTCGCCAGATCCTGTAGTTCGCTGTCTGCTTCAGCGAAACGCCTCTGGTGGAGCATGGCGGAACTACAAGGGTCTGGCGAGAGTCAGGCTAGAATTTCCCACCACAAGGCTATGGACTTGACTGGAGATGATTGAAAAGTCGTAATTTTGCTCCCTCTGCTGGTCACCACTTAGAAAGACAATGCTATTCATAAACAAAGTCTAGTCTGAGTTTTTTTTATTTATTTATTTTTTAATTAAAAACCCATTTTATTATAGCCTTGCCAACTACTAACTCCTAATTACAAATTTGTCATTATTTCTCAAACTAACATAGGCTACTGTAGACTACACACTGTGGCCAACGACCTATTAATTAGGCTGATTTATTATTGGATTTTTTCAGTTGACGAAAATATGCAAATGAAAGCCTCTCTATATTGGTCTGCGTGGCATTTGTATGACTAATGATCACTGAAACATCTTTTTTTCCACTTGTAAGGGGTGGTAGCGTTCGCCCTCATAAACAAATACATTTCCCATAATCTCTTGCAACACCACGAGTGCAGGAGGGACCAGTCATGCGGATGGAGATAGAAGTCTCTGCATCCGCTTAAGATTCGCAAAAAAGTTCTGAGAAAGATGCACGAGGAGGATGGTGGTCAGGCCGATCCGAGCAGAAATTCACGGGTTTTGCCTACGAAGTCATTTGATGTGGCAGAGCTTGATGCCTCGAAAGACGAGACTCCCAAATTATGCGGCTACTTGAACAAACTTACAGGCAAGGGGCCGTTGAGAGGGTTCAAGACCCGATGGTTTGTCTACGATCCGAGGAAATGCTATCTGTATTTCTTCAAGAGTCCTCAAGACGCTCTCCCACTCGGACATATTGAAATAGCCGATGCATGCTTCAGCTATGATGTGGAAGGAGAGGAGGGACAGTTCGAGATACGTACCGCTGGAAAGGAGTTTTTACTCAAGGTAACTCATCCTTAAATCAGTCGGCAACGCATCACAGAATACGTAATCAGATTCGATGATACTTATCCTGCATAAATAATGTAGACTTTAGATCGTTGTTCAGCAAAACTGTTTGGTGCAAACATATCCTAGCTATCAAATGATAATTTCTGAGAGGGCTGTCTCGGGGCAAAGCACGTCTGGAGAGTGTCGTGATTTTGTTTTGGGGCAAAATCACGTCTGGAAAGTGTCGTGATTTTGCAACGATATGGTCTTTCCCTAAACGCTCTCGCATGTGATTAAGAAACGCCCATCTTCATAATAGCTAAGATACATTTGGGAAGCCTAACTTACTGACACTGCTGACCTTTAAACTGTGTGTCAACGTTAGCAGGTTATCATAACCTTGTCCTACTTACCATCGGGCGTTGACAACATAATATGTCGACTTGTATTTTTGTCATTGTTTACAAGTTCACATCCCCTTAAACAATGCTAACTTCCAAAGAGAAGTGTGTGTTGTCATGTAGGCTAGTTAGAGTTATCCAACTCATCGACATGTCTAGCCCACTTCATGAGTTCGTGAATGTACTGATGAAGATCTTCATAATTATCAGTACATTTGTTAGCCTAATTTCGTATAGGCCTTTTACCAGCGAAAGGCATGGGGAATATGTGTGATTATTTACAAGCAACATGGATAACGCATTTTTGCTCATGTTACCACTGATAGCCCTAAAGAGGTCATGATAACAGTGATGCCACATGCTGTCATTTTTGACAGGTTCTGAAAAAGTCCACCTGTGGCCTAAATTCTAATAGAATGCCCAGTAGGTCAACTTCATCAAATATCTCCAGTAGGCCTACTGTGGGTATAAATACACAGTCCTGAGCTGAGCTCTATCACCAACCATTTGCCAGAATCGTGTAATGCTGCTGTGCCTCTCCATGGTCAATGTGCTACACAGAATGTACCCAAGATGCGCTGGTGGAAGTGAGAGTGAAAGTGTGTGTGTGTGTGTGTGTGTGTGTGTGTGTGTGTGTGTGTGTGTGTGTGTGTGTGTGTGTGTGTGTGTGTGTGTGTGTGTGTGTGTGTGTGTGTGTGTGTGTGTGTGTGTGTGTGTGTGTGTGTGTGTGTGTGTGTGTGTTGGTCATACACCTGACTGTGTTCTGAAAGGGGAATGGACGATTCGGGTTTAGAATAGTGAACTCGGGAACCCAGAGAAGTGGCATATGTGAAGTTTTAGCAGAAGTGATCAAGTGTAACCTCAACCAGGTGCCTGAGAAGTTCTTAGATGTTTTGTCTGTTTCCCCCCCCCATCTTCTTTTATGATTAAAATGTGTCCTCGTGTGTGTGTGTGTGTGTGTGTGTGTGTGTGTGTGTGTGTGTGTGTGTGTGTGTGTGTGTGTGTGTGTGTGATGGCCTTCACATCTTCACAGTGTTTCTTGCATAAGTCCTTAACATTCCCTTTGAAAAACTGGGACATTTTATTTGAAATGGTTATTTCCAGTGACTAAGCGTTGCATATCAAAATAGTCTTGTCTAATCTGGGTATGAGAAGTTAATGGACTGTCACAGTGTCGCTGTATCTGTGTCATACACTAGGATTTGTATGTAGCATACTGACATGTCTTATTGTTATTTATACTCATCTGGGAGTGAATGTCCAGAAAAGCAGGGGGAGGGGGGTGTAAACCTAGTAGCACATTTGAGAATTGGGCTAATGAACATTCATTAGAATTGGGCAATTCCCGAATCAAATCAGTTAGGGTTAGTACTGCATTGTATTATCCATAGGTAGCCGGCTCAAACTTTGTAGGATGGAAGACAAACATGTTCTCAGTATGAGTGAATCAATAAAAGTTCATACCGCATGCTCATTGATTTTCTGCAAGGCCCTAGATAAGTCGAGGAAAAGTATAAAAAGAGTGACATCAGAAACTTGATTTTTTGCACCCATTTGGTATCGATTAGTATTGTTTCTGATACCATATTTTGTTAATGCCAAATGGTCCGATATATGAGGTCTCCACAAATAATGGGCATGCATAATATATATATTCAGGATAAAATAAGGGAGGTGTTTTTTATTTTCAAAGTGGCATTGAGTACAATATACATATATATATATATATATATATAGATAAAACCCTGTAATTAAGTAGGTAATGTGTGTTTATGTGTTTGCGTGTGTGTAATGGCTGTCTAGTGCTCTCACAGTCTTCCCATGAAGTTGAATATCTATGTGACTCCAGTGAGAGAGTGGGTAGATGCACATGAGCGTCTTTAAGAGGTATTGATAGTGACATCACCAAGTGCTTGGTGATGGAGCTACTTTGAGAATCAGGTGCTATAACCAATATGTTCCTGGTTAAGTATGTGTGACTTATGACTGGTTCCAGCGCTGTCCCATTGGGTTGAATGTATGTTGCCTATGACTGGTTCCAGTGCTGTCCCATTGGGTTGAATGTATGTGGCCTATGACTGGTTCCAGCGCTGTCCCATTGGGTTGAATGTATGTGACCTATGACTGTTTCCAGCGCTGTCCCATTGGGTTGAATGTATATGGCCTTTGACTGGTTTCAGCGCCGTCCCATTGGGTTGAATGTACAGTATGTGGCCCATGATGACAAGTGGCAACTCTGTGTCCCCTGTCCCTCACAGGCTCCCAATAAGCAGGTGATGCAGTACTGGCTCCAGCAGCTGCAGCAGAAACGCTGGGACTTCTGCAACACTCGCGGAGCCGGCATCTCCAGGGACAACTGGAGTTCCCCCACCTCCCTCTACCCCCTCACCGGCCTGGTGGCCAAAGACGCAGGTACTGTATGCTCTCCTCCTCCTCCTCCTATACTGTATGGCGTAATAACACTTGGGAGCACTTCGACTCGGTGCAGTAAGTAATATCAAGTGAGTAATATCATCACTCTTGGATTTTCAGTTTCACTATGGAGTGAGGATACTACTGCGCCGAGTCAAAGTGCTCCCAAGTGCTATTCCATTCTATGAAAAAACGGTGGAGTGTTCCTTCAAACATGGAGATGGATTTCCCGACAGAGTTCAGTTGTCTCTCAAGGCCTTGCTTTATATGCCAATAGAGATGGTTTGTCAACCAATTGTCTGGAAACTTCCCATATGTGTGATACTCCTTGCCAGCTTCACTGCCTGGTCAAATCAAATATCCCTGTCTCGGTGCGCTCCTCCTGGCTAGTAGACATTTGTCAACTACACATTTTGTGTCTTGCAAACCCTCAATATACACTGTATAAGCAACTGTACCGGTTCTGTCCACAGTAAAGCTTAGCTCAACACTGGCTTCATTTGATCTGGGAGTTCACCCACTGTCTTGTCAGATTGTTTTGTAAACTAGTTGATGGAAATGGAAATGATTGTAAGCCCAGATGTGGAGTGTTTAGATCCGCTGTATGTGATCAGAATGGAGGTACTAGCACTGTCAGAATTCAGCTTATGTCTTGCAGTATTTATTGCCTCAGGAAATGTTGGTCGAAGATCAAGTATGTTGTGCACTATTGCAACATAAGAGGTCATTAAAGGTTCATAGGTGAATGAAAGTAGATGAGAAGTCTGCGGAAAGCAGTTCTCACATGCGTTCAAATCAGTTTTCTTTGAACTTGGAACTAATTTCAGTGTTTCTGTGTAAGCATCCCAAATGGTTCCAGTTAGATAGATTTGATTTGCACAGAGAACAGACTAACACAAAGAACGGTCTTTGGCGAACAAAGACGATCGTTCGATTTGAATGTGTTTTCTTGGAACTTTTTAAATTGGACCATACTGTGTAAACATTCCAAATTGTTCAGTTTTAGGGACGCCCTTGGTACATCACCCATGTACTGTATGTTCACCAAGAACTACCTTCTCAGTTTGTTTGTGCTTGCCCGCATCGAACTCAAAGCAAACAAAAACACTTTGACAACATTGACAATGTTTGCCTTGGCAAAAAAACAATATAGCAGGAGACCATTCTCTTACAACTGCTTGCACAGTTTTAATGATATGCAGTGCTAGTTAACACCCTTATCAAACACCTGTGGTCTTGCATAAGCACTTTACAGAGAAGCTGACCAGTGTCCCACACCTTTCAATGTTACATAATCCTGCATGGATGGGCGTTATCAGCAGAACCGTTCCTCTGGCCGCCCTGAAAGTGTGATATGTCAGCACAGTGCGAGGCTATTTATGTGTGCACTGAACACTTCCTCATTGGCTCTTCTACCTGAGAAGCAGTGATCCATGAGGTTCTTTCGGTTCCCTTTAGGCCAACCAGGGGATCTCTATCACAAGCCACATGAGTTATCGCAGGTGCAAAAGCCCCCCCGTGACCGAGAGTCTTTCCCAGGGGGGGAACTGGTGGCGCTCTTACACTCTTGGGAAGATGTCATGTGCTGTCTTCTTGGTTGTTTGTGTGTCTTAGCAAGCTAAGATTGATATTTTATGTTGCTCCATCCAGATCGTTTAAATCCTTGAACACAAATATCCACAGCACTGCAGAGGTGCACCTGGCCTAGAATGTGTGTACATTCGTTTCCATTCATTGATTTCCATTTAATCATGTGTGTCAGTGAGTGATGGCTTCATTATGAATACTGCCACTTAGCAGCTCTGTTTGCACATTCCTGCCCAAGGCCAGGCGAGTGATATTTACACAATCAGAATGGATCTTACTAGAAGCCAGCATCACATTCTGAGCAGGCTGCTGCTTTACCCATGACTACTGTACTGGTGTAGTGCGTTCGTCAACTGGAAGGAACTCTGGCTACATTGCTGACTGTGGGAAAAGACACAGATGTTTGCACTCGATGGCTGTAGGTGCTCTCGCGTCAAGCCAGGACATGAGGTAGGCATTTTGAACAGTCCAGTTAATTAGACTGGATGTTAGCAGTCTGGAGCGCTGGAGAGACTCATGTTTTTACCATCTGGTCGAACATCTGAGTCATTTTGGCCTGTGCTCTTGCTGATGTGGTACGTGTTTAGCTCAAGGTTGGGATTTTGAGTGTCTTTGAAGTACATGTTAGTGTCATGTTTTACATTAGACAAGCAGTGTCTTCTATTAAAAATGTTTTGATAAATATGCCATCCTGAATTCTCGCGGCATGTTTTTTGCTGTGTTCATTTCACAAGATTTTTTTTTTTGGTGTGGTTTTCGCTGAGTGGGTATTTCATTGGAACTCTTTGTCAATGTCACTCTTTTTGAGTGTGACTGACTGTGTCAGTGTAGACCCAGACACCACCCTCTCCCCAGGTCACATTTGTTTCTCATTTAAATTGTGGCTGACTGGAGCATTAAAACCAACACGGACCCAGCTTAGACACTTCACCTTCGCTCTTGGTTTTGCCCCCCCCCCCGTAATTTTTGGCCCTGCAGGAATGTCGGGGGAAAGGCTGCAGCGCTCTGAGGTCATGGTCTGAATGTGGACACACCAGTACGGGCTACTCCGTGTCAGTTCACAGTCCAGTGTCAGTGCCCTGAACATGGAGCAATATTGAGCTCGGTTGTATTATGTCGGGCAAAGACTTTTATATTTGTTATATTTGTGTAGAAGTCTGTGTGATATCACAGCACTTTGCCTGTGAAAGAACAGTAAGAAAACCAATCAAAAAAGTGTGAATTTATGTTATGTTCTATAAGTTTGTGCTTGTATGTGTTTCGGTATTGTTAGTACTGTATGAGAGTGTGTGAGTATGTGTGAGTGTGAGTTAGGCCTAGGTTTTTGGTTTTTGGTTTTTGAAGCCCAACAGGGCCTCCATTATGCTGCTGCTGACTTCAGCTTACCGAATACGGCTGTGGTTTCAGTGGTCAGACCAGGGGCCATTCCTAAAGTGCCCTAGTTCACAGGGATGATCATCAACACATGGTTATTTCTAGAGAGGACCCACCTAGTTTCAACCCACAGCTTATCAACCTACGGCACAACACACCACCCGGCTCTGTCTGTCCAGGGCCCACCACCCAGGTGGTGACCCAGGTCATATCCCAGCATGCTCTGCGTTCCAGTGCTTGTAAAGCTGGCTGTTGGTTCTCATGTTCTGGTAGTGGTGCTTTGGCCTGCTCAGTCGAAACACTGTGAGTGTGTCGAGGACGTAAACATCTGCAAAGAAAAGAAATGTGTGTGTTTCAGTGTGTGCTCCTGTGTGTGACTTTAATGTGTGTTCATGTTCAGTGCTAAGAAGAAAATTTGATTTTGGGTCTGATACCGTGTGTGTGTGTGTGTGTTGTGTAATATGTGTGTGTGTGTGTGCCCCACAGGCGCCACGGCTGCTGTGCTGGGTGAGAAGCCCACGGAGAGCATGGAGAGCGTGCGGAACGACTTCGCCGTGGAGACGGACACCAACGGCCTGGTGGGCGTCCAGTCGGCACGGCAACCCACGGCGCCCCTCACCCCAGCACTCAACTCTCTGAAGAACTGGGGCGATGGGATCAGGTGAGAAGGGCAGGAAGTGGACTGGGCGGGGCCAGACAGGTGTAGGATAGTATAGTCCAGTCTAGTGGTCAGAAATAACGGGCTCGGCAGGTTTACCTTTCATGGATGGGCCTACACAGGAACCGAGTTGATCCTTCACTTTCACAAGGTGAATGATGTTGCCTAAATGGCGTGTAATTGGAGATCCCTGTTTGGCAACAGAAGAGTTCTTACATTTCTGGTACAGCAAAGTTTCTATTTGTGGATCCTTTTAGCTTTGCGGGAGGAACCACAGCGAAGCACAGAACTGAGCATGAACGTACAGGTCTCGAGGTCGTATCTCTTCCCAACCATCCAGATCTGTGGAATTCCGCTGGATCAGTGCAGGCTTTAGTAACCACAGCTGGTGAAATCAGCTGCTCTTGGACAGTTGTGGAAAAAAAGAAAGCGGCAGCGATTTCTGTCATGGTTAGTAAGTGTGACTGTAGGAGGCGGAGGCGGAGGAGGAGGACAGTTGCAGTCTCATCAGGGTGGAGAGGGAGGAAGTGTGGCCACAGGCTAGAGGAGGAAGTGTTGACTGTGGAGCTCACAGGCCCGTACGGAGGCCCAGCCTGTGCAACTGGCTGGATGGGCCTCTTCTCTTCCCTATGGCCTGTAGTGCTTCCGCATGTTGTTGTTGTTGTTGTTGTTGTTGTTGTTGTTGTTATTGTTTGTGTGTGTGTGTGTGTGTGTGTGTGTGTGTGTGTGTGTGTGTGTGTGTGTGTTAGTGTTGTCACGATACCAAAATTATGACTTCGATATGATACCTGCCATAAATACCTCGATAGTCGATACTGAACCGATACCACGGTGAAATTCTAAAATATCTGGGAAAAAAGATCAATAGGCCTATTGCTCTGGTTCGGTTTGACTTTAATCAGCTTGTTCCTGTCCGGGGTTTTTTTTTGAGCAAATTACACTAATAATAATAATTATTATTATACCCCAGAGTTAGTATGAGCATAATATCTTGTTTGTTAACATATTTGTTATAATATTTCATGAGTTTGATTGTCTGACTTTCAGAGACCATTCTTTATAATTGTTATATCCAGACAATGCTCAGTAGGACGCAAACCTCCACCAGGTGTAGAGAAATGTGAGTTTAATTTAATAGTGTGCAGGTCAATTCTGGGCTCATCATAAAGTCACCGCACGTTCATTATCTTTTAGTTTTAGTCAACAGTTTTTTATTGTTTGTTACAAATTACACGTGTTGTGTTGTTACAAATTACACATGTTAAAATTATAAGCTAGCCTACTACTATGCTATTCAGTGGGCCATCTGATGACGCCTGCAAGAGGTCTAGGGTGCTGATGTCGTTCATGGCTAATAAATTAACATTTGGATTCAATACATGCTGGCTATGGGCTCTACTAAGAGAATTTCAGGTAGGCTAGCTTATATTTAAGAAATAATAAAAAAGGCAGACTACATGCCATGATAAATATTACCAGAACTGATTGAATGTTAAATAGATCGTTTGCAAGTTATGCTAAAGTTACAATGATCAGCGTGAACATTGAGTCATCTTGCAAACAGACAGACAAACAAGCAAACCCCGATGAAAACATTACCTCCGTCAAGGAGGTTTCTATGCTTACTGTCGCTTTGCCTCGTCAAAATTCAGTGTTGAAAAAATTGTTTTCCAATTAGCCTACAGGATACACCACACTCGTTTCACTTCGGTTTGTGGATACGATTGGTGCTGATCATGGTGTTTTCAATCACATTCGCTGACCTCTCGGTCTTTGAATTCTTTGTAAAGGTCGGGATGTCTGTCCGCAAGGTGCTGAGCGAAGTTGGACGTTGCCTGCATGCTTTTGTTTACATCTCTTGTGTCTGTGGGCTTGCCTTCACTGTCGACACATGCGAAATAGCTCCAGACTTCAGTTCGCCCGTCTATTTGATCAGCAAGCCGTGTGTGTGTGTGTGTGTGTGTGTGTGTGTGTGTGTGTGTGTGTGTGTGTGTGTGTGTGTGTGTGTGTGTGTGTGTGTGTGTGTGTGTGTGTGTGTGTGTGTGTGTGTGTGTGTGTGTGTGTGTGTGTGTGTGTGTGTGTGTGTGTGCACAGTCAGTATACCCCTGTGAGGAGATGAGAGAGACAGGACTGTGTGCGTTACTATTCAGTGTTTCTATGGTTCAGTGTGCGTGTATGTGTGTTGCCCACTGGGAGAAGAGGACAGAGAGTGCATGTGTGGAGTGTTATTGTTTCTTGTGTGTGTCGCTTGTGTTGCTGTTCAGTGCGATTGTGTGTCAGTGTGCATGCTTGTGAGTGCACATGTGAAAAGTAGCCTGTGGAGGAGACCAGACAGGGAGAGAGATAGAGAGGGGAGTTTGTGTGTGGAGGGTTACTGTGCGCTGTTTGTGTGGTTCAGTGTGTTCAGGAATAAGAGACGAGTGTACCCCTGTTAGGAGAGCGAGAGAGAGAGGATGTATGTGTGAATTGTTCCTGTTCACTTCGTGTGTGTGTGTGTGTGTTAGGAGAGAGAATAGTCTGTGTGGAATGTTCCTGTTCACGTCTTGTGAGCCAGTGTGTGTACGGAAAGGAAGAGGAGTGTGTGGTGTGTATGGAAAGGAAGAGGAGTGTGTGGTGTGTATGTTAGGAGCCTCACAGGCTGTCGCTGACAAGAATTAGACACGTTGTCCAGAAACAATGATGTAACCCTTCAGCATGCCAAGGGCTGAAGCCTGGACTTGAGCTCAGCACAGCACGCGTAGTGTTGAAAGGGAGAGAGAAAGAGACAAAAAATTCCATCATATATCAAATGGATATATGATCAATAAAGTATCTATCTATCTATAGATATACAATATACAGATATTGTAAATCTGAAATGAAAGACATGTTATATAAACAAAAATATTTCACAGGCCTTGGTTTTGAGACCCACTCATGATATACTGTAGACAAGGTTTGAACAAAATCTGAGACAGTGCTACAACAACTTTATCTGATATGATTCAGAAGCATTCTGTCTGTTCTGAAATGTCTTTACATTTCTTTAGCCCTTGAATAGTACCAGAACATTTTGTCTGGGAAGCAATATGTAGCATTTTGGAAAGTGTTCTTCATAGTCAGCCCACACTTTGCTGGATGGCGGATCTTAGGTTTGAGACCGCATTTGCATTGCATTATGTAGACAAACAGTGAGAAAAAATGTAGGCGGTATGGCAGCCATTTCCTACTCTCCGATTTAGCACGGAATGACCCACATATGCTGTTACATGGACACCACTGTCATTCTAATTAGGCGTGGGAAATGGGTGATGAATGAGCTGCAGATATGGCTGCCTGTGCATCTTTGTAAGATCCGCCAGAACGAGCTAAATGTAAACCAGATGTGAGATGAGGTATGAAGGGCTTGCCATAATGCAGCACAGTGTCTTCTTGACTTCTCAGTCTTAAGAATATCGATGGCCTTCTTCCTGTTTTGGTATGTTTGCTTCCAGGTGTCTCACTGCTATTTATCTTGTATTTATTTTTTTAAGACGGTATATCCTCTCCTCTGTTTCTCTCAGTGTGAGGTTTCCAAGCACACAGTGCCAGTATATACAATGTGTCCAGTGCTGCCGAGGTCACCGTAGCACGGTGGTGAGGAAACAATAGCCTGCTCTTTCTCCGCTCTTCACGTCTTCACTTCAGGTCACCGCAGACCTCACAGACTCAGAGCAGTGTCTGGAGAACGGCCTTGTCTGAGAACCACGGGGGGGTTGTCAGGAACGAGAATTATAATCCTGACGTTTCCTGTCAAACCTGCCGGGAAGCCACAGACCAGACGGGGTGAGACTGGCGGTTGGTCTGTTGAACTGTAGTGTTGTGCAGTTATAAAGGAGTCTTTATCAGAGAAGATGAAGCTAAGTCTGTATGTGCACACCCGCAGACCATCAGTTTATGCATGAAGCACAAAACCTTATTGTGCTTGAGACAAGATCTAAACCGGAAACCTCACCTGTCTAGGCGCTGTTCTCTATGTGGTTTAGTGGGTGAAGATGGTGAATGCAGAAGTGAAGTGGCTCTTGTCGGTGTGAGATGTTTGCTGATGAGAGTTGTTCAACTGAAGCAGTCTAACAATCATAGGACAGGTGCAGAAATATCCCACCCTTGCACTGAACCCAAAAGGGGGGTCGGTAGGGAAGGCTTACTTTGGGGTAAAACTAAAGCATGTAACCTTTTGATGCTTTTTGTTCTTTTAGGCATTCATCCCCCATCAAACCTCCACATACACCTGGGGGTGCCTCTCATTCGTCTTTTATACATCCTTCCTTTCTCAGTCCCCGTCCTCACTGATCTACATAAAGAATAATTGCCCGGCAACAATGGGATAGTCTATCCAGTGTTAGTTATAGATCAGTGGGAACGAGCCTGGAGGACCGAGCATCGAGGATCAAGGACAGAAGTTGAGAGGCACCCCTGGCCTCCTGTCCCTCCTAGAGCCCTAACCTCATCTCCTCCTCTCTCAGGAACTCCATGTCCCACCTGCGTGCTGGCCGTGGCAGTGAGAACAGGCGGAGCGTCTTCTACACGCCCTCCAACGAGGACTGGGAAATGCTGGAGCATCCAGGACCAGCCAAGGACCTCTCCGAGCCACACAAGCCCCAGACGGAGCACCCCCGGCGGGAGAGCCCTTCACACCTCCACAGACGTGAGGGCTTCTCTCCCACTCACCACAGATGGGCACAGATGGCTAATCATAGTCAGTGTGTTAGCACACAGCTAGCTGTCCTTGTAGTTGGCCTCCAGTTCAGTACCACCCACTCACGATCATTGATGCCGTCACGGATAGTTTATTTTCAGGCAACTAGTTTAAATTCCTACCTTTTGAAAATGCTAATGCGTTTACACTATTAGTTTAACAGTGCCTTGGTAATATTGTCTCACAACTGACTTTAAGCTTGTATTGTACATCTGGTTAGCTCAATACTGTACTGATGCTCATTCATTGAAAGTTTGGGTTGAAAGTAGATGTGTTTTGCTTTTAGAAAAGCAGTGCACAGATGGCATACATCCTCTCTCCCTTGTGTCCATAAGCATGATCGTTTTCCGTATCCTCCCTAGATTCCATTGGCTCGGCGTTCACGTTCGACTTCGGGCGGAGCACGGGGCGTCCGAAGCGTCCCTTCCTGCGGGACGGGATCCTGGGAGTGGCGCGGTCCACCCGCAGCGGCGAGTCGTCTCCGGTGGAGTGCAACGGCAGCAAGAGCTCCGAGCTGCAGCTGCGCCTCCACAACCAGCAGGAGGAGCTCTCGCGCATGCAGGAGGAGCAAACGCGGCTCAGGGAGGAGCTCGCCGGTCAGAAGGTGAGCAAGCATGCTCCCGGGGGCCTTTAACCGGAGCGGAAAATAAACTTGCTCTCCTGGTGTTTGAACTGAGACATGCCTCCCATGCCATACCAGTTAGACCATCATGGGCAAACGTCCAAGAATCAGACATAACATGATGGTGGAAAGGCAAACAGAATTAGGCTGTACTAGCTTTAAAACCGGTATTGTGTATTTTAGTGACTCATCAGTGACCTGTCCCCAGAGGGCAGATTAACTGAGCCCGGAAAGAGCTCTGTCTCCTCAAGGCTGTTAAGCTGTCTCTTCCGAGAGCCTTACTGACAACTTCACATCACTTCTCTACAATTTTTAAGGGGGTGGGTGGTTCTGTGTGTGTGTGTGTGTGTGTGTGTGTGTGTGTGTGTGTGTGTGTGTGTGTGTGTGTGTGTGTGTGTTTGTGTGTGTGTGTGTTTGTGCGTGCGAACACACACACAGAGTGTGAATTCCTGTAGATATGTTTGATATCTGTCTGTGTGAGTGGGTTGTGAGAGGGGACTATATATATACATATATGTGTGTGTGCACAGTTTGTATGTGTGCATATCTGATGCATGTGACTGTTAACCCTTTCTTCCCTCCGTATGTGCATCAGAGGAAGAGAGAAAGCATACATACGTCACCATAAGCACTTAGCTTATCTTGTGGTGAAGTTTCATGACCTAATGGTTTAGCTTACATTGTTGTCTTTTCTCTCTGCTTTCAGCATAGTGGTTAGCCTTCACAGGTACTGTTGACTATTTTCACACCTAACTGACATGTTATTTTATGTTTCCTTCCCCTTGAAGGCAAATAATCAGTAGTAACTCCTCTGTAACTTGGTAGGATTTTTAATGAGTCATGTTTACTGAATGCTTTGAAGGGTCTCCTTAACAAATTGACCTCATTAGATGGATGAATATCTGTCTGTCTCTTACCTGACCCTTGGTGTTTGGAGAATTGTTGTTGTTGTTGTTGTTGTTGTGGTGCTGGTGTATAACAAGTTTAAAGCTTCTTATTACTCCCAGTGTGTATCACTAACATTCTACCAAACTACCAACAGTGTTTCAAACAGAGAAAGTGGCATGGCCTTCCTGACGGAGTATGTCATGTTAGCATGCCATTACGTTAACTCTGCATATCCTATTGTTTTTAGAAATATATTGGGTTGGCAGTAGATTTAGAACACACACTCAACCAGAATGCACGCAATGCAGCCGCAACATAACGCAGAGGCTGTCAAAGTGAAACAGGCCCAAGATTCATTATGAAACTGCAAACCTTTTCAGTTCTGACTGATTTTAAGAATCTTTTGTGGAATTCCACAACAAAATAATGAACAAAATAAAGACGAATAGGAGAACTATGTATGTTTACATGTAGACTAAACAGGTCCTAAAAGCAGCTGCCATAGGGAGAATTAGAAAAAACATAAAAGTGTAAATATGTAAGGATTTGAATTGCTTTGGAGGTTTCCCAATGAAGACAAAACGTTTTTATTGAGAGAGAGAGAGAGAGAGAGAGAGAGATGCATGTGCTGCCCCTCAGGGAGTGTGTCGTCTTCTCCCAGATTACTGCAGATCCTGTGAATATTTGTTGGACCTGCTGCCGGCGATGACTGGATTTCTTGGCATTGTTTGAAGTTGTTTAATGGAATTAGGTTTGGTTTGTCTGAAATTAGATTTGTTTTTATGAGCAATGCTGGGATGAATTCAGTTCTTGTTCCATAATTGGCCTGGAAATGCTTGATCTCTGAGTTTATACTGGAAAAGGTCCAGGCCATGTCTCTCTGATCATTGGAAGGGTATTCAGACAGATTTTTGGAAAGAAAAGAAAACAGAAATGGGCATCTCCTAGATTGCGTTATTGGGAACTGCCACTGAGAAACTACCATCAACGAAACATTGTCTGTATGGTATCTGGGTTGTCTTGGCAGTGTAAATTCATCAAAGATCAAGTGAATTTTCTGATGGTTTATTTGGTAAAGTTTGCCCCCATGACATTGGATTTGTGGTGAGCAAAGACAAAACTCCACATTGCTTTCTACAAATGCATACCAGAAGGTCCTAAATGGGAAAAGATAAACTTATAAACTGTGATGCCGTATAGCATTTTTGACAAGATTTCCCTCTTCCCTCTTCCTCTTTTTGCGGTTGCTTTCTCATAAACCTCTACCAGCTCTGTCCAGGGTTGATTACATCACTCAGACCACTTCCAGTGTAGACTTGCGTCCAACGTCCAACCCTGTTGCCACTCATCATCACTGAGTGCTCACTGCCTGGGTCACACCCTCTGTGCTGTCCCCCCCCACACTATAGCCAATCTTTGATCCTCACACTCAATCTTTGGTCCTCACAAACACACACAAACACAAACATCTATCCACATCCACATCCACAAGCCAAAGTGATTTGATTAATCAGCTCAACTCAATGGAGGGTGGACAGCAACGTAAGGGTCAGCCTTGGGTCCAGATTTCAATCAGTATAGTATGACCACTGGGGTCACACTCCACCTCATCATCAGTCATTATCAGCCCCAGCTCATGTTAGGCTCTGGCCCTGAGCTCCAGGCTCTGTGATCCGGCAGATTCAGTGCTGACTCCCGAGCTGGCAGTGTTGGAGCCCCAGGCTCCCCTAGTTGGGCTTGAGAGATGGCCAAGTTTGCGCCGCTCTTCCCGTGGCCTCTGCAAGGCTGCTGTCTGATCCTGGGCTTCTACCTTCTCTGCCAGGAGCTGGTGCGACTCCTCCAGCAGACGCTGCGCAGCACCCAGTGCGAGCGCCGCCCGGCCTCCGCCGCCGCACTGCCACCACCGGTGGCACCGGGGGACCCCGCGCACGCCCAGGCCCAGGCGGACGCCTACCTCCTGGAGCGCGAGGAGCAGATCCAGAGCCTGTGCGGGCACATGGAGAGGCTGGCGCTGGAGAAGGAGAGCCTGCAGCAGGAGCTGAAGACGCTCAAGATCAAGGTGGGCGAGATCAACGAGCAGCTGGGCATGCTCATGGAGACCATCCAGGCCAAGGACGAGGTCATCATCAAGCTGTCCCGGGAGTCCGGCGAGGAGGCCGGGCAGGCGGGGGAAGCAAGCTCCCCGACCGGCATCAAGGACCAGCACGAGCTCGACAACCTCAAGGTAGGGGAGCGCTAGGCTAGCTCTCTGCTGTAGCTTACTGTTTAACCAGTTCTAAGGTGGTTGAGCTCACACATCTTACATAGCATAACAAATCTAAACAAATTGAGCACAGAGTACACTAATGTACATAAGATTTCATGGAATATGATGCATGGTATGATTAATTGTGATGTGTTATAGATGTGTAATTGAAAGTTAAGGGTGCTTTGGCTCTGCATAAGCCCAAAGGCTTGGTGTAAATGTTAAGGAATTGACATCCATCAGAAGGTTCATTAAGATGCTAAATCAAGTAGGGACAGGGACAAGTTAATGTCTGCAAATGTGTTCTTTGAGGACATGACAAGTATGAGTTACTTTGAAGTTTTTAAAGAAATGCCTCAGAAGGCATGTTCCAGTTGATGTTTGTACAGTCATAGTTTTTAGGAAGGGGAAGGAAGTTATTGAGCAATCAGTGCGTAAGACCAGGGTCACCTTCATGGTAATTATACAGCATTTTAGCACTAATGCTAACTTTGTAAGCAGCAATTTACTGTTGCAGAAGGCCACAAAATCATGTAATAGTTTTTAATAGTGGGTGAACATTCCTTCCTGTGACATAGTGGTGTTTTCTTGGATGTGTTTGGTCCTGTGTGGGGTTGGGAGTCTGTGGTCGTGACACATTGTGTTTGTTCACCCCCAGGACAGTCTAGAGGGCTACAAATCCCAGAACAAATTCCTGAATAAGGAGATTATGGAGCTGACTGTCCTACGCAGGAACGCAGAGAGCCGTGAGAAGGTTCTGGAGGCAAAGGTAACACTGTCTCTCAGCTGCCTGTCACTGTGTGTGTCTCTGTGTGTCTTTATATTTCTGGGTCAAAGGTGAATAAGGTGTTTCAACCAGCCAAAACAAAATAATACCAATAGAAAATTGGAAATGTCATTGATTTGATAAAGTCCAAGATGTTACCTCCCCTGGAAATCCAGAGTTCTCGCGAGAGCACAATTTGAATTTGCTCAGCGAGTCCCTCTGGCAGTCAGTAATGATGCTCATTACCCATGCTCTTGGAACCGACCTGCACCAATCACATCGGTGTATCTGATATAGGCGGGCCAGAGTCGAGCTAAACAGATGACGAAAGCGCTGCAATGTCAAAGTCCAGCATCAGTCCGTAAACATTGGTTGTAGTTAGGGATGGGTATTGATAAGTTTTTATCAATATCGATGGCATTATCGATTCTGCCTATCAATCCAATTCCTTATCAATTCTCTTATCGATTCCCAAAAAATGTAGGTGCACCCACATTTTTCATTGCATCGCCTTTAACGCCAAAAGGTCACCTTTTATCGCTCTCCTTTCATATAATGTGAATGATTTTTTAACAATAAGGCGTAGAAAAAGCTTGTCTTTATTTAAAACACAATAAGGAATATACATATTCTTTATAAAGAATTATAAAGATGTATAGCCTACAGTGTATATATATAATATAATATAATTCTTTATATATTCTAATCTATAGCCTACTGCTGACATTTCTGATATTCATGACATTCATGACTATTCATATTACAACTCTGCCTCTTTAATTCAGCTGTCGGCTTGAAGCCTCAAATTGTAAACAAAGTAGCATAGTTGGCTAGCTAGTCTACTGGTTGGACTGTTCAGTTTCCCCACGTGTGTTTAAGTTGCAAGGTAGGCTAATACTTTGTCTCCTTGGGACAGGCCCTTTTGAGTCTTAGAGTTGGAAAACATTGAGATGATCAGTCAACTTGAATGCAAGAGTTTGAATCAAATTTGTGCAGCAGCCTACGCTATGATGCTAACCGAAATTAATTATAATGTCGCTAGTTGTCTTCTATGCGTCATTGCTTTCACGATTGTGAATGTGCATGTCGAGGGAAGGGTGTCGCGCACGAGAGAGGGAGAGGGAGAGAGAGTGGGCCAAGGGGGTTACTTAAACAGTTTGGCAAAGTTGCACGCATAGTCTACAATTAAAACTCGTGAAGGAAACGTATGCTTTCACCCGAGCAGCGTCAGGTGCACCTAGAATTATTTTCAGGCACGCTCTTAAACATTTTGGGCGCATACACTCTGGAGCCCTGGACCGGGCAACGTTAGCACCCCTCCGTAGTCTGTCAAACACATGACACTCTTGGAGCTTAATCCATGCTTCACGGACAAATGTTTTAACATATTGCTGGTATTACTACCCTTACACGATTTGACTTGTAGTATGAGTCGTCGCAGAGGGCGTGTAGTAACACAAAATTTCAGGAAAACCGGAAAAGGTCCGACGTCATGCAGGCTGAGGGAATCGTTAAGGGAATCGATAACAAAAAAGACGTACGATGTCGATGGAATTGATAAGTTAAACCCGGTTCCAAGACGGAACCGGTTATCGATGCCCAACCCTAGTTGTAGTGTTATCCAATTGCGTCAAAGTCCAAAATTACTCAGTAAACATTGGTCATAGTGTTATCCAATTGTGTGCAGTGATGCCCCTCAAGTTGGGCCATTTTTAATATTGTAGCCAGACTGTAAATCTTTATACTGTAGATGTGGGTCTGAATTTTCCAGCTTGGGACAAAAGTTTGAAATATTTTGTGGTTCCTTCTTTTCTAACTATTTTTACATTGTGGAACAGCACTGAAAATAAAATTCTATGAAATAACACATGTAGGGTTATGTAGTAACATGACATGAGTACGACGCACTCCGCTCTCGACATTCAACAACATTATTCTCAATAACAACCCTGCACACCAGCAGAGGTTGCGGCAGAGTTTGACACCGGTGTGCGGGGTTGTATTGATAATAATGGGGTCTACAGTGTAAGTAGTTGAATGTGGAAAGTGGAGTGTGCCCCGCTCATGTGGGCGGCGGTTTCCATAGCGCTTAAGGTAGACACATTGAGAATGGTTTTCCAACAATCCTGAAGGTGGTCCCATGCAGTACATGTTGAGCACTTGTTTAGAGCCCAACCAATGTGGAATTTTAAAGACTGATACTGATTTCGATATTTGAGGATCTCAAAAAACGGCTAAATCAACCAATATTAATTTATAACAAACACAATGTCAAAATGTATTATAAAAATAAGTATACAGAAAAGTGGAACATTGTGATTTAAATAGACCTAACTATCTGGTATCATAAAGAAAGGCTCTTAATCATTTCTATGAATAATAGCATCAGGTCTTTGTTCCAATCTGTGATAAACACCTATACTGTACATCTACTCATTTAGCGGACTGTTCTATCCAAAGCAACTTACATATATCAATGATTAGAGTTGCAAAGGGGCGGAAACATTTTTGGTCAATTTTCAGAAACTTTCCGTTGGAAGTTATGTTGGGGAATTTTTGGGAATATTCCAAGTTGGGATACCTTCATGGAATTAAAGGAAATTATGAGAACTAATGTGAAATTTTGGGGAATTCTCATAAACTGTTTCATGTACCAACATGAATATAAACATTTTGTTTTATAATATGACAATAATTTACAGTATGATTTAGTTTGTGTTTAGCTTGTCAGCCTATGGTTTACTGGCATGCTAAGCTAACCATCAGCACTGTCTATTGTTTCCAGTCTGTTTTTTTAATAGAGGCTAACGGTAGTTAGCCAAAATGGCAGAAGTGAACCCTGACTAAAGTTATATGCCCATATGGTAATTTACTCTCAACAAACAACGACAAGCTCACAACTGGGGAACTCTGTTAGCAAATTTCCCTCAGTTTCCCATCACAGTGATGTTTTCACTGGGAAAAATGTCTTTCCCATGCGCATGAACGCACCATAGGTTTCCTATACTGAATCTCTAGTACTGTAGCTACTGTACACTGTATGCTGGTTACTGTGTGCAAGGCATGGACGTATGGGCAGGGTAGAAATTCAACTGAATTTGCATTACATCGGGTTGTTCTAATTAATGTTATGCTGCGTTTAAGTTCCATGTTATAGACTAACTTTCAGTTCTGGCCAGTTGATAGTCATAATTTGTGTTTAAAAGGGGAAGTGGAGGGCACATGTGTAGCAGAAATAGGGTGACCACCAACCAGGCTCTGAAAAGGAAGTTGTGTCCAAAAGTGAGGACAAATTGGCAAAAATGAGGACACCCTCCAATGCTTATAGACCTATTTCTATTGGGGGGTTGCTAATAAATTATTTTACATATTTTCACACACCGGTAACCACATTAAACAGTGTGATTACTGTGATTGGAAAGGAAAACTCCATAATGTAAAGTAAAGTCTATACTCTCATATGACTCATAATTTTTCTTGTTTTCATTTTGCTGCTCCGCTGCTCTTGCATGTTAAAGATGGTTGAACTCAGACCGTGCAGCGTTATAAATCATAGCTGTTGTGCACCGAGCCCAGTGGCAAGCACACTTTGGGTCATTCCCTCAATCCAGAGACCCCTAGCAGTGAGTGCAGTGCAGCACATGCTGCTTCCTATCTGCGACTCTTTATTCAGGCCGCCATCATGTGTGTGTGAGTGTGTGTGTATTGCATGTCTGTTCCGTGACTGCTGCGTTGTGGTTTCATGTGAACGTTCATGAATACCAGAAATATCTCTGATGCAATGCTGTTGCTCGGGAGTTTTCACAACTAAAAAGTTCAGAATAGAGACAAATTGTGTCGCACTTGTGTGGTTCAGTTCGAGAGTGCGTGTTCTATGTTCGAGTGTGTGTGTGTGTGTGTGTGTGTGTGTGTGTGTGTGTGTCTTTTCACATGACAATGAGGTAAGTTCTGGCAGTTGAGGAAGTACCTCTCTTGTTCTAGGAGCAATTCAATGTGGAATAGGTAGCTGATGTTCTCAGAACTGTTTCATGGGTGACCATGACAATATCATTCATAATGTCATGTGTCAGGTGTGTGTGTGTGTGTGTGTGAATGCTGGGCTGACGTCACAAAGCTCCAAACACAGCCCCATGGCCAGGACATCATTGGCTGTTGAGCTGATGTATCTTCGGCCTTTCGCCCAAATGCCACACTGTGCTTTTAAGTCAGTCCGTGGGGACCGCCGGTGGACCCTGTGCCTCCCAGAGTGTTATTTATGTTTCCTGTCTTCCTGTTATCGGCTCAGCGTCCGTCCTCTGATTTCCTGTTTGCGCATGTTTATTTTAGTTGACCCCGTGGAGAGGTGAGGTGAGGTGCGAGGCAGTGAATTTGTGTCAGCAAATGTGTGATCGTGTTTTTTACACATTGCGTGTGTATACAGTATGTGTGTATCTTTCACGATTGGTTGCGTGTGAGAGAGTGTGTGTGCGTATGTAGGGTGGTTCTTTTGTGTGTTGTGTGTGTTTGCTTAAGCATTTGTGTGAACAGTTTGTTTGTACGGACACTGTTGCAGCAACAACACTTGTGTGTGTGTGTGCAGTGCACTGTCTTGTCTTTCTCACTCCTGCCCCTCAGTGCCGCCTCTGTAGTGACTATCAGAAGCCGGATCTTCTCCCACCCTTCTGTGTGTGTGTGTGTGTTTCTGTGTCTAACTGTGTGTGCTGCTGTCAGCGTGGGTGAATATTAGCTTTAGTGGTGATCTTGAAGATCATGGTGTTTTCGATGATGCTGGTGCTTTTGTTGTTGTTGATACTTGAAGCTTGAATTTTATTCCTCATTTGTGTATGTTGCGTTGGATAAAATGGTCTGCTAAATGAATACATGTGAATGTGAATTTTGTTGTTGATGTTGTTGATGTTGTTGATGTTGATGTTGTTGTTGTTGTTGCTGCTGTAGTACACAGCGCTGGAGGCCAAGCTGTGCCAGGTGGAGAGCAAGTACCTGGTGCTCCTGCAGGAGGTGAAGACTCCCGTGGGCCCCACCTCTGAGGTCATCACCCGGCTGCTGGAGGACGCGCTGGAGGTGGAGAGTGCAGACCAGCAGGAGCACACACTCCTCAAGCCCCACACTGTCAGGTAACACCACACACTCCTCAAGCCCCACACCGTCAGGTAACACCACACACACTCCTCAAGCCCCACACCGTCAGGTAACACCACACACACTCCTCAAGCCCCACACCGTCAGGTAACACCACACACACACCGTCAGGTAACATCACACACTCCTCAAGCCCCACACCGTCAGGTAACACCACACACACCGTCAGGTAACACCACACACACTCCTCAAGCCCCACACCGTCAGGTAACACCACACACACTCCTCAAGCCCCACACCGTCAGGTAACACCACACACACTCCTCAAGCCCCACACCGTCAGGTAACACCACACACTCCTCAAGCCCCACACCGTCAGGTAACACCACACACACTCCTCAAGCCCCACACCGTCAGGTAACACCACACACTCCTCAAGCCCCACACCGTCAGGTAACACCACACACACTCCTCAAGCCCCACACCGTCAGGTAACACCACACACACTCCTCAAGCCCCACACCGTCAGGTAACACCACACACTCCTCAAGCCCCACACCGTCAGGTAACACCACACACTCCTCAAGCCCCACACCGTCAGGTAACACCACACACTCCTCAAGCCCCACACCGTCAGGTAACACCACACACTCCTCAAGCCCCACACCGTCAGGTAACACCACACACTCCTCAAGCCCCACACCGTCAGGTAACACCACACACACTCCTCAAGCCCCACACCGTCAGGTAACACCACACACACACCGTCAGGTAACATCACACACTCCTCAAGCCCCACACCGTCAGGTAACACCACACACACCGTCAGGTAACACCACACACACTCCTCAAGCCCCACACCGTCAGGTAACACCACACACACTCCTCAAGCCCCACACCGTCAGGTAACACCACACACACTCCTCAAGCCCCACACCGTCAGGTAACACCACACACTCCTCAAGCCCCACACCGTCAGGTAACACCACACACACTCCTCAAGCCCCACACCGTCAGGTAACACCACACACTCCTCAAGCCCCACACCGTCAGGTAACACCACACACACTCCTCAAGCCCCACACCGTCAGGTAACACCACACACTCCTCAAGCCCCACACCGTCAGGTAACACCACACACTCCTCAAGCCCCACACCGTCAGGTAACACCACACACTCCTCAAGCCCCACACCGTCAGGTAACACCACACACTCCTCAAGCCCCACACCGTCAGGTAACACCACACACACTCCTCAAGCCCCACACCGTCAGGTAACACCACACACACTCCTCAAGCCCCACACCGTCAGGTAACACCACACACACTCCTCAAGCCCCACACCGTCAGGTAACACCACACACACTCCTCAAGCCCCACACCGTCAGGTAACACCACACACACTCCTCAAGCCCCACACCGTCAGGTAACACCACACACACTCCTCAAGCCCCACACCGTCAGGTAACACCACACACACTCCTCAAGCCCCACACCGTCAGGTAACACCACACACACTCCTTAAGCCCCACACCGTCAGGTAACACCACACACACCGTCAGGTAACACCACACACACTCCTCAAGCCCCACACCGTCAGGTAACACCACACACACTCCTCAAGCCCCACACCGTCAGGTAACACCACACACACCGTCAGGTAACACCACACACTCCTCAAGCCCCACACCGTCAGGTAACACCACACACACTCCTCAAGCCCCACACCGTCAGGTAACACCACACACACTCCTCAAGCCCCACACCGTCAGGTAACACCACACACACTCCTCAAGCCCCACACCGTCAGGTAACACCACACACACTCCTCAAGCCCCACACCGTCAGGTAACACCACACACACTCCTTAAGCCCCACACCGTCAGGTAACACCACACACACCGTCAGGTAACACCACACACACTCCTCAAGCCCCACACCGTCAGGTAACACCACACACACTCCTCAAGCCCCACACCGTCAGGTAACACCACACACTCCTCAAGCCCCACACCGTCAGGTAACACCACACACTCCTCAAGCCCCACACCATCAGGTAACACCACACACACCGTCAGGTAACACCACACACACTGTCAGGTAACACCACACACACCGTCAGGTAACACACTCCTCAAGCCCCACACCATCAGGTAAATCCACACACACCGTCAGGTAACACCACACACACTGTCAGGTAACACCACACACACCGTCAGGTAACACTCTCCTCAAGCCCCACACCGTCAGGTAACACCACACACTCCTCAAGCCCCACACCGTCAGGTAACACCACACACTCCTCAAGCCCCACACCGTCAGGTAACACCACACACTCCTCAAGCCCCACACCGTCAGGTAACACCACACACCCTCAGGTAATGGCACCGTTACAACCCACACCGTCAGATAATACCACACATTTACAGCCCCATATTGTCAGTTAATAAAGTCATCACTCTTTGGTTGTTACTGTAAGTCCGATGTCACGGGCCCAACAACTTTTTTTGTGAAAAGAAGTTTTTTGCAACTTGTAAACTTCGTCATCATCACCTCCGTTTTAGCGAGCGTATATGATATATTCAAGGGTAATGTCCAGGCCTCTGCGAAAAAATAGGATCTGATTAGGTTGAGGCAACAAGTGAGTAGTAAGATGACAATTCTCTTAAAGGCTACTCAGAATAGCGGGACAAAATGTTTATTTTACTGTAGTTCTTTAATGGAGAAAAACAAGCGAGTCTGAAAGCTGTTTGACCCGAGAAGAGAATTATGTGCCCATTACTGCATCATGACTTGAAAACCGAATTACAGTCAGCCCCTGTTATAGCTCCACACTGTCAGGTAATAATGGCAACTCTACACGATCAAGAAACATTGTTTCTATTATCTATTACTATTACAGCTCCACAACGTCAGGTAATAACGCTCTTACAACCCCACACTGTCAGGTAGCGATACAATCACAGCCCCACACAGGTCAGGTAGATATGACAGTAATAATGCTCCATTGTCTGGCATTATATGCTGTATCCCATTTCCTCCGTCTGTGTCTGTGTCTGTGTCTGTGTCTGTGTCTGTGTCTGTGTCTGTGTCTGTGTCTGTGTCTGCGAGTGTCGTGTAACCTCTCCCTCTTTGCCTCCCCTCTCCAGTGAGTATGACGTGTACGGCTTCAAGACTCTCCCCGAGGAGGAGGACGAGGAGGAGAAGCTGGTGGCCAAGGTGCGGGCGCTGGACCTGAAGACGCTCTCGCTGACCGACCAGGAGGTGTCCGTCAGCGTCAAGTGGGACAACTACCTGGCGGGCACCATGAACCGCGAGATGGCGCGCTCGCCCGAGCTCAAGGCGCTGATCCGCAGCGGTGTGCCCCACGTGCACCGGCCCAAGGTGTGGCGCTGGTGCGTGTGGCTGCACATGCACAAGGTGCGCGAGTGCCTGGCGCAGGACTACTACCGCGGCCTGCTCAGCCTGGCCCGCGAGAAGCAGAACCCGGCCTCCAAGCAGATCGAGCTGGACCTGCTGCGCACGCTGCCCAACAACAAGCACTACTCCTCGCCCTCGTCCGACGGCGTCCACAAGCTGCGCAACATCCTGCTGGCCTTCTCCTGGAGGAACCCCGACATCGGCTACTGCCAGGGCCTCAACAGGTACCACCGCACCTTCCTCTTGGACCTATTCTAGTTTTTATTTACTTTATTTTATTATTTTGTTTTTATTTTTTTATTGACAACATCATTTTGGTCAGTGCAAGCTGTGTATAAATGTGGTATAAAAATGCACTTTATATTTGTTTTACTATTCAACGCCCTTAGATGCACTATAGCATTGTCTTACATTCTGTTAAGTTGTAAGTGAAGAACATAAAGCCCCTATATAGTGAATTCAGTGCTATAATACAGGCATACTATTACATCAACTATTACCGTAATTTCCTAACTATTAGCCACGGCTTATACATTGATGTTGCAAAATTTCTTCAGCTATGAGGTTAGTACACGAGGGTAGTTAATATGGTGTTAATATGGTTTCGTTTCTTTAACTTGCATAAAACACTGTCCTGCGGCTTATACACAATGCTGCCATGGCCGTATTCAAATGCAGGGAATTACTGTACTACACTATTTTTAGATCAATTAAATATTGATTTCTTGAATGTAATTGTGGTATGTGTTTCTATCTGTACTTCCATGTTTAACCTTCCACCACACCCACTTAAACTAATTCAATTGTATACTTCAGAGGGACATTTTTTGGATGAGGTTAATGGGGGTGTTGTCTCCGTTAACTCTTCTCACTCCTCTCTGTTGTCCCAGGTTGGCAGCCATAGCTCTCTTGTATCTGGAGGAGGAGGATGCCTTCTGGTGCCTAACGACCATTGTGGAGGTGTTCATGCCACGGGACTATTACACCAAGACCCTGCTGGGCTCCCAGGTACGGTACCGTTATCACACTCTCCTCCTCTGCTGTCGAGTGTTTCCTTACCAGTCCGCGTTTGGAGCCTCCACTTATCCACTCGATAGTGCACTACATGGTGGACGACTTGGCCTATGTCTGAGGTAGATGATGTCATCATCGTGTGACGGGAGTCAGCTGGGCATGACTCTCTGGCCCCTTCTCAACTTCTCTCCTCGATGCTCGGTCCTCCAGGCTCGTTCCCACTGATCTATAACTAACACTGGATAGACTATCCCATTGTTGCCGTCCCATCATTCTTTATCTAGATCAGTAGGAGCGAGGACCGAGGAAGGAAGGGAGGATCTATAAAAGACAAATGAGAGGCCCCCTCTGCCTCTGGTGTTTGGGGTCCTGAGAGCTCTGTGTGCCCTCTGGTGTGGTGCAGTGGTGTTGCCTCCGGGTGACTCAGCCCACCCCCCCTCTGCTGCCTCTGCTATAGAGAGCACTCATAACCTCAGTGTGCTAGTGCACCTTAGCACCTCTCTGTGCAGTCCCACATCAGGAAGCATGCACACTCTGACTGCTGTGATTGATGTTGCGAGTGTGATGATGTTACAGCAGTGTACGAATATTTACGGTATTTCACTGCGGCTTTTACATGTATCAGTCAGCCTTAGAAACATGTTACTGAGCATACTTAACATTGTATTCCATTCTTCATACTTAACATTGTACAGTATTCTTTTCTTCTCCTCCTTAGTGCAGGGTCCTTGACAGTTGCAGAGTTCAATGCGGTATCAAAGCTTTTCTAAAAGTGCTGCTCTGACTAGTATAGAGATGGGATATTGTCTAACCCAATGGCTTTAGTTCTTAAAACTTTGCTTGTTGATAGTACTTCGTACTTCATGCAGTTTAAATTGATGCCTTTTATGTATTTTTAGTAATTAGTCTTGACATGAAGTTTACTTTCAAAATACAGTATGCTGTGTTTTGTCATTGGTCGTTATCCTTAAAATTGTGTGTCATGTATCATTTACCAGTACCATGTGCTATATGGCATCAGCATGGACTTTGATCCTATTGTCTTTCCCCCCCATTTTGTTATTTTATGCCTTAAATAATGCCTCTGTCCGTGATTAAGTGTTGGGACAGTGAATGGTGCCATGGGACGCAAAACAAAAAGATGCAAAAAAGACATGTTTTGCTACTGTACATTCAGGGTATCGCTCCTTGCTGTCCTCTGTGTGTGAACTCCAACCACTCTGATGTTTTCACACAGTCCTGCATCTGGCAGTGTACAGTAAATTATAAACACTAGTCGTGGCTCAGACCAAGGCACACACTATTCCATCCAATCCACACGTGGTTTTAGGAGCAGAGAAGGGAGGGGTATAATTTGATTGGCTGTTGAGCTCAATCTGTCACACTGCACCTTTACAGCAGACTGACCTCACCTTTGATTGACCTCTTGACCAATGAAGTGTTTTTGAACTCCGCGTTTGACCTCTGCGGTGTGTGCCTTGTGTGTCCCCCTCCCTCAGGTGGACCAGCGCGTGTTTAAGGACCTGATGTGTGAGAAGCTGCCGCGTCTGCACGCCCACTTTGAGCACTACAAGGTGGACTTCTCGCTCATCACCTTCAACTGGTTCCTCGTGGTGTTTGTGGACAGCGTGGTCAGCGACATTCTCTTCAAGATCTGGGATTCCTTCCTGTACGAGGGCCCCAAGGTAACTACATTACATTACATTTGGCTGACGCTTTTTAACCAAAGCGACTTACATGGTACATTTGTTTTTTTTAAGCTTTTAAGAGCAATTCTGACAACAATTTTACAGCAATAAACAAAAACCGCAATAAGTGCATCAATGAGTGTAATAAGTGCATCAATGAGTGCAGTTGTCTTGTAGGATCAGCAATACTAGTTGTACGTAGTGCTATGAGAGATGTTCTCAGCATGGCCTCTCCTAAGCGTCAGAGATAACTCAAAAACATGATGTGTAGCCTTGTCTATTTCTCGTGCGTTTCTTTAGCTCTGTGGAAAAAGTTTTGCTGTGTATGTTTCCCAATCCCTCCGTATAGATCTTTATTGTTGGTCTCATCTTATGTTAAACGTATATACATTGATAGCTATGTTATCACTTCCAAGACATTCCCAAATTTCCACCTTGAATGGTCGAGTGGTCGGCAGGATGCCAGCGTGGCCGTGAGATATGTCTTCTGAAAGGAGAGCCAGTGAGGGAGTTAAAGTGGGGAGAACATTGAGAGAGTTAAAGTGGGGAGAACATTGAGGGAGAAGGTGGAGTGGGTGGTGGAGCCGTGAAGGAGAGGGAAAGTGAAAGGGCAACGACCGCTCTGTGCTTGAAGGATCACTTGGAGTCAGAAACTCATTAAAAAGTTGGACGTCATGTTGAGCCAAGTCCGGTGCGGCCCGGTAATTACCACAGCTCGGACAAACGGATTGCTCGGGCTTGCCAAAGCGCTTTCGTGGAGAACGACCAGGAAGACGGATGAGCAACAGTAGGTCCCTTGCTAAATGAGCTGTGTGATTGGTCGACACGGCTGTCACTTCTCTTAAGAGAACGTTCTGTCCTCAGGCCAAAGGAACACATAGAGAAAGAACAAAAGAACAATCGGTTTTGTGCGTCGGGAGCAATATTAGAACTCTTCTGTGGTGGTTTCAGGTTTCAGGGTTATAAGGTGTCGGGCCCCACAGATCAATACATGCCGAGCTAAATGGTGAAATGAAAAAGGAGTTCAGCCTGCTTTCTCTCTCTCTTTCTCTCTCTCTCTCTCTCTCTCTCTCTCGCTCATCCCCTTCAGATCATCTTTCGCTTCGCCCTTGCCCTCTTCAAGTACAAAGAGGAGGAGTTTCTGAAGCTGCAGGACTCCATGGCCATATTCAAGTACCTGCGCTACTTCACCCGCACCATCCTGGACTCAAGGTAGGGCCTGACGGACACTAAATGAACAATGTCAAATCAAATTAAATACGTAACTTCTGTTTTGTTTTCCGTACGGCCCCGTGCTGTAATGTTCTTGTTCCCGATGTTGCATTATGGGTGTGGAGAGATCCATTGAGTTGTCTGCTCTCTGTGCTGCTCCCCCTACAGGAAGCTGATGAACATGGCGTTTGTGGACATGAACCCGTTCCCTCTGCGGCAGATCCAGAACCGCCGCACGTTCCACCTGGAGAAGGTCCGTCTGGAGCTGACGGAGCTGGAGGCCATCCGCCAGACGTTCCTGCGAGAACGCGAGAACTCCCAGCAGGGCCGCGATGTCATCAGCGACGACGAGGAAGACAACTAGTCACGCAAAACAGCCAATCGGGGCGCACGACTTTTGTTTTGGCCCAATCTGCTTGTGTCTTCTGGAACCATCCAGTGTTTGATTGGCCCATCACAGAGCTTTCCATCCCTTAAAGAAACAGTGTTTCCAGTCTTGTGACTCAGTCAGAAGAAAGGGGTGCTGAATGCGTGGGGCTAGTATCAGTGCGACAGACGTCCCAGTTCCTGGTGTGGTTTGAGCAGGTGTGCGCCTTGCTGTTGGACCAAAGACGCGTGTCGCCACCCCAGCAGTATTTTTGGACCAGACCTTCGACGGCTGGTCATCCTGATTGATTGTGTTTGCTTCAGAGATGGCGAAACCGCAAACTGCATCTGCAAAGTATGGACGCCATCCATCAGTACTTCAATGCGAATCAGTATTTTCACAGGGAAGGAATTGAATTCCTTAAAATTCTTGCAAAATTCTCAGTGATTTGATCATGTTAGTGATCCTTTTAGTCACGTCTGTTTGTACAAGAAGAATTACACTTATGTATTGTTATTTTACTTTTATGCTTATGTATAATACCACTTGATAATTATGTGTATCTTCCACAAATCTGCTTTGTCCTTAATGGGCTGCTATTAGCCTGGCTGCCCTCACCCCACCCCCACCCCTGTTCTCACCCCCACCCCCGCTCTCAGTATATTCCTGGCGTATGTCTCTTATAAGGCACTTGAATCACTTTACCCTGGCGGCCCCAGCTGCTGCCAACATTGTCCTTGTACAGTCAAAACTAATTATGACCGTCATTTCCAGTCGAAGGTCAGTCTAGGCTTTTCAATCCTAAACTTCTGTGCTTCTAAACTTTCCAAACTTCTAGAATGCGTTGACCAGAGGGCCTGCTGAGAGCCCCCTCTGGATCCTGTTGTGTTTACAAAACACTGCTTTGGTTGTCCTTCTTGAATGCTTCTCTTCATTATGTTACACAGCAGCTGTGATGCTCTGCAGCTAGGTTGGAAGAACTTAATTTGAAAAAAAGAAAAATGGTGTTGCTTGTTTTACCACTTGATTTGAGCCCTAATCTCTGGTGTGGATTTCTAAAATATATGGGCTATAAATTAGGAATTTGCTTAATATACATTTTACAATGCAGAATGCAGAGTTTGATAACTGCTCACCTTAGTTGCCTTGCTTCAGAGGAAACATGTTCCTCCTGCCAGCCACTAGGTGGCACTAGTGCGCTGATTATCTCCAAGCCGCTGTTCTTATGTTTACTCACTGCTTGCCACTGAAAAGGACTTTTTGGGGGAATCAGTACCAAATGGACGCACATTGTGTTTTAATCAAGGAGAGCACATTTAATTAGGGATAGTTTTGTAAAGACTTTGGACATGCCAGTGCCAAACCTTCTTCACAGAAGACGTGGAATAGGACCGTCAGAGCTCACTCATGAGGGACTGTTGTATGACCTTGTCTGTTTACTGCACTTTTCTTCTGCTCTGCGGTCCAGCGTTTGCTCTCTCTGTTTCCCAACCCCCTTGGCTTTGTTTGTTTACAGTGTTGCCCTCACCTCAAATCGTGTATGCCTTTCATATCGTTCCTTCAAAATCAATTTATTTTACATCGATACAACTTGAATGTATCTTTTTTGATGTATTAGACAAGCTGGACCAGTAACATTTCACAATGTTTCGCTTTAGTCATAATTATGACGTTTCCTTTTGAATCCCTTTCCTACTATGCAATACACGCAGCACTGTCCTAGCACAATCACATATGGAATGTTGGACAAGAGAAAATTACAACTGTGAATTTTGAATCTCTCTTTGAGAGCTGGTCTCTCAAGTCACCATTTACTTTCCAGTCCCCTTTTGTCTTAACAGTATCTTGGTACAATGCTGGTACAAATCTGGTTACAGTCAGGCGTAAATTTAGTTCTGATACACACATAATATTTGATCATCTTTCACATCAATAAACTGTACTGTACTCTGTTATCGATTTGATATCATGATCTGCAACCTCATCCTACAGCTTCTTCTCCCAGGCTGTGTCTCTTTGCTCTCTGACGAGTCCTCTCTCCTCCCAGCGTTTCATCTGCTGCAAATGTCACAGAGTTGCTTCTGTACTGTAAAGTTGCTGCTGAGTTTATGTGATTTACTTCAATCATATAAGCTATGATGAAATGTTTACTTTTTTCTTACAGCTCAGCATTGTAACTTTGCACAGGCCTCATGTGGACATCCATCTATCCTAAAATGCCTGCCACTGCTTTCAATGTCAGTGAGACTTTTCTGATGGCGTCTGTGGAGATTTGAAGTGATGAAATTTGTTCAAAAATACTATTAAGTAAAAAGTAGTGGTCCTGTCTTTTGGATGTTACAGATAACATGTTACATGTTACAGTGTAATCGTTCTTGATCTTTTATATAAACAGCATGATTACTCAATAAACATTGTTATCCTGCACTCTCCACAAGCAAAATGTGTCTTATTCCATTTTTACATCTGAAGGGTTTCTGAGGTTAAGACATAGCAAGTCCTTGTACGCAGTAACAGTGAGAGAGGAGTGTGTAAGTGAGAAAATGTGTGTGGGTGTGCATGTGTGAACGTGAATGCATACTGTATGTGTGCATGGGGCGGGGGGGGGGGGGGGGGGTGGTGGTGGTGGTGGTGGTGTTGGCAGGCTTGTCGCTACATACAGTATGCGTAAGTCTACACAAATTGAGTTTGAATCTAAAGTGAATTCTGTACAAGCTCTAAAAAGCAGAACCCTCCCTTTCTTTGAACAGGATGTGGTCCTCTAAAATACTGTAGTTTGAACAGGATGTGGTCCTCTAAAATACTGTAGTTTGTAGCTTTATCAGTAGCAGCCTCTAAGGAGCTGCTGGTTGTGTACATGGGTGCTTCCTACTTGCACACACAAGTTTGATCATGCTCGGAGTCCTCTATGGATGTTTGATTCTTGGTTTGATTGTTGGCTGGGTAGCTTCCTCGACCTCCTGCAGGGGTCAGTGTTCTTCCTTACCTGCAGCCGACTCGAGATAGCACACTGAAAGCTTTTATTCTTTTTTTAAATCCTGGGGCTTGTTAAAGTTGAATTAGCCAAGGCACTGTATACAAGCACTGTAAATTAACGCTAACAATGTTTCCAACATACATACATATGTGTGTGTTTGAACAATTTAGTCAGACAGACGAACAACCGATAATAAACAAGATTGTGAAGATTTCTGAAGTAGTGAGTTAAACTTTGATTGTCAGGGAGTGGGGAGATGAGCGGAACTACTGCTTATTGATCACAAACCTGTACGTTGTATTTGAGTGTTTGTGTGGAGATGAGCATAGAACAATATGGGGCACTGTACAGTACTGGGCAGTCATTCCATGAAGGATGCGGCACAGCTCAGTGAAAAGGATTGCAACATCAAATTCCAATGTTCCCTAACTTCCATTAGTCATGATGGTGAAGCAGCTGTCTCCAGCTCCGTTAATTGAAATTGCTCAGTGGGACTCTCATTTACAATCTAACCAGTGACATCACCTGTAATGTTGCCATTTTATTATTGAATCACCCTGTGCGTCATGCTGCATTTTTAAACACGCAAGTTTGGAGAGGTTGGGCGTTGCGCTTTCTTCGATAGACTCTAGGTGGCGCACCACTGAGTGCATAACTATACTTATTTGACAGACCCTAGGCAAAGAGTAGATTCTGCGCACCTAAGTTAGAGATAACTTGAAGAAGCCCACTCTCGTCAGGTTTTATTTAAACTACGATGTGGAGTCACTCCAAGACCTGGCAATAATAATATCAAGGTAAGAACATCCCATTTCATTCGAATTCTTATCTAGATTTCACAGCGTTGACAGTTTGTCCAGCGTGAGCTATTTGGACAGAGCGTAGACAAAGTGTCTTCAATCATAAGAATTATGTAAATCTACAAGAAGCACAGAATATGTATTTTAAGATATGTTGAAGGCTATAGCAACGGTGAACACTACCTGATGCTGCTGCGTCTAGATCAGAGGGTGTGCAACAGCCGATCAGTGGGACCAGCCTGAAAGGCAAACATTTTGAAATAACACATGTACCTTAGGCTTGTGCGGTATTATCTGAATGGGGATGCAGAGTAGCCGAATATAACAGGTCCAGTTTTAATGTAGCCTATGCAAGATAAGCTTCTGTAGAAGCCAATCGTTTCCCATAGCTGCCATATACTGTAGCCAGTGACAGAGGAATTAAAGGGTAGGCTGACTGGATCACACAGCAACACAAACACGCATAGTATACATTTGGGCTCGTTTGATCCTTTACCATTATTTGTTCAGCTTAATCCGTCTTAATTCAGCTTTGTTTCTGAACAGCGGTTCATTTATTCAAGGGGAGATCAGGCTACCTTGTAACCCAACACAACGGGCGCCACTGGCTACGTTCCCAAAAAAAGTTGTTTTCAGTCGTGTTCTCTACAAACACAGATTATTCCCCGTCTAGTCTTGAGGCTGCCCTGTGTGCGACCGACTTTAGTGTCCTAGTTGTGTTTTCAGTGCAGGGTCAACGTTTGCGCTTGGCAGTGTGTCAACACAACCCTGGGTTAGGCTACAGTGTGGTGGTAATTTCACCTCTTGGGGGTTGATGGGTGGAATGTTGCGCTGCGTGCAGAGACCTGCGCTGGCGTGTGTGTGAGTGAAAGTGTCTTCCTGTTCATACTTACCAGGGGCAGCCGCAACCACGGACTCAGTGTTCACATCTCCTCATCCCGTAGGACTACCAATTGACGGTCCGTAAGCTATAACGAAGAGAAAGAGAGAGACGTCACGACAGCAACTCTTCTGCCCGCGTTATCTCAAGAGACAATCGTTATCAATGAGGACATTAGGCATGGCTGTGTTCAAGCAACAACGAGTGGAGGATTTTTATGAAATTGGAGAAGAACTTGGCAGGTGAGTAAACCCCTTGGCGTGTGCTTATAACTTGTTACATGGAAATATACCCCCATAGGCTGTACTTTCATGTAGACATATCTGTGTATGAGTGCTGTGCTTTCATAATCCGTATTTCTGGCACTTGGTGTGTCCCTACGGGTCCAGTGGAGGAGCACATGAATGCAGTGTGTCCACTTGAACTTTGTGATGGGAAGGGTCAGAAAAGGGTGGAGAATTACAGGCATAGCTGAGATTGCAGACAGACCGCTTCTTTCCTTGTGTACACAGCTGTGTATATGCATAGCACTGTAATTATGGACATATCTCTGCACTGTCGCAAAGCTTTGGGATTGGTGTTGGAGTGTTCAACTCTTCTCTGGCCCGACTTTGCTGTTCATTCCTGCCCTTTTGTGTTTGTGTTGTTGACTCCTAAAGAAGAGGTCGAATAGGACATAGAGGTTAAGCCGTCTTTGAACTCCATATAGCTGATTAAAAGAAGAAAAGAAAAAAAAATGAGCGGTTGGACTCTTTTGTCAGCGCCAAAGAATGGGGATGGGTGTTGCCTGGCCTCTACGCTCTCTCTCCTGACTCATGTTCTGCTGTGTACTTTCCAAAAAAACATTCCCCTCAAACACTGCCTCAACAGGCAGCCCAGACTCCCATCCCTGCTGGGGCTAGTGATCAGGGCAGGGCAGGGCAGGGGAGAGAGGGGAGGATGTCAGCTTGTGAGCGCGCGGTGCCTGGGAAGTGTCTGTTTCACCACTTGGAAGTTGCAAATCTGTTGAGAGGGGGAAATGTCGGGCGTTTGACCTGGGGATGCGAACATGCATCAGGAAAGGTGCGACTGTTTTTACAAGGGGAAGAACGGCACATCCAGAGCCAGGTGTCCGTTGCACTGCCATGCGCTCTGGCTTTGGAGTTCATGCACACACACACACACACACACACACACACACACACACACACACACACAGGTGTGAGTTACACAGTCCTGGGTCTGCGTCCAGGTGCTCGGACGCTTCTGATTGTGTCAGGTTTCCACAGAGGGCACATTATTTGTGTTCCGCTGTCTGTCATTGTCATGCAGTTTCTCTGGCACACCCACACTCACACAATGGAGGATTCAGACGTCTGCGTCTGTGTGTTTGTGTGTGTGTGTGTAGAGTCACTTGAGTGAAGAGGGTATCTACGTCACTCAAGACCTTTTGATGTCTATTTGTTGTCGTTTGTTGACTTCTTACACCATGTGCTCATTGAGGAAGGTCCCTTTGAGTCAATAGGAGCCCCCAGGGACTCCCATAAGCACTGCTCCATTGCTCAGCGGTGGGCTGGCCGACTGAAACTTATGGGTGAAGTTCCCATAGACGTCAACAAGCGCAGATTTTACTTTTCTATGTGGAGAAGTTTGACAGTGAAACGAAAGAGGAAATTCTCTCTCTCTCTCTCTCTCTCTCTCATGTTCTGTACTACCGTGACAATTGCATAACCCCATGAGAATACAAAGGCTGATGAAAAACTGTGAGAATGAATGGAGTCACAGAGATACAGTCATAGAGAGATGGATAGATAGATAGAATGATAGAGTGATAATAATGGAGCGATGAATGCAGAGAGGGGAATGTGTGAGATGTGATTGAGAACCAGATGATAGGAAAATTACAGGGATATTTGAAAGAGAGGGAAAAAAAGAAACCACTTACTTGCTGACAGGGAGAGAGAGAGAGAGATTGATAAGGAAAAGAGAAAGAGGCAGAGAAAGTCAAAACTGGTCATGATTATGTTCTTCTGCATCCTACTCAGAGATGACACCGTTTCCGGTGGGGGTGTCAAAGGCATGTTTGTGGGTAACACATGGGTCGGTGGGTGTGTGTGTGTGTGTGTGTGTGTGTGTGTGGTGGGACAGGGAGATAGAGGGGAAAGAGAGACTGACTGATGTTATCTCATGAATCATCTGCTCTGACAGTTTGAGAGCGATGAGTACTGTATGTTTCCTAGATGGAGGAGGAGTGCAGGTGCAGACAGAGGGTCTCAGAGTTCCAGAGATGAGTGGAATTTCCCCAACACTCTAAATGGAGAGTGTCCAACTCACCAATCAGAGGCCAATCATGTCCAGTAGACGCGCTGGTGGACACTGCTGCTATTTTAGTGACTGATTAATAGATCACAGCTTATTTAAGTCATCAACATGTCTTTATCACCCCCAATGGAACAACACATAACACATAACACACACCACACACCTAATCACATGAAGCCACATGTGTTCTAAGTCAGCTAGACTGTGACTTAGAGGGCTGCAGCAGCCTAACATGTTTCTTTACCTATATGTACTCAGGAAATGACCCGGTGCCCTTATCAACACAACAAAGTGTGAAATGGCTGTGAAATGGCTGTGTTTGGCACTGAGTCTGACCACAAATGTCACTAACTGCTGGGCTTAGAAAACAGCCCCATCAGATGCAATCAGACCCTCACCCTGGCTCTCCAGGCCCGGTGGCGTAATGGTTCCCCCGTGGCCCTACAAGGGCTGGTGCAGGGCCTGAAGCAGAGATCCCTGGATCACACAAAAGATATGTCACCATCATCACCACCATCATGGGGGGGGGGGGGGTCACTCTCTCTTCTGCCCGTTAGCAAACAGGTGGGAGACGTGAGGAGTTCTTATGCAATGTGGCCAGCAAGGCAGTGACATGAGCCATGAGATGGCTTAACTGGGCTGGCACTGCATGGGTGGGGGGTGGGGGGTTGGAGAGAGGAGGAGAGTGCAGGGACCAGGGCATGAGCTGGTCAGCAGTTTTCTACCTAAAACACACACACACATGCGTGCACGCACACACACACACATACACACACTCACACAAATTGCTCAATCGTAAATGCCCAGACATTCTATGCATGTGTGTGTGTGTGCATGTACTGTATGTGTTTGTGTGTTTGTGCTTTTGACGTGCAGTAAGTGTTCAGGAACTCAATGTGATAAAGGCAAGACCTCAGGCCTAGTGCACCGAGGCGTCGCATCCTTGAATAGACAAGTGGTTAGAAATAAGGAAGTGAAGCAAAGAGATGCACACAACTGATAGCTTAGACCCCTGCAAATACAGCCAAGCATGTGATTTCACAGTTTCATTTTGCAGTCTCAGTGCGGTCATGAAGTGAATTCAAGCACCTTCAGAGAACCTGTTTGACATGACAGCTGTGATGTTACCCAATAAAAACGAGAGTCTCTCTGTGGTTGTGGAAATACAGGTTTCAAGATGATGGAGTACCACAGCTTTGCACTTAATTCCAAAGATACCGATGAGTGTGAGATGTTTGGTCGAGGCTACTCGTGTCAGTAGCGAGCTACGGAGAAGGACTGCCTGAATGTCTGAAATAGGAAGATGGCCATGGTCTAAAAAAGCTAGCTGAAATAAGAACAGGAAACATTGCATACTTCAGAGTCATCACGCAGCTCTATTAAGTCAGATACTTAGATATAGATAGAAAGTGTATTTAAAAGCTAGTCATGTTCATAGTTGTGTTGTACAATTTGCATAGATAGATCAACCACAGTGACATTCAAATGCCACAGAGCTGAAGAGCACAGAATGGTTCATCTGTGACAGATTTGTAAAGGGCAGCATTCCTGCAGGTCCTAGAAACGCTAAGGTTGTGTGTTAGAGACAAAACAAGCACACGTCACACTCATAGGACATACTCCTGGCATGAGTGACTGTCCAGGTAAATTGGTTTGGATGACGGCGTCCGTTCAGTAGAGAACTAAAATACAGATATGCCTCCAGACACGTACGCAAACAGCTGCACAGTCAGCTGCCGTAGCTTCCTCACAGCATAAGAGGTCTGTGTGTATGTGAGGAGATGGCCGTCTTTGCATCAAGTCTTTGAGGAAGTATGTGTTTATTTTTAGCAGAGAAAAATGAAGGGAACTCAATGTCCGTTCGGTAGGTATTCCTGAATTTAACCCCCCCCCCCCACACACACACACACACACTGCCTGTTGTAGACTTCCGCTGTTTCTCTGTAACCTAGTGCTGTGTGTCCACAACTATTCTACCACATGTCAGGTGAAGCTCTCCTATAGAATGAGTTGGATCCTCAGCTCATGGAGGAGAATGGCAGAGGGAGTTTGATCATCTTCCACATGCCTTGCTTAGAAACAGTAGCTGTACTGTAAGTGGAGCTACTGTAAACAAAATATGACGCTGCGACATCACAGTATGCCGATAACTGCCATGACAATAGACTTTTGGCTTGGGAACATCCAGGCGTGTGACTGAGATCATGGCCTGTCAGTCAAGTTAATGATAAGTCGTCAGTCATTCAGTCATGCCATGTCTGCTCTGCCAGTAGAAAAGAGAGTGGCTGCTTTGGCGGCTAGTTCTGGTAGATGGGCAGAGGACAAGGGAGAGAGAGAGAGGACACAATGACCCAATATACTGTACAGAACTGGCAAAGGGAAAGCTAAGTCTGCCAGTGAAACAAAGATGAAAGTGTGTGAGTGTGTGTGTGTGAGTGTGTGTATGACATTGTCAGCACCTTGTTCTAGAGCTGGCCTGGATGTTTGGAGCTGGTGTTTTTATCACCTGGTTGAAATGGATCAGCATTCCAATCATAAGCCTCCATTTGCACCTCTTTAGGCAGGGGTGTGTGCAAACACCTCTCCGCCTGTCTGTCTGTCTGGCCTCTTTTCTCTTTCTCCCTCTCTCTCTCTCTCTCTCTCACACACACACACACACATATACACACTCTCTCTCTCTCTCTCTCTCTCTCTCTCTCACACACACACACAAACACACTCACTTATATAATTATCCACCCACCTTCCCAAGTGTCCACCTCTACATGCACTCTTGTCCACATGTCCACTGCATACTAAACTAATTTAACACATATGTTTTCTCTCTCTCACACACACACACACACACACACACACACACACACACACCATGTTCATAAGAGAGTGAGGGATATTTGTATTGGAGACACAGAGCTATGTTATCAAGAATTATCAATTATGAAACAGGTTTGGTCTCTCCAGTGTTCGGTTCCCCCAGGCTGCTGTGTGTGTGTGTGTGTGTGTGTGTGTGTGTGTGTGTGTGTGTGTGTGTGTGTGTGTGTGTGTGTGTGTGTGTGTGTGTGTGTGTGTGTGTGTGTGTGTGTGTGTGTGTGTGTGTGTGTGTGTGTGTGTGTGTGTGTGTGTGTGTGTGTGTGTGTGTGTGTGTGTGTGTGTGTGTGTGTGTGTGTGTGTGTGTGAATGCTGGGCTGGCGCCACAAAGCTCCAAACACAGCCCCATGGTCAGGATAATAACCTGCAGCTGTCAGGAGTGGAAACTCAGTTGAGACCCCCAGGCACACAGGCTTAGGGTACAGGCCACTACACACACACACACACACACACGCACACACACACATGCACACACAAACACACACATCTACTGTATGACACACACACACACACACACACACACTTCTACAGGTACTCAATCTTACTGTACAGGCCTCTACACACCTAGAGCACACACACTCCCATACTACCCACACACATACTGTACATGACACACACACAGGCATGTGTGGAATGGGCTGTCCTCGTCCTCTCATGTGGACTTGCCCTTGCCTTATTTGTCTCTTTCTCCCCCTGCCTTATCGTTCGCCTCTCCCTCTCTCCTTTGTACGCTCTGTCGCTTGTTTTGTTTGTTTGTTTGTTTGTTTGTTTGTGTGCCTCTCTCTTCCTCGTCTCTTTTTACGGAAAAGAAGCCTGAGCATCACTGTAAAGGAGTACAGACCTCAATTCTCCAGGTCATAGTCCAAACCTAACATTTCTCTGTCTGACGGACAGCAGATCGAGCAAATATAATATCTTCTGTTTCTCCAATTGTTGGGTTGCCCGCTGTCCCATCCCAGGACATTGTGTGACTGAGTGTGTAGATTGTGACTGAATGTGTAGATTTACATTGTAGTGTACAGTATGTTGTGTGTGGTGTCTTAAGCTGCTGGGACCTTGAATTTCCCCTTGGGGATCAATAAAGTATCTATCTATCTATCTATCTATCTAGATGAGTTTGCAGGGTCTCTAAGTGTGTTTGTACAGTGCAGTACAGCACTGGTGAAGTTGAGTGTGTTTGTAAGTAGAGTAGAGTACAGTACAGTACAGTACAGTACATTACTGGTGAAGCTGAGTGGCGTGGTGTTCAAGGGAAACAGGGCTGGGTTGAGTGGTGTTGTAGGGAAACAGGGCTGGGTGGAGTGGTGTTGTAGGGAAACGGGGCTGAGTGGTGTAGTAGGGAAACAGGGTGGCGTGGTGTAGTAGGGAAACAGGGTGGCGTGGTGTTGTAGGGAAACAGGGTTGAGTGGTGTTTTAGGGAAACAGGGTTGAGTGGTGTTGTAGGGAAACAGGGTTGAGTGGTGTTGTAGGGAAACAGGGTGGCGTGGTGTTTTAGGGAAACAGGGTGGCGTGGTGTTGTAGGGAAACAGGGTGGCGTGGTGTTGTAGGGAAACAGGGTTGAGTGGTGTTGTAGGGAAACAGGGTGGCGTGGTGTTGTAGGGAAACAGGGTTGAGTGGTGTTGTAGGGAAACAGGGTGGCGTGGTGTTGTAGGGAAACAGGGTTGAGTGGTGTTGTAAGGAAACAGGGTTGGTTCAAGGGGAACAGGGCTGGGTCTGGTCTCCAGAGGTAACATATGCTGCTGATATAAGAGATGGAAAAAAACACATTTGAAATGCCCCAAAGGTAGCCAGTAACACTGCACACACACACACACACACACTCACAAGTACATAAAAGCACGTCACACTCAAGACACACACATTCACATACTTCCAGACCAGGTGTGGGCTTTCCCTGGAGAGCTATTCTTACACATACTCATACACATACGCATACTCATACACACAAACTTATTCACTCAAACTCATACACACACACATGCGTACACACAAAGAAAGACACTTTCAGCCCAGGTGTGGAATTTCCCTGAAGGGGAACGGCTAATCTTTTTACAAGGCCGGTGTGCACGTTGGTACACTTGTGAGTGTCTATATTGTGTAAGGAGTAAAGAAGAAGAGGGTGAGAGAGTGAGAATGGAACTGGCCTGTGGCGGTGTTGGCTCTGTCTAAGGGGCATGCCCCAGATTGCCCCCTCCTCCCTGTTTATTGCCTAAACTGCCCTGGCCCGTTGGCTGCCTCAACCCCTGATCCTCTGTCCCCTGTCTGTTTGCTGTTGCGATAATGCCAGACCTTGGACTGAATTTTACTGGGTCACAGAACACACAGAGAAAAATGCTGTGAGTGCAAAATGAATTCCAACATTGATGGATAAAACACCATTCAGATGCTGTACGGGCCAATTTTACATGGCATGGTTACAACGGTAAAGCCAAATGTTCTGTGCAGTGCAGTGGTTTAATACAGGATGTAATTTAACATGGTTGCATTCAAATATTCAAAATGATTAAAATCATCTTTTTTAACCTACTGTACTCTAGAGTTGGATTTACGAGCGCTCATACATACTTCAGCTCAGAGTGGAGTTGATTTCACTCCTTCTGAATCAAGTCACCTCACCAGTGTTATTCTGACCCTCATGTTTGTATGTGTGTGCATTCCTGAGTGCACATGGGCACCGACATCATGTTTGGCTCTATAGCCCTGTGCATCAGCTCACTGCTCATGGCTGATAGCTCAAATAAATGCCTCAGCGTGCGCTCGCTGCTGATAGGCCACCAGTGTCCCTAATGTCCCTAATGCAGTTACCTCCATGCCGGAGCTTAATAGGGAACAGCTGGCTCTCAGGGCTCCGCTAGTGGACACAGCCAATCCAACACCAGCTCATCTGCTCCCTTTGAGAGGAGCGAGTGTGTGTGCGAGTGTGTTTACTCTCCCATAAGTGAGCGCTGTGTATTGTGTCTAAATCTGTATTTTGTCTGCATGACTTTCTGAAGCACTGGAGCAGCTGGAGGGTAAGGAGGAGGATAGGGGGGGCGGTTAGTCACGTAAAAGGGCAAGTTGCCTAAGAGTGATGGGGGAGAGGGAGAACTGGATGGGAGAAGCGCGGGAGGAGGATGGAGAATTCCTGACGGTGGGCGCCACTAATAGTGAGGAGAACATGGAGCCACTGATGGTGCGGACAGGTCTAGTTGACCAGAGAGTGGACTGGAATGTGGCTGAGAGGGTTACACTGTCGGGGGACAGCCCTGAGACAACACACACGCAAGCACATACACATGGTCACAAAAGCACACGCACATAGACACACACAATCACACTCTCTCTCACTCACACATACACACACACACACACACACACACACACACACACACGCACAAACTTATCAAATTAAAGACCAACTCTGATACACTCACACATACACGACACGACACGCATGCGTGCGCACACACACACACACACAAACTTATAAACTTAGAGACGAACACTGACACATGAATACACACACTGATACAGACAGACACACGCACACACACTCACACATGCATACACACAGAAAACCTTCAGCAGGCCCATCAGTGCAGTGCGAGGTCAAGCAGGTGGGAACCGGGAGGCGTGGTGGTGAGAGGAGGGGGACTAATTTTAGCGTTGCACAGGGCCAGATGGGTAAGAGGGGGCCACACAGGAGGGACTCTGCAGCTCAGCAGGGATGCCTGCAGAACACAGGAAATGATGTGTCTGTAATCAGATGATCCATCCACCAACCCACACACACACGCACACACACACACACACGCATATGCACACATGTACACACACACCCACACATACACACACACATGCACATATGAACACACACATGCTTATGCACTGGATGTCTGTGCTGGAAGCCAGGCAAAGCATACACACACATAGCCATACACACACACACACACACACACACACACACTCAACAACATACATTGCCACTCCCCCTGCCTACGCACTTGGAAGCCATGCAGGCAAAGTACACACACACATTTATAGGCACACATACACACACACACACACACATTCATAGCCACGGACAGACGCGGACACAAACACGTGCAGTAACACACTATGCTAGCTTTGGAATGAATTTGATAACAGTATGGGGTGGGAAAAATACTGTGTCACGTTCTCTCTCCCCCTTCTCCTCTCTCTCTCTCTCTCTCTCTCTCTCTCTCTCATTAGTTCTACTCTCTTACCCTCGATCCCCCCTCTCCTTGCCCCTCTCTCGCTTGCCCACTTACCCTCTCTTTCTCCATTTCTCTCTTTCTCCATCCCTCTCCCTTCCCTCCCTCTCTCTCTCCCTCCTCACTGTCTCTTATTTCCCTCTGTCCCTATTCACATCTCTCTCCCCTCCTCGCTTCTCTCTCTCTCCTCCCTCATCCTCTTTCTTCTTTTCTCTCTTTCTCACTCACTCCTCACCTCTCCCCCCCTCTCTCTCCCTCTCTCTATCCTCCTCTCCTCCTCTCCTCCTCTCCTCCTCTCTGTGTCTGTGCCCTGCCTCCTACTCTGAAGTGCTTGAGTCACGTCCACTCCTGCTGACCCCCCTCTGTGCTGGTGCTGCTGTGATGCTCTTTTGCGCGGCGCTCCTTGTTGAGCGCGCCGACTCTCAGACGCAGCGCTGAGGCCATTTACACAAATAGCTGCCTCTTAAAAAACAAATGGGCCCCCGCTGAATGTAGTTTTACTGTCTGTGTGTGTGTCTGTGTGTGTGTATGTACGGACCCCGGAAGACTGAAAATAAACTGAGTCACCCAGCGGTGTGATCTCACCGGCGTTGGTCACATTTCTATGGGGTGACCCCCTGTGTAAGTGCGAGGGCTTGAAAGGATGCCGCTGGTGCTTTGTCTGTCTCCCACTGTCACTCAGTGCCCTCACTGTTCTCTCTCTCTCTGTTTGCCTCTCTGTTCCTTTGTCTTTCTGTTTCTATTTCTGTCTCTGTGCTTCTCTCCCTCTCTCCCACATGCTCTGCCCATATGCATATATGCCTATCGGTGTAGCTCCCTAGTTTCCTTGTTCTCGCTTTCTCTTCTTTCTCCCTTATTTCCTTTACTTTTCTTTCTTTCTGTCTCCCTCTCTCTTTCTCATTCTGTTCCCATGTCCACCACCTCTATCTGCCTCTACCTCTTTCCTTTCCCACTTTCTCCTTCTCTCTCACTCTCTTTCTCGCTCACTCCCCCCCTCCATCTCCACCACCTACTCCTCACTCTCCTCTCTCTCTCTCTCTCTCTCTCTCTCTCTCTCTCTCTCTCTCTCTCTCTCTCTCTCTCTCTCTCCTCCTCTCTCTGCTATCAGGGTCCCCCTGACCTATCAGGCCGTGCTTGAGTGTCGGTGGAGTCGGTCTCCCGGACTCGGCGGCGCTCCAACCGATAGCGCAGTGACCAGGTCACCGATGGCATGCAGCAATGCATTTTGGGATGCTTAGTCAGCCGAGATAGGGGCCGTCTGAGCGCCGTCCTGCGGATGTTTACACTAGCATACCCCTCATGTGAGGATTACTGCTCACATCCTACTGACATATATGTTATCTTTTGAAATGGACACATCCCATTCCATACCCCCTTTAATGTCATGTCTCTCAGCTCATATGACTTACAGGATAGCTACCATAACACACACCCATGTAGGGACAGAAATGTGTGTCCGTAGGTTGTGGATGTGCTGACACAGATGCTGTTGTTTTACGGCATGTTTCTTTCAGTGGGTTATGAGTATTGATAGATTTTTTTTTTCTGTTTAGAAATTGAGCAGAATCATTTTAAACTACCGTTCCAAGTATCTTTGCAATTGAGTACTTTTTGGACTACTGAGCATTTTTGCAACTTCAAAATACTCAATAATGTTTCGTGCAATGCAGTGCCACTGTTGCTGTATGTGGTCTTGGCTACTGAAAGTGTCGTTTGTAAATGTGGTATAAGCCATTTATCTAGAGGAAACAGTGCGGTTTATTTTCCTAACTGCTGTTTATTTGCAGTATTCTGAGGATACAAATACAGGAAAAGGCCCTGGGAATCATTCACACACACACACAGACACACACAGACACACAGACACACACACACACACACAAGCATACTGTATGGAGACAGAGAAGTGCTCTCCTCTACTCACAAATATTTGGCATATTCCGGGCACAGGCAGAGGAGTGCCCACAGAGAGGAGAGCTGGCATGACTGGCCGCGGGAGCGGACCAATGCCGCAGCAGATCATAGAGGACCTGACCACCACAGCAGCAGCTCTGAGTGGGAGAGAGGCATTCCTTCACTCACTGCTCTCTCTCTCTTTACAGGAAGGGCTTTCTTCTCGCTTCGCTATTTATTTGTGTGCGTGCCTGCCTAGTTATTGATTTTTTTTTTTCTGGGGTCTCTCACCACCCCCACCTGACGTCTTTCGTTCTACGGGAAGGGTTTTCTTCTAGCTTCTGTTATTTGTCTGTTTGTTTGTTTGTTTGTTTGTTTCTTGGGTCTCTCCCACCACCCTCACCCTCCTGCTCCAGTGGCTGGAGTTTCTCTCCTGCCGCCTCTGCCTCTGCCTCTGTCGCTGCCTTTGGGGAGAGACACTTTGTGGTGGCACTCAGAGACAGACAGACAGACAGACAGACAGACAGACAGACGTCTCCCCTGAATCTCTTCAGACTGACCGATTACGTATTCTCACATGCCCACCGATGTCTTTTAATATCTGTTTTATTGGGCCCTAATTCCCCACTCCTCCTCTACTGCTGGTGGCTGAGATGGGGAAAGCCTGTTTCGTGTCCATGCTGTTCCTGCCGTCGGTTCTGTCCAGTCGGACAAACCCAAACCGATCCTCGGGTTCTTTATCAGCCCTAGAGGAAATGAGGAACTCTGTGACGGAGAGCGAGCCAATCATGATGCAGTGAGATGTTCTCATCGTCTCTGAAAGCCCCCCTTTGATTGGCTGGATGAGCAGCTCAATCTACCCTCTGTGCATCCAGTCTTATGTGTGCTTAAGAGGATGGCTCTGCCATTATTGCTCATTAAATTGTGATTTACCTGGACTCAGGGCAGGAATGTGGGAGCCGGA
>NC_085003.1:14591892-14614392 GCF_963854185.1 Sardina pilchardus | reverse complement strand
ACAAAGTCCCTCTGCCCCGTATCAAACTGATCGACTTCGGCCTGGCGCACAAGATAGAAGATGGAGTGGAGTTTAAAAATATCTTTGGGACCCCTGAATTTGTTGGTATGTTAAATGATTACCTAGAATCATTCCTTTATACCATAGTACCATTTAATACTGTAGTACCATTAGTACAATCATTTATTATTACACGCACACACGCACGCACGCACGCACGCACGCACGCACGCACGCACGCACGCACGCACGCACACACACACACACACACACACACACACACACACACACACTAACCCTAACCCTAAGTCTTTCACCTTAGCTGCACCATATTTGTGCGGGCGTTTTTGTAACATTTGCTCTATCTGCAGCTCCAGAGATAGTGAACTACGAGCCGCTGGGACTAGAGGCCGATATGTGGTAAGAACCCTCTCATTACTGACCACACATGGGCTTCTGCCTTCAGTAGGTGTCATGTATTGAATTTCCCCTTGGGGATCAATAAAGTATCTATCTATCTGTATGTATGTATCTATCTATCTATCTATCTATGTATCTATCTATCTATCTATCTATCTATGTGTCCATGGATTAACCTTGTTTTCTCCTCTCTCTCTCTCTCTCTCTCTCTCTCTCTCTCTCTCTCTCTCCCTCATACAATCTCCCTTTCAATCTCTCTTTCTCTGCTCGTTTCTCCTATTATCTCCCTCTCCCTCTCTCCTCTCCCTATCTTTCTCTCTCTCTCTCTTTCTCTCTTTCTCTCTCTCTCTCTCTCTCTCTCTCTCTCTCTCTCGCTGTCACAGGAGCATAGGAGTCATCACCTACATCCTGTAAGTGTGAAAAGTGGGAGGAAATGTGAAGAGTGTGTGTGTGTGACTGTGATGATTGCTATTTTTCGCTCCTTATGAGTGTGTGTGATTGATGTGTCAAATGAATCTCTACGTGTTATCTGAGTGGGCTTTCTCCCCCCCCCCCCCCCCCCCCCAGATTAAGCGGAGCATCACCATTCCTGGGGGAGAGCAAACAGGAGACGCTGGGCAACATCTCAGCCATGAACTACGACTTCGACGAAGAGTTCTTTGGCAGCACCAGTGAGCTGGCCAAGAGCTTCATCAGACAGCTGCTGGTCAAGGACACGAGGTGAGTGGTCCTGCTGCCCAGACCTAAACAGCATTACCTTCACACGGTCACCTTCTGATACCGGTTGCCAAACTACATCTGCATTTCAACATCCTGCTAGTTTAAACTGCCTGCAAGCTATGCAAGCTCAAACTTGTTGTTTTACTTTTGCTGCTGCTGTTAAAGATAAATCAAGTACAATACACTGAAATGTACTTGTCTTGAAGCCTTTTTGCCTCCAAAGGTATTTCACTGAATGACTAGATCAGACCTGTTCTTTTGTCTTTGCTGGTAGAATACTCTTACCTTTGGTATTACATCAACAGTTGTATATTAAATGGATACCATAGTGTGAAGTGCCTGACAGTCTACATACTGTTTTTACAGTTATATTTATTCATTTAGCAGACACTTTTATCCAAAGCGAGGTACATACAGTATGTCAACTCAATTATATTACAAGGGACACTGTCCCTGGAGCAACTTCTTGTTCAAGGCCACAATGGCGGAAGCTGGGTATTGAACCCACATGTTTTATAAGGCTACTGCATGCTAGCGTATTGGGCCCAATGACCTTGGTGTTGTTTATCCCTTTGTTGGTCAGTTCAGCCGCAGGAAGCTTTTTCTTCTCTTACTGGTTCAGCCTCTCCTGACTAGGTGTGTTTTATTGTGTCTTGTAGGAAAAGGATGACCATTCAGGATGCTCTCAATCACCCCTGGATAAAGGTAATTACTGAGATTATCAGGCACTCTAAAGCATGTTGCTGGAATCAGAGGTGTGCTCCTATTCGCAAAAAAAAACATAGGCGAACATTCGCACACGTTTGCAAACCATTTCTTCAGTAGTTCTCAGCATGTTGGAGTTGGACGTTGGAGGATTCCTGTGGAGATGGAATGTTTGCACAAAATCGGTCTAAACAAGATCTGTTTAGAGAAAACATGTTTGCTGCGAATGTTCGCTTCTGTTCAAAGAACTTGAGCGCACCTCAGATGTGGTTTGAGATGCACATCACTGTCCTGCAGTGTCTGAAACTGATAGCCTGCTCTGAGCTGTGAGCGTTAGTCGCTTTGGTTATGTGTGGGTGTTCAGTACACCGCAGATGCACGTCGCGTAAGAGATATTTCAGTCAAAGTGAAAATGCCACATTAAGCATTTATTCCTACACCAATAGATGTAAATCAAAATCGAACTAAACCATCAAACCGCTTGTTTATCAGCAATGAGATTTGCTGACGTTTAGACTGTGAGATTCTACATGACACATTGAAACGGAGCCATAACTAAACTGAATACTTCGCACTTACTGTAACACAACAGAATGGAAGGAATAGAAGTACTGTATGTTTGACCACACAGTGAGTTTTAAAAGTACGTCTCCAGTTTGTGAATGCAAAGCTGCTGAGGAGCAGTACAGGGACTAACTGGGGCTTCACCTGCATGTGGGGAGAAGAGAGCCCACCTCATCTCACCTGTTCCACCTTCTCACTGGTGTGCATCTGTGAAGTGTGTTGCACAGTGTCATTTGCCTAATGTGAAGTGATCATTGACACCATCCATGCAAGCAATGGAATCATATTGTTCTGCATGAGAGTTTGGATTGATGCAGAGGAGCAAACTGGCATGTTTGTGCAGACCACTCATAATAACAGTAACAGCAGATCGTGGACAGAGGAATGGACACAAAAGAAACTGACCTCAGCTACAGGCCGTGTCCCTGAAACCTGTGTGACCCACACACTAACATCCCATCAGCCTGCACCTAGCACCTGTGTGTGTGTGTGTCTGTGTGTGTGTGCTTCTGTGTGCTTTTGGATCCACGTTTGGCAGCACGATAACCCCGCCCTCCCTCCAACTACTCCGGATCTGATTGGCTGTTCCTCCCTTCTATCCAAAAAGTCGCACCAATGCGCGGCGGCAGTGGAGGAGGGCTCGCGTAAGACGGAGGCGGAGCCAGAGGCCCGGCAGCTGAAGACCCAGCGGCTGAAGGAGTACACCGTCCAGTGCCACGCCGGCGTGCCGCCCAACCGCACCTACGCCGACGCCGAGCGCTTCGCCCGCGCCCTGGACGCCATGGCGCTGATGGAGGCGGGCGTGGCGGGCGCGCGGGCGCGGCGAGAGGCCCTGCAGGGCCACGTGGAGGCGCTGCTGTCCGCCTGCGGGCAGCGCCAGGCCTGGCTCCGCGAGGGCGGCGAGGCCGTGCGCCAGGAGCTGTCCCGCGCCCGCCACCAGCTGCGCCAGGCCGAGGCCACGCGGCACGGCCTCCGCCAGGAGCTGCGCGCCACCGACGCCAGCCTGCGCAGCGTGGGCCAGCGCTACCTGGAGCGGCAGACGCACATGAGCGCGCTCAGGCAGGAGCTGACCTCCGAACTCTGCTGGATGCAGGAGGTGGTCGTGATGAGTGGCGAGCACATGCCCTTTGGAAGCGACGTGAGCGAGGCGTTGAAGGAGCTGCTAAGCCACGCCTGCGGGGCGGAGTTGTGCTCAGAGGCGGGGCCTGATCTCACGGAGACTGACTAGGGACTAGAACGGGCGGGGACACACATGGCAATGTATACACATCCTTAGTACAGTTACACGTGCAGACCTGTAGCATGGCAATGTATACACATCCTTAGTACAGTTACACATACAAACCTGTAGCATGGCAATTTATACACATCCTTAGTACAGTTACACATACAAACCTGTAGCATGGCAATGTATACACATCCTTAGTACAGTTACACATACAAACCTGTAGCATGGCAATGTAAACACATCCTTAGTACAGTTACACATACAGACATGTCAGCTACTTAGTACAGTACAGTCAAAGTTGTTTCCTCCTGGAATCACACTCATCGCTAATGGATGTGGAATAAGACACTGTAGGTCATTAACTGCATGACAAGTATTGCTACACATGTGTGGGGTTGAATTTATTTAAAATGAAATCAGTATTCTCTACGTTGTTAGCGCATCATATCTACTGTATATAAAACATAATGTATATGTTTTAAGGACATATATTGAGATTAAGGAATCTCAATCATAAAATTCTATTTAAATTGAATTTAATCTGATACCAAATACACTTTAAACAAACACTTGCTATACTAAAAAAAAATGTAATACCCAAAGGAGAGATTAATGAAATATTTTGCATGTCAGTAATAATTAAACCAAAGCACTTTTTTTCGGTCAAAAAGGAAACTTTTATCAGCAATGGAAACAAACCCTTTGTCATGAAATTGTCTCCATATGGGACTATATACAGTAGTAGGCTGGGTGAACCCTGCCTGAACTTCCGGCGAATTTGGATTTCGCCCGGCAGCTCAGGCTGCAAACCTGCACATCTATCTCCTCTGTTCCCTGCCAGAGCCTTTGGCTCCAATCAGAAACTAGCTCATCCAAAAGACGCACCGGATCGTTGGTCTGATTGGTTGAAGGACTGTCCAAGCGTATGGAGTAATTTGAACGATGCCGATTGATCGCGCCTCTTGTGCAGTAGAAACAAAGTGCAGCCTCCCCATACTAATGTTCAATCTTAAATGATTTAGCTTAGTATGGTGATAGCCAGACTAACTACAGAGGGACTGCAGATGAAAAGTAGTTATTTTCACTAATTCTGGCATATTTACATGGTGTTTTTTTATACATCAACATTGATAGATATGCCTGGTCCCTATCACATAAACCAATAAAATAAAGTAAGTAGATATCATTAGCTTAAGAAGTCTCTCCTTATTTGGGTAGACTATTTTACAGTCTAGACACTGAGAAGTCGAAATAGGCTCAGATTTGGTGTTATATTTAGAGTAAAGGTTAAGGCTGTGTGTGTGTGCGTGTGTGCATGTGTGGGTGGGTGCTGTGTGCGTGTATGCGTGTATGCAAAGAATCTGAGTGCGGCTTTAGTTCACAGATATTATGCTTCATAAATAATAGACCATTTGTGAAGCATCTCGTATGAGCTATGCAAATAAAGGGAAATCTCATTATGCTTTGTCTTGTTTATTGTATAGTTTTGCATTGTGTTTTATTCCACTGCTGTTTGCAGTGTTCATTATTTGACCAGTGTTTGAGCCATGTCTCTCATGTCTTGCTGTGAAGAGTTGACGTGTTATGATTTCTACTCTTAAATGGTACCTTATCATAGCCTCTTCTGTTATCTGTACAGTATATGGCCCTTACTGTTACTCTTCAACTCAGCACCTGCAGAAGCCACACAAAAGAAACATGATGATGCGCACACACACACACACACACACACACACACACACACAGACACACACACACACACATGGCTATGAAAGCATTGTCCTTTTGTGCATGATGTTGTAGATATATGACACAACAGAAATACAGTATTTGAAGGAATTATTTATTGTGATTTTTAAATATGCTGTAATTTCTTTTTTTTTCTTCAAATGTACAGCACTGTCATCATTGTTTTACACTGTGTTCAAAGGGAAATAAAAAAAAAACATTATTTTTCCTGTCACTGTAATTCAAGCAATTCAGTGCAATTACACCACATGGAATACATTTAGTGCAAAAATAATAATTAAAAGACATTGTACATGTATACAGGCTGTACACATCATATCATATATCACATCAAATCATATCATACATGAGTTTATGAGTACATCTGCTGATATAGCACGATAGAATAAATAGTGTTTATAGAATAAATAGTGTTTATAGAATAGGTGGTGCTTATCTGTCTGATGATGGCAAGATTAGTGTCCTCACTCATGCCTGATGTGACCTCTTACAGCCGGAGAACCCCAGACAGGCGCTGGTGCGCAGGCAGTCCGTGGTCAACATGGAGAACTTCAGAAGGCTGTACGCACGGCGCAGGTGGAAGGTAATCTATACATCAGCAAGAAATAAAGTCCTTGTCCCTCCAACAGGCAGCAGGCAAGAGACAGAGAGAGAAAGAGAGGGACAGAGAGAGAGAGAGAGAGAGAGAGAGAGAGAGAGAGAGAGGTGTCTATGGGGCACCAAAGTGGACTCTGACGTCAACGGCAAAGAGTGTCCTTACTGGCAGTCCTCACACGTCCTCACACATAGTGGTGGCACTCCGTCTCAGAGCTATTGAAACCATAGTGGCACTATTGTATCACAGGGCCCATGACACTAGGAAACCATGGCGATGACCCTCCATCACATCCATGAAACCATAGCGATGACACACTGCTGCCGAGTATGGACTCTGGTACTGCTCTGGTACTGCTCTGCATTCATTCAGCGTCAGCTGCTATGTGAGTTTAATCATATGTGTAGTCTGGCCCCAGCCGTAGCGCGACTGGCTGGGGCACCTGCACCGCGCCGTACGCCGGCAGGTCAATTCCTGCCCCGTGGTCCTTTCCGGATCCCACCCCAACTCTCTCTCCCACTCACTTCCTGCCTCTCTCTACTATCCTATCTGATTAAAGGCATAAAAGCGCCCCCCCCCCAAAAAAAAAAAAATTCTCTATGCATAGTTCATTTCACACTGTTGGTAATGTGAGGAAGGGAGAGAACAGTTATCCCATCCGGCCTCCAACCCGGGTCTCAGGGTCACTAAGCCTGCTGCTTGACCAGAATTCCAATGAGCCAGGCTCTTTGGTATGGCAGTTAGAGTGCATACTCAACCCTAGTGATGGCACTCATTTATATTCCTTTTTTTTTTGTTTCAAATATGTTTTGTAAGTTTGGAGAAAAGTGTTTGCCAAAATCTTAACCATACTTAAATTGTAACTTAATTTGCCGTAAACAGACTATAAACTGTGTCCTGGACACCTCCTGTAGAAGGCCCTGGTTCTAATCTCACGCTGTCGTCTCTGTGTGTCGTGTTCAGTTGTCCTTCAGGATCGTGGCTCTCTGCAATCACTTGACTCGGATGATGAAGAAAGGTCAGCCCAAACGGCAGGTTGGTACATCAGCTCTCCTCTCCTCTTGTCCCATAACATCAACAACACTCTGGGGGAACTGTTGCTTGTCCCAATAATCAATCAATCAATCAATCAATCAATCAATCAATCAATCAGTCAATTAGTCAATAAATCATTCAAACAAGCATGCAAACAATTAACTTGGAATTTCCTCATGAATGATTCCTAGTAGAAGTTAGCAACTTGAATGCCCCTTCAGTATATCTGTAGATTGGTTTCTGAACTCAGTGTCTTGGTGCTGTTCTGAGTAGGAGTCCTTCAAAGAATTCCTCTAATCCCGCTATTTAGCGTGTGGCACAGACCAGCCAGAGACCCATCTAATTGGATCAGGCCTCTATCATGCCACTGGAGTCTTTGGAGCCAGACATCCTGCCTGACAGACCAGCGCTATTAGTTGCAGTTCAGTTTGCGGTATAGGGTGATCTAGAGATTTGTCTTTGTTGTTTCACACCCTCCCAATGCAACAGGTCCCATTTAAACTGTGTGTCTGCTCAGTTCTAGCCTGTGTCAGTATTACATTATCATACATATCAGATTTCATTGATAGATCTGATATGTTTTTAGGTAAATCATAGGTAAACAAACAATGTGCTTTACTTCCAAAGAAAGAATTCCAAATTGTGTCTTCATTTTGAGTTTTAATCATATTAGCTACGCGCTCTATGATCTTTGATTAGCGCTATACCCCAGAGGGGGGGGGGGGGGGGCATAGATGGAGCTCTTTGAACTTGTTAAGTGACCGGTTCGGTGACGTCTTGTGTGTGTGTGTGTGTGTGTTGGACATGCAGGCAGGGCCTCTACCCGGGATCGTGGAGCGCACAGTGGCCATGTTTGAGCGTGACTGCGAGAGCGACCAGGAAGAGGAGGTCATGTACAGGAAGCCCAGGACTCGCAAGAGGAGCAGTACCTCCTGAAGCGCCTCCCTTCTGAGGCTACTCAAACCCAACAACTAGTATTTCATCACCACAGAGCACACCTGCCTAAGTGTGTCAACCATTCCAGCTTTCTGAGCCTCACCTGTCAACAGTGAAGAGCCTTGAGCGGCCGGTTGCCTTCCAACGTGATGTGCCCCAGGTTTTATTTCGTGTACATTATGAAAACGTTTTATAGTGCCACAAGGTGATGTTTCAAGCTTTTTTTGTGAAATACTTTTTTGCAGTAGATAAAGTTTGTCTGCAATGTATGTATGTATCAGCTGCCCAAGAGATGGTTTGAAGATGGTGCCTGTTTTGAAAATGTACTTCATGTACTTTACTTTGTAAAATTGTGTGTATTTAGGTCTTTAAAAAGTGCCTTTGCAGTCTCACTTAACAAGTGCCTCATGTCCTCTTCTGTGTTCTGAGGTATTTTTAGCTGCTTTGGTCAAATTCCCACTGTGTCCGGTTCAACCACAAACTCGACTATGATGGCTTGCAGATAAATATGATATTTCCAGGCGATTTCTGATCCTTATATTTCTATTTGATATGTGAGTGGGTTTTGTACAGTCTCAGCTTCTATATAATAGAGGCAAACAGAGCCCAGAGAATATTTTAAAATGTATATTAACTTCTATGCCTTTGAAGTGTGAGTGCCAATTTTCCTTCAATCCCTTTCAATTTTAGAAAATGTAAATAATCTATACGGTTATATCTGAGTAGTGTGGTTTACAACCCTTGTAAATAAATTGATTTTTAACTAACCCGCAATAGACACCACGATGTTACTAATGTATCTTTGCAGTTGTTTTCCAGAATTGCTAAATATTTCATGCCCATAGTCTCTGCCTAGGAGTGGCTGGTAGAACGAGTTATTCCTTTCCCTTCTTTCTGGGAACTCTTTACCATTTAAAGTCTGGTGGTGATAAAGTGTTTGTGTCACAGCCTTTCCACATGGGCTTACTGCAAACTGTCGCAATTGTATGGCAGGGAAAAAAAGAGAGATTGGGTGACTCACTGGCTTTCCCAAGGTGGTGACCGTCATTTATTAGTCTGACAGATGCAGCTGGGCGAGTCTTTAGGTCAAAAATACGTAATTGCTGTAGGCACCGTTGTGACATTTCCAAAGAACATTTCCTTTAATTTATTTTTTATGTTTTATTTTTAATTTTTTAAATCTTTATTTCCTCATACTACTTCCTAAAGGCATTCAGAGGCTAATTGTGTAAGCTGAGGAACTCATGTTGTTCATATTGGTTGACATTAGTGTCAGTCTCAGTCGGTGCCAACTTGACACCGTTAGTGAACTCTCTAGCACAGAGCTTTTGCCGTGTGGTCCATTGGAGTTGCACATGTACAGGATAGATAGGTAGAATTATTTGTGAGTGTATTTTTGAAAAGTGTCTAATGTTGTTTACGTTTGTGTGTTTGCACTCTTGCGTGTATTTGTCTATATGTGTGCATGCGTGCATGCTTGTGTGGTTGGCTCTGTGGACCACAGAGTGTCTTAGAGTGTCTGTTTTTTTGTTTACATTGTGCTTGGGCTATATTTACTAGTACTAACGTCTGCTCATATTCTTCATTGTCATTAAGATGCAACTCAACCTCACCATTCTGAGATGTTGGAGTGGCTCTGTCTTCAACTGTTACCATTTGTCTTACATTACTGCTGACTGCTAAGAATGTGTTCAATGACTTTGCTTTTTAAGTTTACCTCTATGTTCTATATAAGCCTTATATTTTGGACTATATTTGTAAAAGTAATTGGAGCAAGAGAGAAATAAATATTTAATATATTTATGAATTTGTCACTAAAAAGACATATGGCTTATTCTTATAATGTACTCTTGATATGTCAGATGTCTTTTTTATTATTATTAATTCAGTTAACTAGTTAGACAATTAAGTGAAATATTCATTATTCACTTTCATAATTTCATAATTCACTCACTGGAAGGGTGTAACAAAAGTGTTAAATAAAAAAAACATGTTTTTGTCATATGATGAACTACATTGTCTTTTTTCTGTTATGTGTTTATGAAAGTTCATGAAGATTATTGACAGCTGTCAGTCACTCCACATTCACCTTTCTTAAGACTTAAACCTGGCTGATCTGTACCTGTGTCATGCTTCCACTTCTGTTTTCTCTTCCATTGCACTTGTAGCTCTAGGCTACCACTTATCCAGAGGGGAGTCCGTGGCCATTGTTCACTCCATCTCCATCAGACCACAATCTGCTGCGACCATTCCAAACATGCTTATTACAGCATTAGCACTCTAAACCAAACATCTTGATGGCGAACTAATGAAATCTCCTTAACTTGCTCCTGCAACGAGCCCCATTCTACACGGCTTACTGTGTCTATTCAGGCTCTAAATAATCTGTCTCAATTAATCTCAGCTACAGCCATGCTAATATTCAAATCCATCAGTGTGCAATATGCAACTGGAAATTAAGTAACTCCTGATTAATAAGGCTTGTTCTACTTCCTTAATTCCAACATGGCGCATCCCAGCCCTTGACTATCTGGACTATCTGTGTGCAGACACTGTGGCTAATTGCTTCAAGTTGCACTTGGTGGATTTTTGCCACGGTGAACAGGCCAATGTGAGGTTTCACAAGAGCCGGTTTGTTTGGGCTCGTCTGAGCTGAAAACGATTGCGGGAAAAACTTTGACCGTTCCTAAGTAAACTCTTGGCTGTGAGAATATGTAGGCCAGGGCACTTTTGGGAAGGGCACCAACTAGGAGAGGTCCGGTTATACGAAAGCTCGCGCTGAATCCCTGCTCTTCAATAAGGGTTTGAAGTGCCAGAGACGCCTACACAGACAGCTTCCATTGATCTCCCCCCATGGTACACATTCCGTCATCTCACACTCTCTCCTCTGCACTCTCATGCCACCAGACGAGACAGTGAAAAGTGTGTTGTGACTTGAAAAGCTTTCACATGTTTTAGGAAGTTGTACGAGTGTGTGTGGAGTCTCAGCATTCCTGCACCAAATGGGCTGGTTGTCAGTGAACATCAAGGCCAGACAGAACTCCTACGTACTCCCTTGACAGAGCCTCTCAGAATGCGATTCATACAGACAATTTCCTGACACTGTCTGAGTGGGAGTAACTCTGGGTGCTATTGAGCGGGCAGTGTAGGGCTTAGCCAGAAGGTGATTTCTTAATTAAACGTTACGGCCATGCTTTCATAGCCCCACAGAATGGCCCAGTGTCTACCGCCTCGTTGTTTTGGCAGAGGTGTTTGCGGTGAAACGGCCCATGCCAACTGTGTCCAGTGATGTCTGGAGACCTTGTTCCCTCCTCAGCTGTGCGTCCTACATATTCCAATAATCCCCCCTGAGCCTGCAGGACACAGCCACCGGAAACAACAACTGAGTCACTGTTCAGTGTTCACCAGGAGCTAAGGGTATCAGCAGTTATTATGTAAAAAAGCGATTAATATTTTCCTGAATCTGATTTTATGTGTCGCCCACAATTGAACACAGGACAATGTGTAGTTAAACTAGTCTCCTGACTTTAATATTACAAGATGTGAATGAATATAGTCTTTTCTTCTTTTAGTAAATGCTTTAGGATTACTTAATTACTTACTTAATTACTGAATTTCTCATGCTTCATTTGAAATGGAGGATGTATCTACCGTGAAGCTATGGGGTCATCATGTCTGCTATGGGGCCACCGCTGTACATCACTGCAATGTTACTCTGATATAATAATAGCACTGTACTATATTGATAGATAGATAGATAGATACTTTATTGATCCCCAAGGGGAAATTCAAGATATTGTGCAGGCCTACTGTAAATTACTCAACATATGACACAGGCTTGTTGATGTAGCCTACATGATGTCATGGATGCTTCCTGTATCTACATGTACCAGTACATTTGATCGAAATCCATCTATAGTGCTTGTCTAAATAAGGGAATATGACACCAGCTTTAAGTGGGATAATTGGAGGCCGGGGTTTTATATTTCCTTATGGTGACTGGTAGCTTACTGGCATCAGAGTAGCCAGGGAAATATCTGGAGACGTGTGTCACGCGTGGCTGAATATCTGTGGCCCATGCTGGGAATATCAGAGGGCTTTATCACTGATATAAGATATGGGATTTGTTCTGCGCTTTAACGGCTGTCTGTGTCTGTGCCGCTGTAGTTGCCTCTTTGTCGCTGGACCAGAGGTCAGTTGGGTTGATGTTTGTGTGGGGGGTATTTGAAGGGGCTGCATCTCGTGTCTGTGTGTGTGTGTGTGTGTGTATCTGTGTCTGTGTGTATGTCTGTGTGTCTGTGTGAAGCCCATGGCTGTCTTTTGAGTAAGAACATAAACAGTGTGTGTTTTGCACCTAGTATTTATGTTATACCCAATTGTATGTGTGTCCCCCGCCTCTCTGTGTGTTGGAGAGAAAAGAGACAAAGAATGTGAATGTGTGTGTGTGTGTATGTGTGTGCACGCATGTGTGTGTGTGTGTGTGTGTGTGTGTGTGTGTGTGTGTGTGTGTGTTGGCGTGTGCCTGCCTATGCATATGTGCCTCTTTGTGTGAGAAGGCTGGCTGGCCTCCCTATCATCTGCTGGCCATGCGTGCGGTTGGATAGCTGTGGGCAGCACGCAGCAGGTGTCCGGTCCTCCTCTGATGTCGGAGCTCCTCTGATCCACGCCACCAGCCTCTGACACCGCGGCTCGCATCCCGCCTTTAGGTCAGCGCATTCCGCCAGACTTACGGGAGCATGAGAAAATGTCAGACCCGACGGCGGCGGCTCATAACCAACTTGTCTCAGACCGAGACGCTGAGCTGCCAGACATGCTGCCAGACATGGCTCCAGAACCATATTACATTGGTGACCTTTCAGGATGCAACCCAACATCGTTGTAAGAGATTCCTGTTAAGTAGCAAAAGTTTTGAGAAATCCAAGGTCAGATTTGAGGGTATTAGAGAGAAATAATAACTGCCTAATTCACATCTGGGATGAAGCGGTTACTTACACAAACTGGTGATTACAACAGGAAGCCAATGTCCAGATGAGGAGAACTTGAAACAGATAAAAACAAAAAAATAATGCCACTGTGTTTTTTGTCCATTCAAGCTTTTGCTTCTCTGGAACTGTTTACCATACTCTCTCTCTCTCTCTCTCTCTCTCTCTCTCTTTCTCTCTCTTACACACACACACACACACATAGACTCTGCCACACACTTTCATTCTCTCTGCAAACATACGATAGAGCCTACACAAACACAAAGGTACATAGTCATGCCTGAAAAATACATAGTGTCCCATGTCCGCACATGTCCCCACCAGATCACTTTTGACCACTTTTTGAAACAGGCTGTCGTTGGACTTGGACACTTGCACAACTGCAGGCTCGAAATAACTATCCTATTGCCATTGCAAATATATGGAAATGTGTGGAAATCATCCTGTTCTCATAGCATATGATGATTATGTTAATTACAAGTGTAAATATTCTCTTCATCAACATATCATGTTGTTCTACTGCAATGGCAGCAAACTGCATCAGTGGTCCAAGGCTGTACAACCACTAAGAATGAAATATGTTACAACACTGCCATCTAGAGTCTGAAGGATATTTTGCTGTGCTCCAAAGCCTTAGCCAAGTTCCGGATTTTTAGTTCATGACCATACCTGAATTACTATCAGACACATCTGCATGTTTATTAAAAAACGGTAAAGTTAATAAATTCAACTGTTACTTTCAGCAAAAGATGGACTTTCCAATCCTTCCAGAAAAGAATGATCACATACAGTACAGGCTATCTGTAAATCTCTGGCTCCACCTGCTGGTCAATAATGGAGGCATTAGATCAGACTACATTTTTTTCTAGTCACTGAGGCAAATGTACTGTATATGTGTAATGTTTATTTCTTACAATGTCTTGTCAATTGGGGGGGGGGGGTTATAGGGAGTTTTTTGGCTGATAACAGTTCAATAATGACAGAAATGAAACAGCTATGTAGGAAAATTTTCCAAGTCTGTCACGCCATTCTAGGCATTAGATGTCAGTAACAGTAGGGAGTGTGTGCACCTGACACATATCAGAGGTGTGATTCTGACTCTGGCTGCTGATGAACAAGGTTCCCTCCTCAGGGAGAGATGGCTGAGTTCCAGAGAGGAGGTGGTGAAGCATCGTGCCATGGTGGTGTGAGAGGAGTTCTCACTCTATTTATTACTCTTTTCCTCTCTTCAGACTACCCCTCTCTCCACACACACACGCACACTATGTGTGTGTGTAGATGTGTGTGTGTGTGTGTGTGTGTGTGTGTGTGTGTGTGTGTGTGTGTGTATGTGTGTGTGTGTGTGTGCGTGTGTGCGTGTGCGTGGGCACGAGCATCGTGCCCATATCCATGTGTTTGCAGGTACGACCTGTTGGCAGGATGCCTTCTGCCACTCATTACTGCTCAGCCAATCACAGCCTTCACTGCCAGATGCCCCCAATCAGACACAGGCCAGGTGGAGACGCGTCTGATTGGCTGTGGTGTCTGCTCAGTGATTATGGGTTTCCTCATTAGCGCGGAGCACAAGTGTGATGTGGTGGGTGTGTTGGCACTGCCGCTTGAGTGGCTGTGTGGGTATGGGTGTATGGATGTGCATTTATATCTGACATTATGGGCGCACAGTTGGAAGGAATGTGAGCTAACTTGAATGTCTATATGAATCTGATGACATGAAATTTGTGACCCTGTTTCCTTTATGTAAGAACTGTCTCCACGGATACACGTGCGTGTGTGTGTGTGTGTGTGTGTGTGTGTGTGTGTGTGTGTGTGTGTGTGCGTGCGTGCGTGCGTGCGTGCAAGTGCGTGCGTGTGCATGTGTGTGTGCGTGTGTGTGTGTGTGTGTGTGTGTGTGTGTGTGTGTTGGCAAGGGATTAAAGGCGTTCTATATGTTTTGTTTACCTAACAGCTTCAGAGTCTTCAAAGTCTACCTGTCTACAGAGAATCAGGCTTGCAACGTTGCTGTCCCCGACCGGAGAACCACGCCGTTGCTTTACAGCAATTGTGCAATGGCCTACAGTTTGTATGAAATGTAATAACATTACCTTGACAGTCAGCATAGCTCTTCTGAGATTATCACCGATTTGTAAACAAATCCACATGTACCATATCCAGGGGGACGTGTGCTATATGAGTGGTATTTATGACAATTGTGAAAATACAAATACTACACAACTGCACAAGGAGCCAGTGGCAATAAAAACTCTGAAACAGCCCTGGATACCACTAAGCAATCAGACAAGTGTTTACTTATTTCTTTAATGAATAAATGAAACAGTCAAGAGGGTATTAAGAACAGCAAGTGTGTGTGTGTGTGTGTGTGTGTGTGTGTGTGTGTGTGTGTGTGTGTGTGTGTGTGTGTGTGTGTGTGTGTGTGTGTGTGTGTGTGTGTGTGTGTGTGTGTATGTGTGTGTGTGTGTGTGTGTGTGTGTGTGTGTGTGTGTGTGTGTGTTTACGCACATTCTTATTCAAATATTAAACCGTTTGTTCCCAACCTGCCCAGGTGAAGCCTGCACTACCATAGTAAGGCAATGGCAAGACTTCTTTTCATTTTTTCGTTTTTTTTTTAGTTCTTAATGGTTCTTGTTCAAAGGAAGAAATTATAGACATGATGTTTACAAATGCTTAAAGAATATGGAATAGTAAATCTTTTGCTACATGAAATACATTATGTCCACATTAGTGTCTGGCAGGAGGTATAAAGATGGTGGGATTCATTTTGGCATATCCTTCACGTGACCCAAATCTCAATTACCACAGGAGTGCTTTTGGCCTCTCTCTCTCTAATTCTCTCTCTCTCTCTCTCTCTCACACACACACACACACACACACACACACACACACACACACACAGACGCACACACACACACACACATACACACACACCTTGCTATTTAATATTCATGCACAAATGTTCAGATGTGTTGAAATGCCAAGTGATTTCATTAACAGTACAAAAGGAGCCATTTTCAGGGGCCCCTTGGTGAGAAAATGTGTGAACTTTTGAAGTTGAGCGCGCCTCTGAACATACCCTGCAGTTGGCTTGGGCAGGCTGGCAGCGTTTGGCATTCACCTCTGTGTAAAAGGGCCCCGAGACTTTTAACTGCCACGTCCTCTTTTGCAGCCAACACTGGGTCCCTCCAGCTGTCCTCACACACACACACACACTCACACACACACACACACACACACACACATACACACACACACACACACACACACACACACACACACACACACACACACGCACACACACACACACACACACACAGACAACATTCTGGTCTCTGCCACTAATTGAGCTGCCAGGGAGCGCTACTCTGTGCCATTTTGAGGCACTGAAAACACGGCTCAAAATGTTATTTATTTTTATTTTCAATTTATTTTTGCGACCAAGTCAAGAGGTAGAAATAGTAGCGCATCTGTTCGAGTGGTGGGCCAGTTCTGTTGCCATGGAACAGGAGGATGGAGCATACCAGGTGCACAGAGCAGATTACTGATCACAGGAAGAGCAGTGGGCAGTTTCAGATCCTTTTGGGCCGAGGAGTTTGTAGTTGGAAGGGGAATGGAATAAGACCATGTGGAGTTCCAGTCCATCAGCCTGTCCCTGGCTCTAAACGTTGTGTGGGAGGGAAAGTGTGAACAGGCAACTATCCCAACTGTGCGAGCGTGTGTGTGTGTGTGTGTGTGTGTGTGTGTGTGTGTGTGTGTGTGTGTGTGTGTGTGTGTGTGTGTGTGTTTGTGTGTGTGTGTGTGTGTGTGTGAGTGAGAGCATCTAAATGCCAAGGAGTCAGGCTAATTATGAGAGATATATATTGCAACATTGTTGCCACTATATAGAAATGGAAAACATAAAGCAATTCAATTCACTTAATGTATGGCTTTTGAAACCCCAATGAAAACATTATCAAAAATGAATGTGGTCCAGTCATTTATGAGATTTGTATGTGGAGATTTCACATAATGAAGGGGGGCACGAAGGCAATGTGCTTTGTTTTTTTTTCAAAGTTTTGTTCATTTGTTTTGTTCAGTTGTTTGTTCATTCTGTTCCAATGAGACGTGATATATCTCTATAAGCATTTAGAGTGAGGATGGGGAGATTCGGAGATGGGATACTGGGGTCATAGACATTTAATCATGTGCACCTGCCATCTTCAATCTCATGCCTCTTTCCCTCTCCTTCTGAACACACACACACACACACACACACACACACACACACTCTGTCCCTCTTTCTATCTCTCTATGTATTTCTCTCTCTCTCTCTTTGTCTGTCTTTCTCTCTGTCTGCCTCTCTCTGCCCCCCCCCCCCCCCCCCTCCCCCGAGTGATCATGGTTTGGGTCTGACGATGGCTCCCCAGTAAATGAGATCCTGGAGGCTCTCTCCATTATTCATTGGCCATGGGCTCCTATTCTTAGACAAGGCACCTAATGAGACTGTCTATTCAGGCCGCCACATTCCCCATCCGTCACCAGCACCTTACTACCACCGGCCCACGCTCCCACACGCAGCTCGCTGCTGCCACCGCTGGTGGCCGTTTGCAAAGACACCTCCGGCAGTGCAACCTGTTTGTGGACTTTGCAGAGAAAAACAAGTGTTTATCATCAAAGACCCTATCGGCCATGCTTCAATCCACTGCCTGTCTGAAAACGTACCTCCCAGGCCTCCTACCCTTCTCCCTTCAGACACGAAGCACATTATCGATGTTCTTAAAGCAGGTGGGTGTGTGATGTTTTCCGATGCCATTGATTTGGAGGCCGGAACAGTGCTGGAGACGAATCTGGAGCATCCTGTCCCAGGGGAGCCATTCAGCCCCAGCCGGTATCTGGGTTAAAGGAACCGCTGCGGGGAGGGAGCGGGGGGTAGATGGGTAGAACTGGCCAGGACCGGCATCACCACACACCCTGCTATCACGCTGTCTTGGAGCCATGAGAGAGGGGAGGAGAGGGGAGGGGAGGGGAGGGGAGGAGAGGGGAGGGGAGGGGAGGGGAGGGAGAGAGGGGAGGGGGGCATCCCAGCTAGCTCGCTCCACTTTGCCATTTTTGCCTGATAGAGGACAGCCGTGTGACAGGGTGTCATAGCAGACTGTGGCTCTAGTTAATGAAGCCTTTGTCATTCAAATGGAGGAGAATGTCACAAATTATAATCATGGAAAAAAAGATTATACTGACACAGTTTGCACACTGATTTAAGCATGCAGAAGATTTGAAATGGGAGGTAATTGCATGGGCGTCTGGTGTGTGTATGTGTTGTTTGTGATATAGGTACGGGAACAGAATGTCCCTAGACATGATGAGGGTGATCTCAAAGGGTACAGAACACTGTAAACAACAATTCATACCCACTATATATATACTGTACATGCAGTACACACACACACACACACACACACTTGTCTGATTACTTACAGTCATGTCCTCTTGAGGACTTTTTGTCCATTCAGATCAGAGTGTTTGTGTGTATTCACGTGGATGTGCATGTGGATGCATTTATGTGTGTGTGTGTGTGTGTGTGTGTGTGTGTGTGTGTGTGTGTGTGTCTGTGTATTTTTGTGCATGCTTACCTGCACAAGTTTGTATGTCTATAATTGTGTGCGTGTGTGTGTGTGTGTGTGTGTGTGTGTGTGTGTGTGTGTGTGTGTGTGTGTGTGATACCATGAGTGCTTTGCCATCCTCCATCTCTTCCTCCCCCCTCGTCCCTCCCTCTCCCATCAGCTGTGCCACAGAGTAATAACAGTTCTGATGGCAGTGGACCAGGCTTGTTGATGGCTGCTCTGTTAATTGGTCTCACATGGCCTGAGATGAGATTGCTTTCACACACATTTCCACTCTCCCGCAGGCTTACACATCCACCCTGGAGACACACCTCACTCTCACATACTAGGCTACTTATGCACTCACATGCAGGCTACTGTATATACATAGACATATTATAGACATATACAGTATTATGCATATCAAATATTTAATAAACACACATACCGGCAGCTGAGTGTTTGCCAACACTTTACGGTAAGGGTACATGAATTATCATGATTAATGCATGAATGAATTAATGATTTATGTATTACTTCATTCCTTAATATTTCATGAATCACCAGGAATTTACATACGTTCGTAGTCTTGTCATTTGCGGCCTCAAACATGAACAACACATCAACTAAATTAGATACGGTGGGCACATCGTTATGAATTATGAATTATTAAGCATTTTCATGACGACTTCTTTTTCTGTGAAAAAATGTAGTCATTACTACTCATGGAATTTACTTTAGCGAATATTCTATTAGCATTGGATATGACAACGCTTGTCTTGTTTTTTCATTGACATTTGTACTGTTAGCAGTGCACCAGGAAACTCATCCGAGAAACTCATCAAGAGAAAATCATCCGTCTCCAAACCCAGACGTCTGCAGGAGAAGATAAAATTATATTTTTGTTGGGCTTTTTGCCTTTTTATGACAGGAAAGGACAGTAGAGAGGGAGATCTGGAAAGGACCACAGGGCGGGAATCGAACCCGGGTCACCAGCATATGGTGCAGGTTCCCCAGCCAGTTGTGCCACATGACCATGACATCCCATTCTTAATCCATTTTCCTTTGCAGCTACAACAGCTTCAACTCCTCTGGGAAGGCTTTCCACAAGGTTTAGGAGTGTGATTATGGGATTTTTGACCATTCTTCCAGAAGTGTATTTGTCAAGTCACACAGGCTTCATTTGTCTCAGTGTCCGCTCTAATTCATCCCAAAGGTGTTTTATTGGATTGAGGTCAGGACTCTGTGTAGGCCAGTTCATCCATACCAAACTCTGTCATCCATGTCTTTGTGGACCTTGCTTTGTGCACTAGTGCACAGTCATGTTGGAACAGGAAGTGGTCATCCCCAACAAAGGCACACAATTTGAAGAAGAAATCAGTTCTCAAACGGAAGTTTTGATTGCAGCAATTAGCGAGTTCACCCACCTGGGTATAAATAGCAGCGGGTAAAAGTTAGCAGCGGGTTTGATATTCGCTGGATATTCGTTTTTGAAAGACATTTTCTCATTCTGATTGCTGACATTTTCTCATTCTGATTGCTGTAGTAGTTGCCAATGGTAGTCTGCTACTTACTACAGGTAAAGTTTTGCTGATATCTGACATTATGGTGAAACAGTACACATTTAAAGTTTTATAATAGGCACCAAAAATTAGCAAAAATATATTTTCTCATTCTGATTGCTGTAGTAGTTGCCAATGGTAGTCTGCTACTTACTACAGGTGAGGTTTTGCTGATATCTGACATTATGGTGACACAATACGCATTTAAATGTTTAAAATAAGCACCAAAAATCAATACATATATATTTTCTCATTCTGATTGCTGTAGTCGTTGCCAATGGTAGTCTGCTACTTACTACAGGTGAGGTTTTACTGATACCTGCCATTGTGGTGACACAGTACACATTTAAATGTTTAAAATATGCACCAAAAATCAAGAAATATAAAAAATGCACCAAAAATCTATGAATATATATTTTCTCATTCTGATTGCTGTAGTAGTTGCCAATGGTAGTCTGCTACTTACTACAGGTCAAGTTTTGCTGATATCTGACATTATGGTGAAACAGTACGCATTTAAATGTTTAAAATATGCACCAAAATCAATAAATATATATTTTCTCATTCTGATTGCTGTAGTAGTTGCCAATGGCAGTCTGCTACTTACTACAGGTCAAGTTTTGCTGATATCTGACATTATGGTGAAACAGTACACATTTAAAGTTTTATAATAGGCACCAAAAATTTGCAAAAATATATTTTCTCATTCTGATTGCTGTAGTAGTTGCCATTGGTAGTCTGCTACTTACTACAGGTCAAGTTTTGATGATATCTGACAATATGGTGAAACAGTATGCATTTAAATGTTTCAAATATGCACCAAAACTCAATGAAAATATATTTGCTCATTCTAATTGCTGTAGTAGTTGCCATTGGTAGTCTGCTACTTACTACAGGTGAGGTTTTGCTGATACCTGCCATTGTGGTGACACAGTATGCATTTAAATGTTTAAAATATTCACCATAAATCAACAAAAAGCTATTTTCTCATTCTGATTGCTATAGTAGTTGCCAATGGCAGCCTGCTACTTACTACAGGTAAAGTTTTGCTGATATCTGACATTATGGTGAAACAGTACGCATTTAAATGTTTAAAATATGCACCAAAAATCAACAGAAAGCTATTTTCTCATTCTGATTGCTGTAGTGTGCTACTTACTACTACTATCAAAGAGTAATACGTGTGTACCAACACAGTTGCATGTAACAGCTGCACTGCTACACGTTTGTAACTCTTTGATGGTATAAACCTGTTAAGTGTACCAGTTAATAACGTTCACGCACATATGACATGTATGTTGTGTCTTTGATGTCTTGGAACATGTCTGCAATTACCCTACGTAGCACATGTATCAACTGTGTTGGTACACTCTTATTACTCTTTGATACAGTGGCATAAACCCGTAACAAGGTTGTAGCAGCACAGTTGTTACATGTACACTGAAGACAATAAGGCCTTGACTGGAGCTAAAAATGGTTTGTATATCAAATCTATCATCACCAGATTTACCCCATCCAGCAGGTCTCAGGTCAGCCCTTTGCCTCTGATGAAAAATGTAGACAAATTGGTAAAGTTTTGTAAAAGCACTCAGTATTACAATGTAACAACTATATGTAGGAACCCACAAATACTTAATGATAGAATTATAGTACCTGACAGTGTATTACACAGGTTGTACCACTGTACCTAATTAGGTGGGTACACTGTAACATCAAAATAAAGTGTTACCAAATGTTTAAGATATACACCAAAAATCAATGAATATATATTTTCTCATTCGAATTGCTGTAGTAGGTGCCAATGGTAGACTGCTATCCGTCTATGCATGAATTGTGAATTCTGCATCTTATTTATTATTATGGTATTCATATTTTTCATTTAAGTGTCACTGTTTATTATTTATTACTTTATTTATATCTTTATTTAGGTGTCTCTTGTTATTTTAGATATCATCCTTCTTTAATATTCTGTAATAAAAAATGACTCGTTGACAATGCCATTAGTGTGTTTTTCAGAATTGTTCTTACCCTGTTTCATTGAAAGTCTCCCTAAGTAGAAGCCTACCATTGGCCACAGGCCAACTACAGACGATGAATATGCAATTTTATTAAATAGCAGCCTACCACTGGCAACTACTACAGCAATCAGAATGAGAAAATATATTTTTGCAAATTTTTGGTGCCTATTATAAAACTTTAAATGTGTACTGTTTCACCATAATGTCAGATATCAGCAAAACTTTACCTGTAGTAAGTAGCAGACTACCATTGGCAACTACTACAGCAATCAGAATGAGAAAATATATATTTATTGATTTTTGGTGCATATTTTAAACATTTAAATGCGTACTGTTTCACCATAATGTCAGATATCAGCAAAACGTGACCTGTAGTAAGTAGCAGACTACCACTGGCAACTACTACAGCGATCAGA
>NC_085003.1:14574392-14586892 GCF_963854185.1 Sardina pilchardus | reverse complement strand
CGACAAATCCTTATTATTCCGGTTGCCGTGGTGATTACATGTGCTAAGTCTACAAAACAGTGGCGACAGAGGAGCGGCAGGAACAGCAGAGAAGGCAAATAATTAGCCGCAGAGCGCTACAGCGTCGCCACAGCTATTCTGGTGACCTTGTTTGGTCTGAAAGGATTCAGCATAGCTGCCAGGCGGTCCGCACCCCCACCACCCCACAGCGCCGTCCATCTCTCTGCAGACCCCCACAATCCAAGGCCTGAGGAGCACTGGCTCTTTGGGGCTGTTAGTCTCCTCAGCTGGCGTCGGAGTCAAGGGCTGATTCAGATGAATGGGAGGTATTGTGTCCACATGGCCATTGCGGTTGCATTTTAGAGAAACGTGAGGTGCAAGGAGTGAAGGTTAAACAGACGGAGAGGGAGAGAGATGAGGACCTGCTTTCTTTTTCAAATGAAATCAAATTGTTTTTCTCTCTCTGTGTCCTTCTATCCCTCTTTTTGAAGGAGTGCATTGAAATGCAGGACTCAAGGATGGAGAGATGTAGCCCCCCCCCTCTCCTCTATTATCTTTCTTGGTTATAAATGATTGAATGAAAGCTTCACCAGCATGTTGGACAGGATATTGCTAAAATGTGTGGCTCAAAATAGCTGACAGAACTAAACAACATTCATGAGATACATTCCTGTTGAATTAGTCATCTCCCTTTCTCTTTCTATCTCTCACCCCCCCCCCCTCTCTCTCTATCCATTTTACTTCCTGCCCATATTTTCTCTCCCGGCCGCCGTGGCATATCTGCTCTGTAATAATACCCTCTGTTCCAACGCTGCCATTAGTGTTCCTGCTCTATTGTATCCCCCACGGGTACCTTGGCAATGCCCACCAAGGGAGGAGCTGCCACCGTGGCTCACAAAGGTGTTTTTTTTTTATAGTAGACTATTTACGTTTATATTCATGGTGTTTATATGCGGTGTGTTTTATGTTCTGTTGCAATACAGAATGTGGTCAATATTGGTCATGTTTAGGCTATTTGACTATATTTTAGGCTATATTGACTATAAACTGTTCATTTTAATGTTAGTGCAATGTTTATTGATGTCTTTGTAAGACACTTTGGATAAATCCATCTGCATCCTAAACATCAACACAACCATGGCAACATCAGTAAAAGGTGACTGGATCTAACTGGACCGAGGAGCTCTCTCGTCCACAGGCACGTCTCCTCCTTGTCCTTGGGAGTGGACACCAGTCCAGGTCTTTAGGGGTCACGCTGATTGTTATTGTTGTCTTATACAGTACTTACTTTCCCTGCTTTGATTGTGTGGGAGCCAGCTGACTCTAAAGAGAGTTCATCCCCTTGCCTCAAGACCCCCCCCCCCCCCCCCTCTCTCTCTCTCTCTCTCTCTCTCTCTCTCTCTCTCTCTCTCTCTCTCTCACACACACACACACACACACACACACAGACACACATAGAGGATATCACATATCATCTCTTTAAAGGCTTTTATGTTACTGCTTCATCTTAGGGCCCTGTTTGGGTTGTGGTTGGATTCATATTTATCATATGTATGCTACATACTGTATATATATATATATATATAGGCCTGCCTAAACTCCCAACGTCGAAGGTTCACCCAAACATCACTAAACATTCATCCTGACTAATATACATTACAGCTGTTGAAATCACTAAGAGATCACTTCCCTCAGCAGTCTGTAGGGGTGTATTTACATACTAAGCAGATTCTTCTTGAAGATAAACAGGATGCGATATGCTGTGCTGCTCCAGTGCTAGAGCCAGAGTGTGCTTGCTGCATGAGGAAATACGAAATCAGGCCCCTCTCCTGCCTTTGATCCCAATCAAACCGCCCATGACAGGGGAATCTATCCAGACCGAACCAGACTGGGCTGGACCAGACCTCTCCACCTCCCACCATCCGACTGTACTAAGCTGTACCAGGAGCGCATGACCCGCGTGTGATTGTAAAGTGGACAGGGGGCGGGGAGTGGGGGCAGGAAGGGCAGGGGGGCTCAGGATCACAGCCTCTGCTGTTTTGATCTGTTTTAATTGCCCCAAGAGCTTAGCCTTGCCAGTTAGCATTTGATGGCCTTGCTCCTTTTTCCGCCACCCCCGCCTCCACCTCCACACCTACAGTATAGCCTGGCTCTCCACCAGCTTCCCCCACCTCCACACCTACAGTACAGCATGGCTCTCCCCCAGCCTCCATTTCCTATCTGCAGTGTATGTAGTGGTGGAGAAAAGGAGAGAGGGCAGAGAAGAGGAGAGAGGAGGGGAAAGACAGAGGAGGAGAGAAGAGTAGAGGCTAGACTTGCGGAGGAGGATGTTGTGACGGAACAGAAAATTTGATTGAAGCGATTGATTGGCTTTGGTTTGCTGCCCACACCTCTGTTAATCAACAGCTGCTCACAGGAAATGTGCACCGTGCACATACTACCCTGGATTTGCCTGCTCATTTGCAGTTATTTTTACTTTGCTCTCTGCATTACAGTCTTCTGTCCTTGGTTTTGGCCGCCTTCACTAAACAGTTGAGTAACAGCAGAACATTAGACTAGAAGATTAAAAGCAATTCATTCATTCAAGTCCATTTAAGTTGCATATTTGTTTACTGCATTTTGCCTATTGAATATAAAATAATAATTGAAAAAACAACAAGAGCAATAACAAATAATAAAACAACAAAGTGTTTTACTCATGGTCTTTGAGGCTGTGGTTAGGCCATTACAGTAGCAGTAGGATCAAATCTGCTACACTGTCTTTTAGCTGACACAGTAATCTATAGAAACCATGATTAATTGCCTGGCCAGTAACTGTCAGCTCGTTCTTATTTCATCTGTATGGATACAGGAAGTGAATCATTGTTGCAATAGAATGTTCAAGTGGGATTCTAGACAAAAGGTCAAAGGTTATCGTGACTGACCTTCCTGACTGTGTCTCATTTCGGGAGGCGAGAAGAAGAAGAGGGGGAGTTTCCCTCTGACTCAGCAGGGCAGTACCTCTTAAGCACAAATCCCATTTACGTAAATCAAACGTGCTCTTGTCTCTGTGCACTGGTATGTGTGCAGGACTTGAGGGATAATGATCTGTGGGGTGGAGTTGGTGCATAAAGCAGGTTTAGTGGTGAGATTATAAACAGATCTCAAACACAGGGTCCCAGACCCCATTTAGAGTTAGTGGGCATAGGTGATTGGCTCACAAGAGGACATTGTGAAATCTATATGTAAATAACGACTAATGCATTATAATCCAATCATTAAGACCTGCTGCGTAGGTTTTTTGGGATACATTAGTCCACATGCAGTAGGCCTATATCTTATATGGTAATGCACAGATCAGAACATGGTCCAGCCATCGTCCACTACTACTTTAGAGATCAGTGTAAATGTGTCAGAGGTTATCCTGTCTGGTCTGCCACATGTATTCTAGGACAGAGTCTCATCTGCCTTGGTTAGAAACCTCTGTGGTTATCTGGTTTGACCCTGTCTGTGTGTGTGTGTGTGTGTGTGTGTGTGTGTGTGTGTGTGTGTGTGTGTGTGTGTGTGTGTGTGTGTGTGTATGTGTGTGTGTGTGTGTGTGTGTGTGTGTGTGTGTGTGCGTGCGTGCGTGCGTGCGTGCGTGCGTGCAAGTGTGTGTGTGCGTGTGCTTGTATGTGTGTGTGTGATCTGTGTGAGTCTGTGTGTCCTTGAAGATGTGGTGTTGGGGAGGGGAGGTCTTTTTCTGCTGAGTGTGGGTTCAGCTGGGGTCCTATGGCAGATGCTTCCTCTAGAGGAAGACAGAATGGCGCATCCCGTGGGAGGTAAAGTATCTCTCTCTCTCTCTTTCTCTCTCTCTCTCACACACACACACACACACACACACACACACACACACACACACATACACACACACACAACTTGGATGAAACATGCACACAGACAGACACCCACACACAGAATACACCCACACAAACATACAGACAGAGAGAGATGGAGAGAGAGAAACAGACAGACACACACACACACACACACACACACACACACACACACACACACACACACACACACACACACACACACATATACACAAACATGCACACTCTAACAGGAAATCATTGATTGGCGAAAACAGCCTCCCATCCACTCTGCAGACTCCTTGTCTCCAGTATTTGTGTAATGCGTTATCCACCTTCAACGTCAGACTCTCTCTCACACACACACGCAGACACACACGCAGACACACACACAGACACACACAGACACACACACACACACACACACACACACACACACACACACACACTTCTTACTCTTTGACGTTAGCATTCATTAGCCACACACTGAAACCCAAGCCCAGGCCCGGTTGTTGAATGGTTCCTCTGCCAACGCCGCTGGAGCTCATGAGGACGAACTCATGCTGTTTCAGGGGGACGTCACGTCATGTCAGTGGGCTTGATAATCCAGAGGTCAGAGAAAGGTTTATGTTGACCGTAAAAATCATCCCAGCAGTGTGCAACTGGAAGCACCCTCACACAGCTGCACTTCCTCTTCGCTGCGCGGGCGCGACTGGGGACACACTCGGGCCAACCGTGCAGCACTACTGACAGTGACTCCACTCACACTCACACTCAGAGCTACACACACACCACACGTCTGACGGCCATTTGTCTTTTAGTAGACGCATTTATCCACAGATTTTCATCTGTAAGTATGTGCATTTTCAGTAACAATTGCTACAACAATGTGCTACATGGTTATTAAAACAATGGTCTTGGAGTTGTTAGTTAGGGACCTTCCTAGAACATAATGGCTATTGTTATTATTGGGTGCTGATATTGTACTCCTACATAAGCCCCAAATGTTTGTCAGCATTGAGTTGAGCCATAAGAACACACCTGTTTGCTCCCAACTGGATGACCATACATTGTCTGGAGATAATCTATTGACAGCCTCGGCTACTATATTGTGGGGCCGTGTGGCAGGCTGGAGATGGTTGTTGTATCCGTGTGGCCTGTTGGGGGCAGTGTTGGGTGGTGTGTGTGTGTGTGTGCGTGTGTGAGGGGAGTGATCTGGCCGGCATGTGACACAGACTGCCTGTCTCTGGGGGAGTTGCTGGGCTCTCGATGCCTCTTCACTCTCTGGACGGGCTTCACACACGGCTCAACGGCCCACTCAGACACAACTCTGCGCACGTGCAAGTACAGTGTGTGAACACATGCACACACATGCACTTCATTGGATTCACACACACACACACACACACACACACACTTAAATCATGCACACATTTGCAGAGCATATTGCTCCGATTATAGCAAAATCAGTATGCTTAGTTAACATTTTAGGCGAAAATTATATGATTCAAAAGTCAGAACAGACTGTGATTATTAGCAAAGTAAACCCTCTTCTCTGATTCTAAAAAGGCATCACACTCTTTCTTGTTGAATACACTCAGGGACAGATGTCATCAACGGGTGCTATTGCCACCCTGAGTGTGTCCTCTCGTTGCGGAGAGCGACGCACTCTCCAGTCCTCAGTGGTAGGTGAGAGGAGACTGAAGAGAATGACCATTGTGATAAGGCCGACTTATTGAAATCAAGAGAAAGACTTCAATTCCTTTCTGTTTATGTAGCGTAGTAGTAGCAGCGTAGGCCGCATTTTTTCTCTCTCTCTCTCGCTTTGACTTTCTCCTCAAAAGGCAAGGACATCTAATGACTTAGAGTCATTGGGAGTCAGCATTCCTCTCCCTCGGCTAATAGATTTGGCTCTTGAGGTTGGGCCCATGATTCAAAACCAGTGATCTCTCGGCTCAATATTTTTGGATCTTGCCGCTGTGCTGAGACCTGTTTTTCTGGGTGCTCTGTGTTGAAATGTGTCAGAACAGAGAGCTCAAATGTTTGGATTACCCCCCCCCCCCCCCCTTCATCCACATTCCAGAATGACAATGAAGTATGAGAGAGAGCTCACGACTAGCCTTGTCTTTTTTATTTCTCTTTTAATTATTCTGAGATTACACTCCCTGACATGACCAATTTAATTCTGAAAAGATTAAAATGATATCAAATGTAACGTAAGCTATATCGAAGACATATTTGTGTTTGACAATGTCAGTAGGTGGTTGGACTGTTAATCTGTGCAAATTGATATGAAATTTGAGGTAACCATGGTACACATGACTCAATAGTTTGAAATCCTATACTTCAGTAAGAATTCCACAACTCCAAAGTCAACCCTGGTTCAGATTTGCTTTGGCTTGGACCGTGGTGACCAAGGTAACATATTCACGACACAGCACACACAGAGAGGTACGCCAAACAAATATAACCACATTTATTTTTTGAAAGTATAAAATATCACACTGTAAAGGCCACTTTGCAGGGTAAATTAACAACCTCATCAAATATTTACACAAAATAATAATAATAATAATAATAATAATAATAATAATAATAATACCTTATCCCTCTCAGATATAATCTTCCAGCACTGTGGCAGACAGAAGTGTTCTAGTCCCACTTGACCACAGTAAGTAGTTGGCAAACGAATGTTTGTTTATTTCGTTTTTTAAATAATTTACTGAATAGAGAAACAGAGACTAAGGAATCCTGGCATAGGCGTCCTCCCGAGGTTCAGGTATTCAGGATGGTTCTCGCTCACTCCTCACAAAAAAAAAGAAAAGAAAAGAAAATAGAAAAGAAAACAAATGAACGTTTTTGCAGGCACAGCTTGACATCAAACTGACAGGCACGGTATGCCCTCTTAAGTGGGAGACCCCTCTCTCTGTCTCTCTCTCTCTCTGGAAAAGAGAGAAATCTGCAAGTTCACATTCTTTTCCAATGGCACCCGTCAGGCCTCTGAGCCGGCCGGCCATCACTGGGCACAGCAGAGCAGAGTCCAGCACGGCCGGCTGACCAGGACTGGACCGGACCGGACCGGGGCAGGCTGGGCCGCACAGCCCAGGCCCGACGGGCAGGTTTGGCTCACCGCATGATTCTGCAGGATAGCGGAGGGGGATGGAGGGGATGGAGGGTAGGGGGTCAGTTGGGTTGGGCGTCGGGGGTACGGGTGGGGATGGTCACCTCCCTGTTTCTGTGTCGATTGAGTGGGTGTCAGTTTAAAAAAAAAAAAAAGAAATCTGTTTCCCACTGTTCTCATCATGGTGTCAGTTGAGGTAGGACCGTTGTACCAGAAAGAAAAAAAAAAAGAACCCAACATCTGAACTACTAATGAAGTAACAGTCACGTCAGTCTACTTGTAAAGAGTGGATGAAACGAATAAGGAAAAATTCAATTCACATTCAATCAATCCACATCTTTTTTTGTTTGTTTGTTTTTGAAACCACATCTACACCAAGATTACCAACACACTAGAATATCTGAAGTAGCCCAACCTCCACTGCTCCCCCTCCTTCAAAAAAAAAGTAAAAAAAAAAAATCCCTTTCTCAAGTAATGGCTGCTTTCATGAGGATCACTTGCACCAACGGATCCAAACGGCACAAAATCACCCCGCCCGCAAACAAAACTGCTGACAGGAGGAATGGCTGTTGAAGCGCAGAGCTGTGGGCCAAGAGATCAAAAGATCATCTGAAACCCCTCCTCTCCTCTCCTCCCCTCCCCTCCCAAAGCCCCCCTCTCCTCTCCTCCTCTCCTCTCCCCTCCTCTCCTCTCCTTTCCCCTCCCACTCTCTTCCTGTTCTGTCCATCGCACTAACCAGCGCACTCAAAGGAGAGAGGGGAGGCGCAACCACACCAGAAATAGAAAAGCAATAGGGGGAGAACTTAATGCAAATACAGTCTTAAGTCAGATGAGGACAGACACACACAAACACACACACACACACTCGCACACACAGTTCACTTTTCACAGACGCCCCTGTTTCTGTATGAAAGTCCTCTTTCTTCCCCCTCTAAACTGCTGCTGCTCTCTCTCTCTCTCTCTCTCTCTCTGTCTTTCAGTCCATCTCCGCCTCCCTCTCTCCCCCGATCATCTCCTGAAGGCTGGACTGGGGTTCGGTGTGAGCACACAGACTCTGGTGGGGACCCATGTCGGGGAGCATGTGGGAGTGTGTGTGTGTGTGTGTGTGTCCATGTGTGTGTGTCCTTGTGGAGGGGGGGGCAGTGCTGTGCTGGCCTGGTTCTGGTTCTAGTTCTAGTCGTAGTTGTAGTTGGGGTTGTGGCTGGGCGCGGCGAGGCTGTGGACTAGGACCAGCCGCTGCCCGTCACCCCCCCGCCCCCCCGCTGCGTGATGATGCTCTCGGTGGCCTTGAGGAGTCTCTCCAGGCAGGGCGCGTTGATCTTGCCCAGCGGGGGTCTGCCCGGGGCCGCCAGGGCCGCCTGGCGCAGCGACGCCGAGTCCGTTTTGCCGCGCGCGCCCCCTGCCTTGTTGCCGCTGCCGCTGCTGCTGTTGCTGTTGCTATTGTTGTTGTTGCCGCCGGCGACGGTAGCCGTGGCGGCGTCCGTGCTGGAGGACACGGCGTTGTCCTGCGTGACGTCCTGGTCGCGCTGGGCGGGCGGGACCGCTGCCGTCGTCAACGACGACGCCGACGACGACGTCGACGTGGTGGTGCGCACGGACGTGCCCTGGGCGTGCTCGGCGGTCAGCGAGCAGATGGGCGCCGTGTGCAGCCACTTGAGCTTGGTGGCCGAGTAGGGCCCGGCCGGCGTCAGGTCCCGCACGCACAGCGCCGTCCCCTTCGCCAGCGTCCCCCCCGCCACCGGGTGCATGGCGCAGGCCGTCGCCGCCGGCGTCACCATGGCGACGGGCCGAGCCAGCGCAGCCGGGGAGAACTGCAGAGGAGGAGGAGGAGGAAAATTACAGGCTGTTAGTAGACGCCACGGCTCTCGGGCGCAGCGACACAGGACGACAGCTGGGGGAGGCAGGCCAGCAGTGGTCTTCTAAACACACACACACACGCACACACACACACACACACACACACACACACACACACAGTCTTCTCCTCCACACAGCTGAAAGTGCAGTGGTGCTGCTGGAGGCCTCTCTTGGAGGTAATAGAAAGCGCGACATTACTGGCTGGAGCCTATTGTCTGCTTATCCTAAGGCACTGGAAAAGGTGAACCCAAAAAGACTGAATGTCCTCCTCAAAAGTTCACAACGAGTTCACACAGGGAGGGAGCACACACACACACACACACACAAAAGGACACTCAACCTCAACTATTTCTGGAGGAGAATCCTGACGGCTAAAATAGAAGCGGTCACTGCCTATCCCACAGCAGTCCAGCTCCTCTCCTCTCCTTTCCTCTCCTCGGCCATTCAAAAACAAACTGTGGAAGGTGTTTTTTTTTTTCCCCTTCGATGTGGCCTGACCTTTCCGTGTTCCTTGGGGATGATGATTGTCCCAAATTACCTTGTCTTCCCCGTCATTGTTCTTTAGCGAACATGAGACGGCGTGTAATAGCTCACAACTACAGAAATAGAACCTAATCCCCTCTGCACCGATGGCTTGCTCATGCGTTCGCTCGCCAGTGATTAAAGAATAATGGGTATTTTTGGCACTTCTGTGTTTATGCAAGGTGACCACAGAATGTACACACACACACACACACACACACACACAGGTGACTGACTGACTGACTGGTGGATTGGAGTGAGGTGTGTGTCCTCAACCGGCATTATCCTTGTGGTGGCATTGCATTCACACACACCCACACACACACACACACACACAAATGTCCTTTACCTTTTGTTTTTTGGAGAGGGGCTCCATGTGGCCCACTGATGTGTGTTTGTCGGCGTGCTGGACAGGTCTGATGTGGGGGAACCAACTCTTCAGCATCTCCTCCACCTTCAGGATGATGTTGACGTAGCGCTCGCTGCAAGACAGCAAAAGAAGAGAATTGCAGTTTTAGTTCTCCGTGCTTCAGGTCACATCCAAAGAAAAGAATGACTCAGTGGGAATGGAAAAGTGTCTCTTTTGTAGCCAATCCGTCTTTCTTCCGTTAAGCATGATTTTTGCAAGACTACGTGGAAAGGAGAGACTCTCAGTCACTCACAGAGTCTAGACCTCAAGTGAAATAGACGCGTTCCCGTCAATCACGCCCACGCACGGCAACACACCCACACACACCTGGCAAGTGAAGTGATGTGCTCCCTGCGTCATTTTCACACGAGTGTGTTCACATGTGGCGTACACCAGTACCACTCGTTACCCACACTGCTAAAAATACCCCCCTAAGACTGCGGAACAGACCTCCACGTCACACACCAGCAGAGAATAGCAGTGCTAAGGTGGAGCGGCGCAGGCTTAAGCACGTGTGAGCACACACACACACACACACACACGGCCAGGTACATACTCACACACAAATGTACACACAAACCAAATGTACAACACACACACAACCAGTAATACGCACACCCACACCCACACCCACACACACATACACACAGTGCATACACAACCAGTCTCACACACACACACACACACACACACACACCCAACCAGTAACACACACACACACACACACACACACACACACACACACACACACACACACACTGTTTAAGGCTGGGTCTGGACTGTGCCCATTAGTTGTGCGTGGCCCCTGGCAGATGGCGGGTGGGGATTAGCGTGCTGGGTCACATGATGGGGGTCTACCTGCTGAGCTGCCATTCCTGGCATGTTCAATTTATGAGCCAGATTATCCTGAAGGGACGCTGCCGAGGCACAAGAGTCATTTTTCCACCCCGCGATCAGTCCCCCCAACCCCTCCCTCAGCTCTCCACCCCCCAAATAAAACCCTTAGTGTGCCCCCCCCCTGCCTCCGCCCGATGCCCCTGGAGGTTCTTGAGGCAGGCTGGCACGCCTCCTCTTTGTCTCGCCTTGGCGTGGAGCATCTGGTGTGTGGGGCTTTTGGGGTTGGCCACATGCCAACTTCAGATGACCTAAATTAGGCTGCCGCCCAAACCAGTGTGCCCTCACGTCTTTGATCGCTCCTTTTCTACGAAAAAAACCTGCAGTGAGCGTTTCCACCCCCAGCACACAAGGAAAAAGCAGGAAAAAAACTTTTGTGCTATTTGCTCTGCTGGACTGAAAATGAATGCTACTCAGACCTTCAAGCTACTCATTTCACTGTTAAGGGCCGTGTTTCCCAGATTCGTTAAGAAGCTCTGAAGTGCGAAGAACTTCTTAGAAGCGTTCTTAGAATGTTCTTGGAGCACTCCTAAGAAGTTCTTAGCACTTCTTAACGAATCTGGGAAACGCGGCCAATGTTTTCAACAAGGTCTGAGACCAATCTAAACAAAAGCCAAACAGAAATGATCGTAGGACTCTCTCTCAGAGAACCAGCGCCTCTATGTTTTTCAAATAGCAACTACTTAGAGTGATCTAGAGTTAAACTGCAAAACTGCAGCACATAATGACTATTCAGCGCTTAGTAAACATGCTCATACCAGTTGATATAAAGCCAATACCTCACAGGCACCAGCCTTCCCTTCACAAAGGCAGGGCACTTGCAACACAACTACTAGCAGAGCTCACACACACACACACACACACACACACACACACACACACACACACACACACACACACACACACACACACACACACACACACACACACACACCACACACACGCACAAACACGCACGCACACACACACACACACACACACACACACACACACACACACCACACACACGCACAAACACGCACGCACACTCTTCTTGCATCATGATACTACATTATGCTGGGTGTGTGTGCAGAGGCTAGCATCAGGGGATTAGTCTGCCGTTTCCCTAAAGGTAACCTGAGTACATTCTTAATGAGCTGAGCTGGTGCATTCAGCTCCAGTGCCCAGAGACTGGCACAGGAGCCAAGCAAACTGGAAGGTCCTGTACCAGCACAGCACCCTGGCAGGTGTAGGTGTGTGTGTGTGTGTGTGTGTGTGTGTGTGTGTGTGTGTGTGTGTGTGTGTGTGTACTCTAGAGCAGTCTGGGGACCTGTACCTCAGGGGCCCTAATTGAGGTGGAAACACATTGGAGATTGCAGGTGAGATTATCCTTTCTACTTCAACTCTGCCGAGAACACTACCAGTGAGAATTGAGACTAGACAGCCTCCACACACACACACACACACACACACACACACATTCTGTCTTCTGCTCCCTGCTCCTGATAGTCATGCTTTCTTGCCTCCTCCTCCACTCCCTTACCATAATGCGTGGGCTGGCTCTTACACAGATGTTAGTGTGTGTGTGTGTGTGTGTGTGTGTGTGTGTGTGTGTGTGTGTGTGTTTGCAGAGTGGATTGGCCTCCATTCCCGTGGGAGAGAAGAGTAAACGTGCAGTAAATGATTTGCGGCATGAGCGGTGTAAACGACTGTGGACGTGTGTGTGTGTGTGTGTGTATGTGTGTTGGGAGACTGTGGGTGGACTTCTTTTTTGGTAAACGAGTGTGAGTGAATGTACGTTTGTGTGAATGTGTGGTTGTACGAGGGTGTGCGACTCTGGGCGAGTGGGAATTTGAGAGTGTGTGTGTGTGTGTGCATGCCTGCG
>NC_085003.1:14544392-14571892 GCF_963854185.1 Sardina pilchardus | reverse complement strand
TCATTTAACATTAATTTAGAAATTGAATCTTCATGAAAATCAGCCAAGTTGGTGCTTTACTGTGGATTAGTGTACAGTAGATGAGGGCTTGTTTAATAGCCAGAAGAAGAAGAGAAGAAGAGTTTTCCATTTCTAGGTATTGACCTTAGACCACTTCCTCTTAAAGAAGACTATTTTGATCATGAATTTTGACACCGTCTACACCCAGGTGTATTCTACACACACATACAGTACAGCGTAGAGTAGAATGGGAGATGTGAGTCTCGTTGGAAGTCTCGCCTTCTGACTCACTCTCGCTTCTGCTTTAGACTAAAGGGGAAGCCAGGGGGGCGGAGCCTTCCTGGAAGCCGCTATGCATCGGCTGATTCACAGTTCTATACCACACACACACACACACACACACACACATACCACATACACACACACACAAACGGGAACTGACATAGGTGACCACCAAAACGGGCATAAACAGCACACACAGGTCACACATACGCACACGCACACACTAACACACACACACACGGTGAAGGCCGTCTGACTCACCTTGCTGGCGAAGAGGCGGTCCCTGTCGCTGGGGTGTGGTGCGAGGGGCCGCTCGTCTCTCTGCTCGGGGCCCCCAGAGCTGCGGGCCCTCTTGTGTGCCAGTCTCTTTTTGGGGCTCTCCGCGCCCCAGGTGTGCCTGGGCTTGACCCCGTCGCTGACCCCCGCACCCGGCCACTCCCGCCGGGACTCGGCCACTCCGTCGCACGAGCCCATACAGCTGGACGGGGAGCTACAGGCGGAGCGGTCACTCATGCCCACCGCGCTCCTCTCCTCCTCTTCCTCATCCTCTTCCTCCTCCTCCTCTTCCCTCACCATGCTACTGTCCTCGCAGAAGTCGTGGCGGGCGCAGGATGACGCCCGGCTGTCCTCGGACGAGGGGGGCGAGAGGCACCTCTTGACCCCGGCGGCGGCCGAGGAGGAGGTGGCCCGCCTCACGCAGTCCGAGCGCTGGTACTGGTGCAGGCCCTGTTCGCTCTCGCCGTCCTCCTCATCACTGGCCAGCCAATCAATGGAATAGTCCGAATCGGAGGAAGACATCCTCAGCAGCTCTGCAGGCTCTAACAAATCCTGATCATCACTGACCTACAGGAGAGGAACACACACACACACACACACATACTGGTCAATCAGGTGCTTTTTACCTGCCTAAACCTGTACATCACAGAAATTATGTAACAGTTATCTTTAAGTGTACACATAAATCATTAAGTGTTTTTTTTTTGGCTTGGAACTCCCATTACGTACCATTACGATCATCAAAACTCAATTACCATAAGATTAGTTATGATCACAGCGATGCTTTTGGGCATGCACTGCACACCTGATAACCATAAGAACTCCTTTGTCAAAACCCACAAAAGACCAACAGTGGACACAGAGATGGCAGCTTCAGAAAACAGGGCCATTTACATGGCTTGTCCCTTCACACTCTCCTGGTTGAACAATGGCCTACTCCTGCATTTAAGCCAGCCAACTGCTGTGTATCTGTGTCTGTGTTTGTTTGTTTGTTTGTTTGTGTGTGTGTGTGTGTGAGAGAGAGAGAGAGAGAGTGCATTTAAAATCCAGACAGACATGATGGGTAAATCACATCAGTCTGAGCCCCAATAAACCCCAAATCACTGCACCCGCCCTGCCACACAAACACCAACAAAACAGACAGGTGAAAACAGAGGAGAGGAGAGGAGAGGAGAGGAGGGAGGAGTAGAGATGAGAGGAGAGGAGGGCGGAGAGAGAAGAGAGGAGCACAGAGGAGACGAGAGAAGAGAGGAGAAGAGAGGAGGAGACGAGGAGAGGAGAGTTGAGTGGCCAGTTGGAACACCTGAGCTTTGACAGAGACAGAGGGCAAAAAGCCACCACACATACACACACATACACACACACACACACACACTCACAGCCTCTGGGAAACCTAGCTCTGAATTATTACTGTCTCTCAAACCAAATATTGTCTTTTAGTTGACTAGTGGCCAAAGCTACAATCCAGCCAAAGCACAGAAACACTGTGAATGATAATAAATATGACTGGATATTGAAAGACACACACACAAAAAATCGTCATTATAAAATTGCAATCTGTGGTAAGAACATCTTCCCCTTGGTTCAATTCAGCATTTCCTTGAATATCTATTCTGTGTTTGATAAACAGCTCAATGCCCGCGAGAGCAGATGTGAATCCTTTTATTTGTCCAAATGGCTATCTAGGCGGCCAAGTGGGCAGGGCAGAGGTTTATTGAAAGGGAACTGTGTGACCAACCAGGTGGCTGAAGGCACGGCTCCCAAAGCCTGCTTATTAATTCAACACGGCCGGAACGGCGCAACCATGACGACCACCCTGGGACACAAACAGTGCCAGGGAGGAGGCACTGCCACAATGAGCTCTCAGGACTGCAGCGATGGCCTATGATTGGAAACGGCCAGATCCACATCTGTGACTTGTGGTCCGGACTCGGGAGAGGGGAGACAGTCGGAGGCGAGGAGGATAGGAGCACGGTGTGGACAGCCATTTGAAGTCTGGCCCGAGAGTGCATTGCCTCCAACAAATGACCCATGCTGGACCACACACAAACACCCATACTCACACAAACGCACGCGCACGTGCACACACACACACACACGTACTCACACACACTTTCAGGCACAATTTCCTTCTTTACTGCTCACATTAACACACATCATTTGTATCTCACACAGACACATACAAATACTCATATACACACACACAGTCTCCCTCAGACACACGCACGTGACTCGGGTCTGGTAGTCTGAGGACCCACCATCAGCAACAGACAAGGCTGCCTCAATGGTATCAGTTCCATCAGCCCGATCTCGCTCTCTCGCTTGCAAATATCCGTCCATTAACCGGCTGGCCAGCCAGCATATTCTCACATGCACATGAGCGACCATGTCTCTTTGTCTAACAAAAAAACTGGAGAGAATAGTTCACACTGTCTGGAGCTAATGTAAGTGCTGCCTTGTTCTTTGTCTCTGAGGACAGAGTTACTCTGTTATGAGAGGGGGTTGATGGGGCCTTTTTCTCAAGAATACACACAAGGCAGTCCACCATGTATGGACCAAAAATCAATACAGATAAGGCTTTATATCAATAATGAATGGACTCCATGTGGTTGCAATTATATGGTACAATAAAGTTCAATGTTTAGGCTACATTATCACGACTATCTTCTCTGATACTGTACTTATTACATGTCTATTGCACTTACTCGTGAGCAGAAACGCACTGAGCAAGCAATGGAAAAGGCTCTCACCTGAGCTTAGCTCACACACTGACTAACCGAAAATAAACCCACGCAGCAACACAAATAGTAAACAAATTGCGACGTGCGCAAATGTTTTAGGGCGTCAATTATACTATACACTTTCATAACCAATCACGTTTCATGGCTGCATGTCAAAACGGGATGCCAAGAGTTATTCATTCCTCTTGGCAGGTCTTATTTCCAGTGTTCACTTGAGAGGCCTTTGTCATCGTGTCATCACCACTTATAATATTACAAGTATAATACACTAAGCTCGACCAGTCAACAGTGTTTTTTTCCCTGTTCTCTTGGTTGTTATTTTAACATTAAGCTTTCTAGAACAACCAACAAGGACCATTCAAAGGAGTGTTGCGTTTTAAGACATAATTTACGACCACGCATGTCACTACAGTTATCCAAACTGACGTGCACTGCCAAAAGTTAACAACAGATTGGAGATATTGCAAAACCTGTGAACTGCAATAGCCCTCCTGTCCTGTCCTAACAGACACAAAGAGAGACTTCGCCACGATGTAGAGAAATTCTGCTGTCAGTGGCTCACGGGGGAGACGGTAGCTTAGCGCTGTTGATAGGTGATATCAGACAATGCCCAATTAATTCGAGAGAAAATGATACACATTAAGCCTAATTGAAGTCATTTTAAAGGGACGATTCCTTCAACGAAATAAGGAGCAGCCTTTACTGTTTCTAGAGAGGACAATCCATAGCCTAGCTTCTCAATCAAATAGCCTATATTCCGATCCATCAACTCTACTTACTGTAAGTGTTGCAGTTTTAAAGACTGGACAAGAGCTAGGCGAGTGGGCCAATGCCGACCATTACACAGTTGAAACATTAAACAAATGACATCGCTTCCAGAAAGCGAATAGTCCAACGGGCTAGTATCAAACAAGTAGGCCTACACCCAGAGCACAATATGATTATTAAATAGACTACCTGTGGGACTGAGGGGTGGGGTCCTCCTCAACCTGCCGACTAATATTTAACATTAAAACGACATCTAAACTAACTATTCAAAAGCTTCAGAGGAAAGCAGATTTCAATAAACTCAATGATTGTTAATATCATGCTGTGGCCCCTTCCAATTTACCATATACCATTTAAACCACCTCTGCGTTCCATGACGCAAAATAGCGCACGACTATTTTTTTAAGAACAGGCAATAAAGAAGCGCCTGTTTGATACATAGTATACTTTCACAACAAGACCACTAAATACATGTGGTATTATCTGACACTTGTGCTGTAACGCTGCCTTGCCATCCCTGCCTCTTGAGTCTTGACAGTTATACCAAACTAAAAGCTCAATTGCGGTATCACACCAGATGATAAGCCTACAGATCTGTACATTTATTGTCTATACATGATCTCACCACTGCGAATACGGCTGCCTAACATAATGCTGCAACAGGGCACACAAAGATAGCTGATTTTTAGATCAATGGTATCTTACCTTACTCGGATGGAGCGGGGCTCTGGCTACTTTCCTTTGTTCAGTGGTAAATCCAGGATACTTGGGGAGTGAGTTGCTGATGTGAGGGGACGTGGTTTCAGCGATGAGGACCTGCAATCGAGTGCCCGTGTTACTTCTCCCAAGGCAACGTGTCTGGCAGGGCGGGTACAAAGCGACCGGTTTTCCCGATTTGTGCTTCCACACCCGAACCTGACCAATGGAGTGTGCGCTTGAGACGAGCGTCAGCTGATAGGCGAGACGATGTTACATATTCAAATGAGATGCAAATAGCACAAACACGTGGACACGCGGATCGGTTTCATTCCACAGCCGGGCAGAAAGTCAACTCGCAACTGTTTTTATTCACGACATAGACGTTTTTTTTAATACCTCACAAGATCGGGGAGGATGTTGTTGGCAAGTTCCATGCACTGCACAGACCAACCGCCTCCCAATCATGACGTTTGAGGGTAAACCGGCCTGGTGCGTGTTATTTAGACGTGAATTACTCCAGTGTTCAATTTTGGCAGACCAGACAATAGTGCAGGTCAAAGTTGATTTCACAGACTGCTGATTTATTTAACCAGTAGCCACCACAGTACCTCTGTGTCTATTTTAAGCCCACTCATTGGCACAATATTTTTGTTTCGCAACTGCAAACAGGCCAATATGGCGACATTTACATGGACCACGAGAACGTGCCGCATGTGTCTGCAGAGTAATCCAATGTGAGGGCATCAACTCTCGCTATTCCACCGTCTGCCCTGCCCGCCCGTGCGAGCTCGGCTTGTCCCCCCGGCTATCCTCGTTTGCTCTCGGCGTCATGCAATGTGCAGCACTGGTCGTATGCGGACCGAGCGAGCGGAATGAATGAAAGGTTCTTGAACGTGACAAGCTGTGCGTAGTCTGTAGGTCTCCGGTTACACACGTGACGACTCTACGCTGTTCCAGCGTCATATGTTTTATGTTTTAGAGGGCGGACTCGTGTAATCACGTAATAGCCTACTACCGAAAAAGTACATTTGGCTGTGAACGGAGAAAAACTGCCACACAAGACGCAGGCTATGAAGGGTGTTAATACATCTTGGCTCTAAGCAAGCTCGCTACACCTATAGTTGATCATTGCCTAAATTATGTTATTAAATCACACATAAGTTAGGCAATGAAGTGTGATGTGCACTCTTTGAGCGCCTCTCTCAAGGAATAACAGTAGCCTATCTGTTAAAAATGTCATCACGCTTACAGCAAGACATGTGAAAATACATTCGGAAGAAACAAATTAGAGAAAGCATGTCCAAGCTAGTAGCCTAGTCAATCATGTTAGCAGAAATGAGTCCACAGGCTGAAAAAATGAACAACACAATCCGAAGTGCGTGATGGCTGCTCTGTTGCCTGCATAGTTTCACATGCTGCTGCGTCAGGAATTTTGCACCTTTTTTTTTTTTTATTGCGCGCAACAGGTATTTGGGCATCTTCCCCCCCATTGTGACCTAAAGGTCCCATGTTGAATGGTGCGGCCAGTCACATTTCTGGGCTTGTGTGGCATTTTGAAGAGGGTCAGTAGTGCTGTGCTGTGCTGTGTGTACAGTGTGCACTCAGGGAGCTAGCCCAGTGGTCGCTATTTCTTCTCTGATTGCTGCTGCCTGTGTTTGTGTGTGTTTGTGTGGGTGTGGGGGAGTGGAGTGGAGTGGGGCACTGTGTGCTGCTGATGGTGGAGTGTGTGTGCAAGTAAATGGCAATGGTGACGTGCAGGCAGTGAGTCATCTCACCTCTCTTTCTCTCTCTCTCTCTCTCTCTCTCTCTCTCTCTCTCTCTCTCCCTCCTTCTCCCTCTCCTTCCCTCTAGATTATTCTCTGTTTTTAATTCATGTTCTCTCTCTCTCCTTCTCTCTCTCTCTTTCTCTTTCTTTCTTTCTTTCTTTCTTTCCTTCTCTCTCTCTCTGAGCTTCCTACAGGGAGCTGGGAGACCAGACAAGGATTTTCTGCCCAGAGCCAGTGACTCAGAGCCCCCCCTGACTGCTGAGAAACGTGAGCACATGTGGGACACCCCCACCCCGCACATACACACACACACACACACACACACACACACACACACACACACACTTCTCTTGCCCTGCATCTCCTTCGTCCCATCCTTTCATTCCTCTCTCTCTCTGCGTCCTCTGTGTCTGTCTCTGCCTCCCTCTCCATCTCTTCTTCTGTCCTTCCGTCTCTGTTTTGCTCATGCTGGCTAATTCCCTGTCCCTCACTCTAGTCTCTTCTCCTCCCTCCGTCTATCTCTCTCTGTCCTTCAATCTTTCTCTTCTCCTCCCTCTGTCTCTCTCTCTCTCTCTCTCTGTCCTCCTCTCTGTACCTCCCTCCCAGCCTTACCTTCAATTCCCTCAGTTGAAGCTCACAATTAATACTAACAGCACTGAGGACAAAATGTTTCCTCTCCCCCACACTCCCTCCCTCCCTCCCTTCCTCTCTTTCTCTCTCTCACTCTCTCTCTCTTTCTTTCTCCCTCCTCTCTCCTCTCGAAATATCCTCCATGCTGTTCTGACGGTCAAGGGGGCCATAGAGGGAAAGCGAGAAGAAGAGGAACAAGAAGAGGAGGAGGAAAAAAAAGCCCTCAGTATGCGGCAGCAGTGCCGCCACCCAGACAGTTTAACAACAGGGTGCAAACCTGTCTGGGCTTTAACGGCCGCCCGGCCTCCCGAGCGCTCGCTGAGTGGCTTAATGCCGCCGGTAATGAGCGCCTGCCCGCCTGGCCTGCCAGCCCATTTAGACCGGCCCTCTCGGAACGGCAGGCGGGCCGCTGGAGGGAGGAAGAGGAGGTAGAGGAGGAAGAGGAAGAGGATGATGAAGGGCATCCTGTGGTGAGAAGATCACAGGTTGGGTTGGAGTGCGGTTTGGTTTACGAGGCACTTTCGGGGTGAGGGTCAGATTTTGGGACGGTGAGGAGCGAAGATGATGGTGTTCTTTTTCTTTCTTAATGGAGGCTGGCCGGAGGGAGTGATGGAGGGTAATAGAGAGAGAGAGGGGATCAGAGAGGGGAGAGAGATGGATGTACAGTGCAGAGGACCATAGCGAGAGAAACAGTGAGATGGACCGTGGAGGAGAGAGAGAGAGAGAGAGAGAGAGAGAGAGAGAGAGAGAGAGAGAGAGAGAGAGAGAGAGAGAGAGAGAGAGAGAGAGAGAGAGAGAGAGAGAGAGAGAGAGAGAGAGAGAGAGAGAGAGAGAGAGAGAGAGAGAGAGAGAGAGAGAGAGAGAGAGAGAGAGAAACAGTGAGATGAGAAAGAGATAGATGGACTGTGGAGGAGAGAGAGAGAGAGAGAGAGAAACAGAAACAGTGAAGTGAGAGAGAGAGATTGATGGGCTGCGGAAGTGGAGAGCGAGTCTGAGATCTGGGCTTCCCTCTCACCGCTGTGCCTTCGATCCCTCCCCACTGTGATGAGTGGCCTCTCAGCGCATCTGACGAGGGCCACGCGTGGGGAGAGGTGGCCCACACGCTGGGAGAGTGGTCGCCACGGAGTCCAGCCCATGTGGAACAAACATGCAGCCTGTAGCTTCTGGCCTAGAGGGGATATTATGGGACTTTACACCCTGTTACACCCTGTTTCCTATCCTGTTCATTCTCTCTTTCTGCAGTTTCTCTCTATCTTTTTATTTTTCCCTGTCTTATTTTTTTTCTCTTATTTCTCTCTGTCTAGTTTAGCTCATGCGCTCTCTTTCCATTTCTCACTTTTACCAGTTTTTCTCTCCCAGTCTCTATCTACCTCTTCTCTTCTCTTTTCTTCTCTTCTCCCTCTCATTTTTCTCATACCCTTTCTCTTTTATCCAGATTCTCTCTTTCCTTTTATCTCTACTCCACTTCTTTCCCGTTTCTATCTGTATGCACTTTCTCGTTCTGTCAATTAGCATTTCATTCCATCTCTCACTGTCTGTTAATTTCCCTCATTTGGTGCCTCTCTGTCTCTCCCCCCTCACACACACACACACACGCACACACACACAAATATGTGAAATGTTTAAAACTGTTACATTTTCTCACTGGCCCTTTGCCCATTATCCTTTTATGCCCCCAAAATCTCTGGCCACAGACCCCCACCCCCATTACATTTGTGAGGACCTTGTGCTTCCTGCCACTTCCTGACGACACTCATTTCCCATTTTTGTGTCCAGGGACGTCCCGCTGACCAGGGACATGTCACATGAAAGGGCCCACAGCCTCCGTTGTTTACTGGGCGCATTGCTGTACTCCGCAGCCTGCCAGCTCAGAAGACAATGGTAACATGAAGCAGGTCTGATAGTCATCTCTGGCTGGTACGCCGTTCCTAAAGCGTTCCCCCTTTTCTTCCCCTTGGAAGAGTTTCAGTGAAACACAAGAATAAACACTGTGGTTCTGTGGTTGACTTGAATGCGTACAGACTCATTTAAGACTCACGAGGAGCATGGGAAAGCTTCTTCTCTGGGTTTATTTTTATCGACTCATACTTTAGGGACCTGATTTCAGTGACAGATGATAATTTCAGTAACGATGATATTGTAGTTGCATCTGATCGGTCTAGCATCCAGCGCTGAAGACCACACAAAAAAGCTCCATAAAACACTGACTTAACTCATTACAATCGGAATGTGGGCAGGTGACCTGGGTGAAATCAGTTAGGGTTTAGGCCAGCCTCACATCCATGCCGTACACACACGTATCGTATGTAACGTTGGCGGGGTGCTGTGTCAAACCTGTTCTTCATCCCGGGCTTAGCATGTCTAATCTGCTTAAAGCATCAAGGCTTAGGTGTGGGGAAGCCGGAGATGTGTGGAAATGTTTTCAGTCAACAAATCATTTGAACCACTTTTTTTTTGTTCCTCTTGCCTATTTCGTAATGTCTTGAAGACTCTTCACACCAACACGCTTACCAAACATGTGCTGTTAATATGATCTGATCACAAAAATAGAAGGCACATGGCGTAACTCTTTACTTCCTCATACCCTTTTCACCCTGTTTCTCTCTTCTTTTTCACACACATACTGTAAACACACACACACCTACACACACCTACACACACACATACACACACACCTACACACACACACACACACACACACACACACACACACACACACACACCTACACACACACCCACACACACACACACACACACACACACACACACACACACCTACATACACACACACACACACACACACACATCTACATACACCCACACACACATGCACACACATGCACTCGCGCATGCTTTCACACCGAGATCCTCTTTGCGTCCTTGTGTCAGGCCTGCGATGAGTCAGAGGCAGAAATGGGCACAGTGATTTACGAGAGCTGTCAGGAGATGGGGAGTGATTCAGAGCCCCTAGGGGGACCGAGAGACCCAGCCAGCCAGCCAGAGAGAGAGAGCGGCCAACTGAACAACCAACTGTGTGTGTGTGTGTGTGTGTGTGAGAGAGAGAGAGAGAGAGTGTGAGTGAGTGAGTGGAGGATCGCTGACTTCCAGTCTCACTCTCATTCATAAAACATCTTCCCCAAAAAAGAAGGTGGGATGTGAGAGGGCACGTGTGTGTGTGTGTGTGTGTGTGTGTGTGTGTGTGTGTGTGTGTGTGTGTGTGTGTGTGTGTGTGTGTGTGTGTGTGTGTGTGTGTGTGTGTGTGTGTGTGTGTGTGTGTGTGTGTGTGTGTGTGTGTGTGTGTGTGTGTGTGTGTGTGTGTGTGTGTGTGTGTGTGTGTGTGTGTGTGAGTGTGTGAGTGTGTGAGTGAGTGTGTGCGTGTGTGTGTTTATTAAACTAACCACTTCAGGGGTGTCTGTAGAAAGGAGACCACTGCAGTCACACATCACACCAACACTCTCCACAACTCCTGTGTGTGTGTGTGTTCTGCTGAAGAGGAGCATGAGTGTAGGGAGTAAAGAACCCCAGATAGCCTCAGAAGTGTGTGTGTGTGTGTGTGTGTGTGTATGTGTGTGTGTGTGTGTGAGGTGAGCTTGTGTTTACCTGTAAGGATCCTGAATGGGATCAGCACACGTGTGTGTGTGTGTGTGTGTGTGTGTGTGTGTGTGTGTGTGTGTGTGTGTGTGTGTGTGTGTGTGTGTGTGTGTGTGTGTGTGTGTGTGTGTGTGTGTGTGTGTGTGTGTGTGTGTGTGTGTGTGTGTGTGTGTGTGTGTGTGTGTGTGTGTGTGTGTGTCAGGGGCAAGGAGAGATGTGTTGATGGGCCAAACCACAGGCGTAAGGCGAAGGAGGCCACAGGGGCCGGAACTGACGAGAACAAGAACAACAGGAGGAAAATGATGTTTGGAAAAAGAGCACAATACTTAATTAAATGGAGGCAAGGCGTGTGTGTGTGTGTGTGTGTGTGTGTGTGTGTGTGTGTGTGTGTGTGTGTGTGTGTGTGTGTGTGTGTGTGTGTGTGTGTGTGTGTGTGTGTGTGTGTGTGTGTGTGTGTGTGTGTGTGTGTGTGTGTGTGTGTGTGTGTGTGTGTGTGTGTGTGTGTGTGTGTGTGTGTGTGTGTGTGTGTGTGTGTGTGTGTGTGTGGAGTGGAGAACAAATATGCCAATAGACTGCCTCATGAGCTGCAACCAGAGAAAATGACTCAGCGTGGTCAAACTGTGGTGTATAGTGTGTGTGTGTGTGTGTGTGTGTGAGTGTGTAGATGCTTACACAAATATACTTCTGTATGTAGGCATGTGTGTGTCACGTTTAGTGCTTACTGTCAGACTAGATAGTAGCTGGCTGTGGTCTAGGAGAGTGTTTGTACCACACATGGCCAAACACACACTCCCTCCCGTTTTCTGACAGGGCCCCATTGTAAATAATGCTGTCTCTACATGAGAGAGCGTGATAGAGAGAGAGAGAGAGAGTGTGTTGGTGTTACGAAGCCTTGCGTACGCACATTTCCGCCCCGAATAGATGCCCGATAAGTGCCCAAAAAGCGTTACAATATGGCCGCCAAGTGGAGGGACTTGCCTAGAAGAACTTAAGATGAAACCAGACCCTTTTTGTATTCTATTAAGACTGAGACGAGAGGGATGGAGAGAGAAAGAGAGAGATGAAGAGAAATGAGTGACAGGCCCATTCTAGCTACACAGGACCTTACAAACTGTTTCTAGCCCTTTCCCTTTCCACTCCAAAGCCAAAGCCCCGCCCAGCCACCCCATGTAATAGCAAGCTTTTATTAATTAGTAAAGCACCTGTGAATTATTCATGCTCGCGACTGTGTCAGGGCCAGGTGGTGAGATAATGTTGGTGATATTGTAATGTGTTTGAATGAATAATCAGGATCCTCTTTCATCCGTGCTACTGCAGCTGGTGTTATTGCCTTTAACCAATCCCCCCCTCTCACACACACACACACACACACACACACACACACACACACACACACACACACACACACACACACACACACACACACACACACACTCATACAGACAATCCCCCCCCCCCACGCAACCCCTTACTCACAGCAATCCCGCTCTCCCCCCCCATTCAACCTCTCTTCCTCTCTCTCTCTCACACACACAGACACACACACACACACACAGACACAGACACAGACACAGAGACACACACAGACACACACACACAGACACACAGACACACACACACACACACAGACGGCCCTTCACCCCACTCCACTCTGCCTCTCTGAGCAACTCCAGCTGAACGGTGTGTAATTTGGTGTTTTCTACATGTGTGCCGATGTTGCTCCTTTTAAAGATCAGTCACCATTATCTCACTGCTGCCACTGCTCACCTCCTGCTCTATTCTCTCTCTCTATTCTCTCTCTCTATTCCTCTCTCTCTCCATGTCTCTCTATCACTCTCCCTATGTCCCTCATCTCTACCCTGATCTCTCTCTCCTTCTCTCTCACCTTCTCTCTCTCCCCTGTTCTCTCTCTCTCTCTCTCTCATGCTGGCCCCCTCTGGCCCGAGGCTCCTCCTCTGGTCTGTGCCGTCAGGGTGTTACTGGAAAGGGAGAGGGCTGCCGCCCCTCCCTCCCTCCCTCTCTTCCTCCCTCTCTCGCTCGCTCCCTCCCTCCCTCCCTCCCTCCCTCTCCCTGTCCCTCCTATGGCAGCCAGCGGAAAAAAAGAGAAGAGAGGAGCGAGGGAGCAGAGAGCGGAGAGCAAAAAAACGTGACAGCATCTGCTGCTAGCGAGAGGGCAGACGCAAAGTGCCAGCCATGTCTGCTGAGACTCAAGCCATCATGCCTGTGTGTGTGTGTGTGTGTGTCTCAGGGTGAGAAAGAGGGAAGTGGTGTGTGTGTGTGTGTGTGTGTATATGTGTGTGTGTGTGTGTGTGTGTGTGAGAGAGAGAGAGAGAGAGAGAGAGAGAGAGAGATAGAGAGTATGAATATGCTGAGTGTTTGTGGTTTAATGTGTTTGTGTTGTTCTTGTCTCTCTTACTGAAAGTGGTTTGTGGGTGTGGGTGTGGGTATGAATATATGTATATCTGTCTGTTATATGGTAATACATTTGTGTGTGTGTGTGTGTGTACACAGGAGATTGTATAAAAGTGATCAGGTGTTAATGCTGTATCAGTGTATCTGTGAGTCTATGTGTATTAATAAGTGTCCTCTACAGTATGTGAGGAACATGTCTGTGTGTACTGGACATTCTTAATTAGTTGATGTGGCTGCGCACGTGCGCGCGTGTGTGTGTGTGTATGTGTGTGTGTGTGTGTGTGTGTGTGCTGAGGAGGCATGTGGAAGGTTATGTAGACATTGCTGGCTGAAGCGTAGTCCTGGCTGGCTGACCGCCCTGTTCTGTTGCTTTAAAGGGCTGGACCTGGAGCTTCTCCCATCCCTCCCTCCCTTCTCTCTCTCTCTCTCTCTCTCCTTCTCTCTCTCTCTCTCTCTCTCTCTCTCTCTCCCCTCTCTCTCTCTCTCTCTCTCTCTCTCTCTCCCTCTCTCTCTCTCTCTCTCTCTCTCTCTCTCTCTCTCTCTCCGTGAAGACTCTGTCCAGTCACATGGGCTGCTCTCACACACTCACTAGAGGAGCTCCCTGTGCTCTTGTCTCTCCCCATGGCCACTTCACATGCACACACAGGGCTGCACGCCTGCCAACCAGCCAGTCACTGTCAAATCTGTCTCTGTGTGTGTGTGTGTGTGTGTGTGTGTGTGTGTGTGTGTGTGCGCGCGCTGTCATGCATGAGAATGTATGTGCATTCAGCATGTATGGGCTATGCATTCCTCTGTGTGCATGTGAGCATGTGCATGTGTGTGTGTTTACATGGCTGCGCTCATACATGTGCTCATGTGTCTGTGTGTGTGTGTGTGTGTGTGTGTGTGTGTGTCTGTGTGTCTGTGTGTGTGTGTGTGTGTGTGTGTGTGTGTGTGTGTGTGTGTGTGTGTGTGTGTGTGTGTGTGTGTGTGTGTGTGTGTGTGTGTGTGTGTGTGTGTGTGTGTGTGTGTGTGTGTGTGTGTGTGTGTGTGTTGTGTACCGGTACATGTGTGTGTGCTTCCTGCACATGTGATTGTGCGTCTACAAGTATACTTGTACACGTACGTACGTACGCGTATGCATGTGTGCACATGCTTGTGTCCTCATCCATGTGTGTGTGTGTGTGTGTGTGTGTGTGTGTGTGTGTGTGTGTGTGTGTGTGTGTGTGTGTGTGTGTGTGTTCAAATGTCTGAACAGCTGCCAGCGCAGCTCGAGCAGCAGTGGGATATCTATCCGCGGGGCTGAATGCTACATGTGACCAGGGGTATATTTTAACTGAGTTATGTAACTGACCCAGTCCGACTGCTCTGCACACTCACCAGGAAGGCTGCACAGAGCGAGAGAGAGAGGGAAGGAGAGAGGGAGGGAGGGAGGGATGGAGGGAGGAGAAAAAGGAAGGAAGAAAGAGAGAAAGGGTAAGGGAACAGCCTGACTGCGTGAGTCTCACCTCAACATATTGAATAATTCCTGCTGTCCAGATGAGCCTCGGTGACATGTTTCAACCACAGCTCTTTTTTCTGCCAGCGCTTCTCCACACTGCCTGCTTCAACTTTCCACCCTGGTTTCACAACACAGGAAGAGAGAGAGAGAGAGACCGAGAGAGAGAGAGAGAGAGAGAGAGTGAGAGAGAGAGAGAGAGAGAGAGACTGCAAGAGAGAGAGAGAGAGAGAGATATAGAGAGACCGAGAGAGAGAGAAACAATAGTGTGTTTTATCACACACACACTTCTGCAGGTTTAGCACCTGGTCCTAATCTCCGTTTGGATAATAAAAGAATCTAGCTGGCAGACAGGGCAGCGGTGACCACTGTGGGGCCGATAAGCGCAGAGATAACACGCCACAGCTCGGGTCACCGGCTTGCACAACACAGGAACGTGTGTCCTATTTTGCTGCAAGCTGCCTGCGATGCCGACATTTATGGCTTAATGGTTTCTGGCCTCTGCAGGCTCACATGTGAAAGTGATGAAAAATCAAATTATGGGCTCAACGTCAGAGCCCTAACCACTGGAAACAGCCAGTGATGTTCTCTTGGAGGAACCCACACAGCAGAGGTCTGTGGGGACGTTCTGCAGATTCTGAGGCGGAACCGGCTCCTCTCTCTTGTCGTCAAGAACATCTCTGTAGAAGTGTCATGAGTGCTGTTGCAACTCTTCTCTCTCGCCTTTCTCAACAGTAGCGACGACTTCTCGTCAAAGGTCATGATCCTGAGACGCTCCAACAGGCAGCGGAGGAGAAAGAGACATCTTGAGATCTCCTGAGCCTTCTGCATCTCGTTTCTAAATTCAGCATATGATTTCCTTGTGATCAGTTTGTGTCGTAAGTCAGATGAGTAAGGCCTTCCAGAGCCAAGTCCATTAGCCCGTTACAGCAGTGCAGTGCAGACTGCCAGTGCAGTGCCTGTGTAAGGACTCCCTGTTCAGCTTGGTGCTCATTTTACACATCTTTTTGCGCACCGTTGACAGCATTAAGCAGTGTGGTTACTGAGAGAGTACGTAGCTGGTGCTCCTGCAGGAGGTGAAGATGTGTTGAAGTGTTTATTGTGTAAACGTGGGGCACTAACTCGCCAACAGAATTCTCTTTAAAAAGACACCAACTGCTGCACTACTTTAGTAGTACTACAGAAACCTCCATACACTGTGCTCCAGCTGGGAAGAGCAGGTGTATTTAGCTCCTTCTCACATGATCACAAAACACTAAAATGCGCTAAAGTGAATTAATAACAACAGAAAAAGAAATGAATAAATAAATAAATAACAGAAAATGATTTTGCAGACTCATAAATAGAAAGTACAGTAAACTGATTACAGGGTCAGTAACAAGTAAGTCATTTTCAAAACAAATAAGTGAATAGAGACAGTGTAAACATGGCCTCACCGCTGTTCAGAGCATGTTCAAATGGCTGCTGCACTGCAAATAGGTAACTTAACTTAGCTGCTTTCAAAGGGACAGTGTTGTTTTCAGCTCAGGGGCACAGTGTGACAGAAATTTGCATTCCTATCGTTGTTTATTTTGTGTCCGCCAGAGACACCTGAGCATGTCCATCAGCAGAGTGATTTTACTATCACCATACTAGGCGCAGGGCAGGCTCTCTGGCGCGTACAGTATTTTAGTTGGTGGCCGTCCAAAGGTGACAGGCCACGAGAACAGCACGTTTGAGTGTGTGTGTGTGTGTGTTGTGCATCTGAATGCTCCTGCGCTTCCGTCTGACGAGCGTCCAGTGAGCTGTGGCTCGACCGTGTTGCTCTGGGCCGAGCTGATGTCTGTCCCCTATCTGATCCCGCTGGGCGGGGTGCAAACTGTTTTTGGAGAGAGGGGCCCTGCAAAAACAACACGGGTGCCCCCGCCACAGGCGGGTTAGTCGAGGGCTGATGGGTGGGGGGGTTGAGGGGGGGGGGGGGGGGGGGGGTTGGTTGGGCGGGGCGGCTGCTGCTGGTATCGTGTTTGTGCTGCTGCCATCTGGCCAGGTGCCATGAGGAAGAGCGTACCAGGAACCTGAGCACAGGCAACCAAGAGGGGTAGGAAGCAGGCGTGGGGGCAGGGGGGTAGGGGGCAGGGGGGTGGGGGCAGGTGACAACAGCACGGGGGGTTGGGGGGGGGGGGGGGGTGCTGCCAACAATCGGGTGAATGCTGCGCGCCACAGGTATTTAGAGCCCACTTTACAGAGAGCTCAGACAGACAGAAAGCAAGAAAGAGCGAGAGAGTAGAGAGGAAAGAGAAAAAAAGCGAGAAGTGTAGCGTGTAGAGAGAGGTTTCATCAGCATGTAGGACTCTCTTGTGAGTCTAGTGAGTATTTGTCATACCAGTTCAAAGATCAAATGTTTCGTTATTCAGGCGTAATCATCCGTGTCTCATTGCACAATATAAATCAAGTTACGTCATCAGATGCAATATCGGTGACGCCCAGAACTATATAACTTCTTTCAAGAGAGACTCTCTTTCTCTAGAAGTGGGATCAGTCACATGCGTCACTTACCTGTTCTGTGTGTGTGTGTGTGTGTGTGTGTGTGTGTGTGTGTGTGTGTGTGTGTGTGTGTGTGTGTGTCTCAGGTGTTTAGCCCCACTAGTGGTGTGTGTGTGGCTTGGACCCTGAGTCTGACCACATCTGGCTCTCCCTATTTGAGTCAGCTGTTTTCCAACCACTACCCCTCCACTACCAGAAACGTGTGCTTTACATAAGATGTTTTTTTCTCTTTTTTTTGGTGGGCCGTTACACTCACACACTTGCATAACTTTAGAGGAGGCCCACATTTGGGTTGTTATTCTTCTGTTTGGATCCCTTCCCAACATGCACAAGTCAAAAGCACCTGGCACCCCGCCACTCTGCTTTTCTCTGGAATATTCTTAGGAAGCGGTGGGGGCACATTGAGCTAACATAAAAAAGAAAATTCTCAAACATCATATTTTTTTGGTATGTGTGTGTGTGTGTGTGTGTGTGTGTGTGTGTGTGTGTGTGTGTGTTGCTAGAGATCACGCCGTCTAAGAAGCCCTCGAGTAACACCTGACCCTATCTGACTTGTCAAAACTCCCGGCTATCAATAGCCGTCCAGCTTTCACCGTCCAGCGTTGATTTATAACCCACATGCATGGCAGCATGCTTCATGTGACACCAACGTGCAACACATCCGTGCATGCCCGCGGGCTGGCAGCTGGGCACACGCAGGACTCAGGGTGCTAGTGAGCTTTGCCAGGCCCCCCGGGGGGAAGCATCAGGCAGCAGGGGGAAGCCCAGGACATGGACACGTCCACACCGCGAGAGGCATCCCTACAGGGTGTGTTTGTGACACAAGGGTAAACAAGCATATGCAGACTTAATGTGAAATCAGAGGGAGGAAGATGATTGATGATGATGAATGCTGGAACGCAAAAAGCACATAGATTTACAGCCAGACAGACGGGAACGGAAATGTGCACGGAACATGCAGCAGAGGAGAAAAAAAGGATAGAGATATACAGACGGAGGTGGAGAAGGGAAAGAGAGACATGGGGAGGGAAAGAAGAGAGATAAAGAAAGGAGAGGGAGAAATGGTGACAGGAGACAGAGAGATCTAGAGAGACAGAGCAGCTGATGGTGAAATGAAGGAGGGATAGAGAGAGAGTAGAGCAGAGGAAGAGACAGCCTGAGATGGAGAGACAGTGAAGGTGAGAGAGAAAGAGAGAGAGGGAGGAAGAAGTGGAGAGGTGTGTGTGTGTGTGTGTGTGTGTGTGTGTGTGTGTGTGTGTGTGTGTGTGTGTGTGTGTGTGTGTGTGTGTGTGTGTGTATGTGTGACGTGTACTGCAGCAGGGTGGTCTCTGGAGTGGACGCGGTGGTAACAAACAGCAGCAGTAGCAGCACCCTCATGTCCCCGTCTTCTGCACTGTTCCCACTCTGTTCCTCACCTCTTCACACACACACACACACACACACACTTATGGCTCACCATCTCTCTCTCTCTCTCTCTCTCATTTTTTCTCTCTCTCATCATCTCTTTTCCTCACTTGTTCTCTGACTTCACACCTCTCTCTCCCTCACACACACACACACTCTCTCTCTCCCTTCCACACTCACACACACACACACACACACACACACACACACACGTATGGCTCACCTCTCTCTCTCTTTGCTCTCTCATCATCTCTTTTCCTCACTTGTTCCCTGTCTTCACACCTCTCTCTCTTTCTTCTTTCTCACACACACACATACATACACTCTCTCTCTCTCTCTCTCTCTCTCTCTCTCACACACACACACACACACACACACACACAAACACACACACTCAGACACTTGACAAAACATCTCCAATGCTTGGCTGCCATGAGAAGTCATTCCAATATCTATGGGAATGTACAGTACTCTCAGTCTCTTACAGACTGGCCCTCCTCTGTTGCTCACTCCCTGTTCCTCTCATCTCCTCGTGATCCTCTTGTCTCTTTGTCTTGCACTTCTGAGTAAGCATGCACACACACATCAATGCAACCTCACACACACAATTCAAGACACACACACACACACACTTTTTCTGTTTCTGTCTTACTTACTCCCTTACACTCACAGAAACACATGCACACACACACAAACACACACACATGCAAACCACATACCACCCACTCAAACACTCCAACTCCCTCCCTCTCCAAATGTGCTGCATTGGGTCTCAAACACTTTCATTATGATAATGTGTAACACATGTCACCGTCTGTAAATGGCTGTGCCACTTTTCTTCGCTACATATCGCTCTGTCGTGTTCACTGGTGCATCTAATGTGAAAACACGCCATCCAGACGAATAGCATTATTTGCCATCTGTCCCCCACTGTTCTCCAGTTTTACCTCTCAGTTCTCAAACACAACCTCTCTCTTTCTCTCTCTCTCTCTCTCTCCCTCTCTCCCTATGATAGCCTTGTCCAGGCCTGTTCTGCCTTCCTCTTTCTAGGTCAAAGCCAGCAGCTCTCAGTGGATGCCTGGACTTTGAGGAACATAATGAAAGTGTTGAATAGAGCATGAAACTGGCGCTCCCGCCCTCCTTGTTAAAGGCTATTTTATTTACAGCCGCCGCGATTAACAGCTGTTTCACATAATGGATGAAAAGTGACACAGACGTCCTTGAGTTTGATTTCCAGGAGAGGTCACGGGGATGTTGTAGAGACGGCACGGACATGTTTGTGCTCACACTGAGGCTGTTTACCGTCCCACGGAATGGAGACCCTCGAAGACCATGGAAAATCCCAGATTTTCTGTCAGCGGAAGGCAGAGGATTGGGAGGCTTGGTTGCCATGTTTACCCCAACTCCAACCCCACCCCCCACCCCTCGCCACCACCTCCCACCCACACACACTCTCTAAACACTAACTAGGTCAGGCACGAGTGGAGTTACCGTGAGCGACCTAAAAGGTGGAGAGGGGGTTGGGAGAATGTACTTGTGCAGTCTATGTAGACCTCAGGAAAAGGATCCCAAGGTGAGAACCAAGCCCTACTCCCCGGATACGATCTCCAACATGTTCCCCTCCCTCGAGAGCTCCGATGATGTGCCTTTGGGAACGTTGGGAAACTGGGAACGTTGAGGTCCATGTGAGGGCCGTGTCCTGAACTCCTAAGCTACCAATTAGGCTCCCACAGAGGCTGACTTATGTGAAAGCACCCGGGCTTCTCCCGACATTTTAAGCATTTACTGTGAAATCCTAACTGCCCTTTGGAAAGAAGGACGCAAAAACAAACGTGGCGTTTAAGTCAACCATACTTTTCCGTCCGCGTAAACGCCGACGGCTGCTGCTTCACTTAAGAGGAGCGCAGGCAGCACATACAGTACATCTGCGTAACCAATTGGAGGCTTTACATGAATGGGGATGATGAAGCCTGGGCTGGGTTGGGCTGAGATGTGTCCTCAGAAGGAAGGTCGGCCTCTCCGTGGTATGCCTGTGAGTGTGGGTATGTGTTTATGCGTGTTTGTGTGTGTCCTCGTCTGGTTCAAATCAGTAAAAAAACATCTCTAGTTTCTAGGAATTTGTGAACGTTATCAGCTGGTTTGGATTTTTTTTTTTATCAACTTCAAGTTCATACATTCATGGAAACATTTGCACCAAACAATCTGTGTGTCTGTGTTTTACATTTATCACAGAGTGTCTGGCGTCTTGGTAAACCTGTTTGCTCATAGTCTGATTAGTTTATGCTTACCTCATGTTTGAGCCTTTTCTTTTTATATACACGGACACGTATTCCTATTCTCTATCTTGTTTTCTATTTCTGTCTGTCTTCCACATCCTGCACATGGCCACGTCAGGACACAACAGTTGTATACAACCAGTCATTTCACTTCGTCATTGAAGTCAATTGTCTTGTTAACCACAAGTTGTTGGCAATGAATCAGCTCTCACGCGGTGATTAGAAAAAACAAGTGACATTGATGTTCATCCAACAGTCAATGTTGCCTTGTCAAACAAGTCAGAATAAATCAAACTCTACCTAATGACGTCACACACATTGGCATGGCTTGCTGCATTTAAAAAAAAACCCTACATTTTATGTCCTAACAGCACAAAATGGAAAAAACAAGGCCATCAATTAGTGGCATAAGGTGGAGTCGGAGCCTCCCAGCCCCAGGTGATATGAGCACTGCCCCACTTGGAGACACGTGTGGGGGAGGATCGGGAGGCATCTCTGGCGTGAGGGCCAGGCCTGGTGAACTCAGTGACTTACTGTCAGTGGAGATCCCGTGGAATGGTTGAAGGAGATCCCCTGGCCTAGTTCTGAGTGAGTGAGTGTGTGTTTGTGTGTGTGCGGGTGGGAAGGTGGCTGGGTGGGCTAGAGGAGGTGTGGAGGGGGTAGATACCCTCCCTCCCGGGTCACAGGGTTCACAGCAGAGGCTAAAAGCTGCACACTACACGGCTCAGGCAAGAGTTGTGCGCAGGCAAGGAGAGGGGCGGGGAATGGGGCTTCCTGAGGTCATAGAGTCCGAACCTTCTCTCTCTCTCTCTCTCCCTCTCTCTCTCTCTCTCTCTCTCTCTCTCTCCCTCTCTCTCTCTCTTTCTCTCTTTCTCTCAATTCAATTCAATATAGCTTCATTGGCATGAACGTTTCAGAAACATTATTGCCAAAGCTCAATGTACACATAGGTGAAAGGAAAATAAGGACATTTACATATAATACATTAACTCTCTCTCTCTCTCTTTCTCTCTTTCTCTATCCCTCTCTCTCTCTGTGTGACAGCATGGAAGGTGGAGGGCATGAATGTATTTGTTTTCATACATGTGAGTGAGCTGGTATGTTAAGTGTGAGAGAGTGTGTGTGTGTAGAGAGAGAGAGAGAGAGTTAATGAAAGCAGAGGTAAGTGAGTTTTCTGACATGTGAGTGAACTGGGAGGTTAAGTGAATGTGTTCATATGCATACGTGTGCGTGTGTGTGTGTGTGTGTGTGCGTGTGTGTGTGCGTGTGTGTGTGCGTGTGTGTGTGTGTGTGTGACCCAAAACCTCCAGCCTTTCTGGTAAATGAGGTAAAATGTTCAAGTACTGACCACAACGAATCCATTAGAAAACCAAAGCTTAAAACAATAACCAACTCCGCAATAAACAAGCTGTTCCCAGAAAAATGGCGTGTCCTGTTGTGTTATATGAAAATAAGTTAAACTTGTGTAAAATGCCATTGTGCTTCTCGGTAATGGAAACTTAAGCTCATCATTATACGGGTGTCCCAGGATCACATTTCCACAGCAAAAACTGGACCATCTTGATTGGATTTCAAAAAACGGAACTTGTAAAGTTCCAAGCTTCTGTATTGCGTATAGGCGACACTACAGCGTGTAAAATATTTAAAAGGAAGATGTTGGATGGGGTTTTAGTTCTCAATCAGCTGGAACTGCTTTAAGTAAATGAGAGTGAGTAAACAGGACAGGGACACGAGTGAAGTAGAGAAATGACCCTGCAGATGTGGTTGAGGTCACACAGAGAGTGTGAGGAGAGTGACAGGGAAAAAACAAACAGAACACAGCCAAACGCTGTATTACAGCAAACATTCTCCAGTAATTACACTCCCTCTGAAGTCTGTCATGAACATCTGAGAAAAAACATTACACGCAAGACTCAAAGCAAGAACAGCCGAAAGTGAATCATCTCTGCTACTACCAGATCGTTTTGGACTGAGCCACTGAGGATATTCTATGGATGACTACATGGCAGTGAGTCGGCCTAGTCAGCCTGCGGTAAAGATGACTCAGGGGTGAGAGGTCAGATAACTATAGGTATCCACGGAGACAACCTCAGGAAGTGCTTTGTGTCTTTGTGTCCTGTTTCACAAGCTATAATGCTGTTGACTGACCTATTTGGAGAAACACACTCACCAGCTGGGATCTGACACCTAGTAACACACACTAACCACATACATACATACTTACACAAACACACACACACACACACACACACACACACACACACACACACACACACACACACACACACACACACACACACACACACACACACACACACACACACACTAGCCAAGCTGGAAATACTGTAACTACACATACACCAATAAACAACTGGACCTGACACCGAAGCCTTAGGTAAATTATCAGCATTGTGTAAAACAGACAGGAAGATAACCCTGAGGTGTGGACTGGATATGCCAGAGACATACTTTAGTCATTTCCAGCATTTTTCAGCTGTGTACAAGTACAAGTTCCGAACAACACCAAGGTCACAACCTCAATACAGTTTCACAAGATTATAATACAGATGAGATTGGATGAAAGTGTCTGTTGTCTAATCAAATGTTAATATAAATACGTGTAAATATAAATTCACGGCTGAGACAGGATGTTTATTGTAAATCAATAGCTCTCCCAACTGGAGACATTCACATGGGTGCTTCAGTGAATCCGCCCAGGGAGGCCATATTTTCCTGTCACCATTGCCTTGACTAACTAACAATATAACTTCTATGCCTAATTCTGAATGTGGTTCCACTCTGCTGTAACATCCAGAATAAAGAGCTTTTACTTCGCAAGCCAGCTTCAAGAATTTTACCGGCACTTCAATGCCTTGCACAGTTAAGCTGTCAGCGACTGGTTTGAGGAGGTGTTGTGTGCTGTGTGAAGTGCTTGCTTTATGGCAGGTCACCTGTTCCCACAATCCTCACGCTTCTCTCAGTGAGAAGCACAAGCGGCCGATGGCAGTCTGAGCAGTGGTGTTCAGACTGGGCTCTCGACTGAAAGAGCTTCTCGGTCTTTACTGGAGCTGTCACACTTGCCTAATCCCTACCCTCTGGACTCAGCTCCAGCTAATTGATATGATCCGGAAAGCGAGTCCTTCTACAGTTGAAGGCAAAGACATGTCTTAGCTGTTGCTATTCTGGCTTAACTCCAAAGCGAACTTTGACCCTTGTCCCTCATGAGAATGTAACAAGACCCGGCTTGTCATGTGAGCTTCCAACTGACCTGTGAGGTCACACCTCCCATTTTTTTTACAACTCTTTCAATCTTTTGTTTCATGCCTTTTCTTGTTTTTGACACCTTGGATTGTGTTTCACAGATAAGGACCAATGATTTTTTGTTCATTGGTTTCATTGATTTTCTTGCATGGGAAAGGAGCAAAAGCATAGCCTGTCAGCTAGTAGAGCCAGTGTCATGAACAGAACATCATCAATCTACCTCTAACACCCAACGCCCTCCTTCATAGAGCTGTACCTTGGGCAATTTTAAAGGACAGCCTTTTGGCATCAGACGAGCAGAGACAGCAGTGGTCAGTCGAGGAGTAGTCCGGCTGAGCCAGGACACACAGGTGTTCTCTCATGCTATACGCTATACTATAGTGCCTCATTATAGCAGACACCAGCGCTGGCACTCAGGGGCTAATTGGGGGGAAACACGTCCAACTTCCTGCTAATCAATCAGTTATGTGCAGGACACACACACACACACACACACACACACATTTACATCCTTCTGCTCTCAGAACGTTCATCTCAGTCAGCTGGAGGGTTACGTAGCCAGCCTGACAACCTTTCACACACTCCAGTCCAGATCACAGCTCCGTGGGGGAGACGGATGTGGACAGTCTGATCCGGCGATTTGGGAGTGTTTTTTTCCCTCCTACCCACTCACTCGGGGGGAGGGATGGTTTCGGGAGGTGGGCGAGCGAGACGGGATGGATTATGGCGTTCCCATCCGTCGCCAGGGCTGCGTGTCCCTCCTCTCCTCCGCCGCGGTCATCTGGTCCAAGATGACCTCCTCCGGAGATGCGCTGCTTTCACAGCCAGGCGCTGCTTGTGTCACGGACCCTCAAGTTTCTAATCAATGTGTGTGTGTGTGTGTGTGTGTGTGTGTGTGTGTGTGTGTGTGTGTGTGTGTGTGAGAGAGAGAGTGCTTGTGTCACGGATGCTCAAGTTTCTAATCGTGGCCCTTCTGGTTGGGGACTCTCCGTCTGTCACAGTGCAGTGGTAGCGGCCGCCTCTTGTCCCTGATGCCAGAAAAGAAGAACTGTCCTCTAGACTTCTTTTGTTTTCTCTTCCTTCTTTTCTCTCTATGCCATTCATTTCCGTCTGTGTCGCAGCAAATCTTCATTCCTGATTTGACACTAAACAGAGGATGAGGTGGGACACACACACACACACACACACAGACACACACGGACACAGAACAATAGAAACACATGAGCATCCATACAGAGCTGAGCCTGTTGAATAGTCGTCATTATCAAACGCTGTTGGATGAGGACAAGCCCTTGTGTGGGATGAGCTGATGCTGGGAGCACCAGACGTGGCCTGCAGCAGGCTATAGAGGAAGGGGTGGAGGGGGTATGGAGCTCACATCAAAGGAACAGGGGCCTGCACGCATGTTTGTGTGTGTATTTCTGTGTGTGTGTGTGTGTGTGTGTGTGTGTTGCCTATTGTACATAATTGGAGCTGGTGCTTGTGGGAGTGCTTGGGTTGCCCGTTTGTGTGCGCTATGAATTATTTGAATTTGCTGGTGCTGTTTTTCATGCGTTTGTATATCCATTGATTTGTGTGAGTGTGTGTGTGTGTGTGTGTGTGTGTGTGTGTGTGTGTGTGTGTGTGTGTGCTTGCGTGCGTGCCTGCGTGCGTGCATGCGTGCGTGCGTGCGTGCGTGTATGTATGTATGTGTGTGTCTGTGTGTGTTTTTGTATGTAGGTGTGAGTAGGTTGTTCTTGCAGGTGTCTGTACTTTTGAGGTGTGTGTGTGTGTGTGTGTGTGTGTGTGTATGTGTGTGTGTGCGTGTGTGTGTGTTAGAGAGAGAGAGAGAGATAGAGAGAGATAGAGAGAGAGTAAGAGAGAGAGAGCGAAAGAGTGTGTGTGTGTGTGTGTGTTTCCCTCCACCAGTGTGTGTTCTATTCCGCTACCCCATCTCCTCGTGTGTGTTTGTGCCGCTTTGCCGCTACCCCATCTGCGCTGGCATGAGGAGGTTACCAGGACACGTGTGTGCTTTGCCACCCCATGCCACTGACGGCTGCCAGGAATGGGTCTCATCACTCTGCCCACCAACAGTCTGCTCTCCCAGACACCATACAGTTGTCACGAGTCATGCCTCCCTGCCAGGTGCCCATGGCACTGGAGATGCCATCTGTGACCTTGAGAGCGCTTTTTCCACTTCCTGGTGTGTTTGTGTCGGCACACAGGAAATGCACCTTCCACTCTACTTGCACTTCCACTCACACTGTTTACTTGTCAGGCCCCAGGCCTTATCTCTCTGACTATCTACTGTGCCCTGGTGTTTATACAATACGTATGTGTGTGTGTGTGTGTGTGTGTGTGTGTGTGTGTGTGTGTGCGTTTGCGTGCATGTGTGTGTCTGTGTATGCGTGTGTGTGTGTGTGTGCGTGCGTGTGTGTGTGTGTTTATGTGTGTGTGCGTGTGTTTATGTGAATTGTACTTTTGAGTGTAAGCCTCAGTATGTTGTCTGTAAGTGACTGTTGTCTTTGTGTTTGTGTCAGTGTTAGTGTTAGTACAGAGAGCTATTTAACGCCCCAGTCCCGAAAACTAGTCCAGTTATTGATGTGGGGATCCCCCTGGACAGACATCTGAGATTGCAGGGTGGCTTAGAGGTCACAGTTGTCTTTGTGCGTGCGTGTGTGCGTGCGTGTGTGTGTGTGTGTGTGTGTAGGTGTGTGTGTGAGTGTGTGTGTGTGTGTGTGTGTGTGTGTGTGTGTGTGTGTGTGTGTGTGTGTGTGCATGTGTGTGTGCACCCTTCCGCCCACCTGTTGCCTGCTGTTGTGCACCATTGGTTTCTGTCACCTCCTCGTGTTCTCACCTTTTGCTCTGCAGCATTCATTCACAGGCTAACGTGATGAATGTGAACCACTGAGACTCCACGCCCTCCCCACCCCTCTCTCTTTCTTCTCAGTCTTCCCTCCCTCTCTCTCTCTCTCTCCATCCCCCTCTTTTCTCCCCCTCTCCATTCTCCTCTCCTTTCCAATCTCTTGTCTGTAGCATCTTTGTTTGTTCTGCTCTTTCTCTGTGTTCCAGTTCTTCCCTGCACTCGCTCTCTCTCTCTCTCTCTCTCTCTCTCTCTCTCGGTTCTCAGTTCTCGGTTCTCGGGGCCTGGGGGTGATGGATGCGCTGGCGCTGGGAAACAGAAATCGTGTTCCACAAATAGAGCGGTCCGCGGGTCCGCTGGGGAGCCACAGCCCCACTTCTGCACTCCACCCGCACCGCACCGCAGCGCACCGCACCGTCTCCTCCATCTCTCCCTCCATCTGTTGCACCCCGTCTAGCTCCCCCGCTCTCACGCGCCCCACCTCCTCTCTCCCTCTCTTGCACCCCATCTCACCTCTCCACTCCTCTCCTCTTTTGCCCACATCAAGCTCTC
>NC_085003.1:14506892-14534392 GCF_963854185.1 Sardina pilchardus | reverse complement strand
AGACAGGAAGGTTGTAGGTGGTACTGTAACTGGTCTTTCCCGTTTCTGAGACACACAACACAAGCCTGCACTTTCATGTCCTCAAGGCTGAGAGAAATGCACAGAATCATCACATGCTCATACATGTCCATAACTCATCTGTGTGTGTGTGTGTGTGTGTGTGTGTGTGTGTGTGTGTGTGTGTGTGTGTGTGTGAGAAAGAGCGAGAGAGAGGGGGGGTGCATGTGGTTAATGTAATATACGTGTGTAGAGACTTGGGTGCACATGATTGTGTGTGTGTGTGTGCGTGTGGGAGAAAGAGAAAGAGAGAGGGAGGGTATTAATGATTATATTGATTTGTGTATTTGTACTGTATGTATGAGAGAAATAGAGAGAGAGAGAGAGAGAGAGAGAGAGAGAGAGAGATGTTTGTGCATGTGAGTGTGTGTGTGTGTGTGTGTGTGTGTGTGTAGGCAGCCGGATATGCCTCCGGCAAAGGGGGCAGAGAGGCTGTGTGCTGCCCACCTGGAGCTCGTAATCCCTCCAAAGTGATTATTCCTCCTGGCACGCCGAGAATCACTGTGCTGTCTCCAACCACTTGGCCATAACTCTTATAGCTGCGCGCAATTGCCTTTGAACCTTATCTAAACATTCCGACATCTTAAAGCACTTCATTTGATCACGAAGTATTTGTTCAGTTAACTACTGTCTGGCATAAAGCAACCTTACAGCATTCTAGAGGTCCAGCTGGATTTTATACGTGTCAAAAAATCCCACTATTTTTCATTTTTGACGTTTTAATTTACATTTACATTTACATTAAACATTTACTGCAATTTTCTTTTACAGTTTTGTAAAGCACTCTGCCACAAGCTTGCTTGATTTTCATACGCTATCGTCGTAAACCTGATGTGATCTGACGTGAATGATCAAAGATGAATCTTTTGTTTAAACGTAGCAATGGGCACAAATGGCTGGCTTAACTGGCAACATGGCTGTGACAGTGTGTTGTTTGAGCAGCTTTTCTGCTTGAAAGAGACTGAAGCTAAGGCTCAGGAGACACAAAGACAACAACCTCGTGTGACCCCGGGCGTATACCACTTCAGTCCCGTGACTGAAGCAACCTCTCCTCAATCAAAGCGACATGATTCAGGTGGCTGATGTTGGTTGTATCCACAGTAACCCAAAGCTGTGTTGCCTTCAGCAGACCACTCTCTCTATCCTGGTCGAGCTTCGTTAATCCGTCCATTGAGGTCAAGCGCCTTCCCTCTAGCACCACCCAGCCATCAGCTGTTTCTGACATCAGGGGCCATTCTAGAACGTTCTCTATAGAAGGATGCAGCAGCAGGTGAAAGGTTCCAGAACCATTCTGAAAGGGTAGTTATCAGAGCCATGTCTCTCCTGCTGCCAGAACAGTGACACAGCACATGCCGGGGCTAGCCTATTCATGTTGTGATCTTATACATACAGTATGTAATTGTCTAATTCCTCAGAAAGAAAGGCCTTTTGTCTCTTAAGCATGTCCACTCCTCTTTCTCTCCCTCTCTCTCTATCTCGCTCATTTCACCAGGCTGACCGTATCAAGTTATCTGGCAGCCTGAAAGCTTTAGCTTGATTGCATAACTGCAGGGAGAGGATTGGCACCCAGAACAAAAGAAATACCTGAGTGCAGATTCAGGCAAGCAGCACACATTAAAGGGTCTGGTTTAGGTTTCATGGCCACTGCATCGGACGCGCTGCGATCCCTGCTGTAAACAATGTACCCAAACAAGAACGGGGCGTCCTGGGGCAGGATGCTGTGTAAAGGACCAAAGTGTCAAAACACCTTTTTTCCTGCATTTTGAATGCAGTCATGAAATGGGAATTACATAACTATAGCTGGATGTCCTTTAACACTAAACAGAACTGTATTTTTCTTTCTTTGAGCATTGACATTGCACAACGATCACACATCAAATACGCTGCTGCTGCCTTCGGAATACTGCTAGGTGGTCTTTTGATTTCAAGAACACTTCAGCAAGAACGTCCAAGTACGCAGAACAATTCTCATTGCTATTTAGTCTTTAACAATCAGTGGAATGTCTTCTCTTATTTCTTTTGGAGAGGCTACTCGTCTGTGTTCCAAAACACACAGTTCAAAACAATGTCTGTCTTCTGAGCCACACGGTGATAACAAGAAAGGAAACAGTAAAGAAAAGGCAGCTTGCTATACTGAAGCAGGGCTATTACCACTCACTGATCACGTTGAGAGAGACTAAAAAAAAGACCATCCTCAACACCCTTACGTAATTCTGTAGCGTAATAGCCACCCCGGAACAGTTATTTCTGAAGAGTGCATATTAATGATAAGCACAGGTTGTAAATTACCCTTGAATCAGCGGCTACTCGTGGTACAACAAGGGTGTTATGTCTGCATGAGCGTGAGTCCCCCGCAGCAGGACTGCCCATAGTGGCATCTAGCGCCACCACTTGCACGAGACGGATCATGTACTATATAATATAGCATGGTCACGTGGAGCGCACAGACTCTGGACAACCTACTTCCATACGCCTCACACACTTGCATAATCTGTTTCTAATCACAACTCTGGCAAGCGTCCACCGTGCCCTCAGAGAACCCCAGCTCGCGACGTTGCCATTAGGTCATCGCTTACGGTAAAGCTGGCGAAAGTGCAACAGTCTCTGGACTTCCCTCTTTTACGACTAGTTTCCTGTTTGGATAGTTTGGGGGAGAAGTGCTGAAAAGCAACAAAAAAAGAGAGAGAAAAGAACGAAAGACCGAATGGAAACGAAGACAACAACGAGTGACAACTACATTGAGCGAGACAACTGAACGTTAGGTCATTTACTTGCATTACTTGCGTAACAGCGAATCCGTCCAATGCCTACAATGAGACGGTCCAAATCAGCCACGAGTAGGCTAAGTTACAGGAGTCTGAACATATTCCAGCCTTATGCAATCAAAACACGGTGACTGAAATAAATACTTCACATGCTCGCCACATGTTCAAGAAATATTTAATTCATCCGCTCTGGGACCGCGTGTTAAGTGGAACTTTACTGTAAGACAGCAAGCAGAAAAGTACATGTGAGGGCAATTTAGCATGTTCCTCTGAAGTCAGAGAGGGATTACTCACTTATTTTCACCCTTGCTAAATACGAGGAGTACTGAAAACTGCACTAGTCAGTCAACAAGTAGGCATTTCAACAGTGTGCACTTTCAGTGCTCTACTGAAAGATTAAAGTGTTGCAGAATAGTATTTCAAAAGTATTTTGCTGACAGCCCACATTTTATAGGAGTGTGGGCCAACAGATTGGGGCCAGATTGGTTTCCGAGGCCACACACACACTGTCCAGGCACAGTTGCTTCTCTTGAACATCCACACTAAAAAAAAAATACACAAATAGAAAACCAAGGGGTCAGACTGAAATGGGAAATGTTCCTCACTCAAGATTTCCATAATCTTTTCAGCAAAAGTGAAAAGGAAGGTGTGACAGTTCCTCAAACTAAACTTAGAACATAAGACGAGCAACTTAAGGATAGGACTGATGTGAGAGGAATCGTGGGGGGAATGAGTTATGCAACAGATTCATTTTTTAATGTTAGAAAGACACAAACATGAATAAACTCTCAAATTCAGCACTTTGTCAAACAAACAATGATACATAAAACAATACAAAATCAAAATAATGCAATGCAAAAGTATAAACATGATACAAAAGTTGTCTGTAGCAAAAAAACACACTCACTCAATCAAACAAAAACACATCTAGGCTGCAAGTACAACTTGTCTCCCATGGCGTCCCACAGAAAATAGTTAAAAAAAAATCAGTTATCTGGTCTCTATTGATAGAACAAATAGTTTGTTCTCAAAACAGTCCTTGGTGCAGCAGCCTCCTCTCTCTCTCTCCTCTGGTCCCAGCCTGGTTCCTGGCCTCGGTGGTGTGGCGCTCCTGCGTCAGGGTCTCAGGCGAACAGCAAGACCTTCTGCAGCGCCTTGCGGACGTGCGGCCGCTCGTCGGGCCTGGTGTCGGGGATCATCCCGGCGCTCCGCTCGGCGCCCAGGACCAGCTCCGGCCGGCTCTCCCGCAGCGCCTGCAGCCCGGCGCGGCTCACGTTGCGGCAGAAGTCCACGCGCACCTCCTCCAGGCTCGCCCCGTGGAGCGCCGCCGCCCGCAGCGTGGCGTCCGTTACCCGCGAGCAGTTCTCCAGGCGCAGCCGGCGCAGGCGCCCGCAGGTACGCAGCACCGCCGTGATGTCCGCGTCTGTGATGTGGCCACAGCCAGACAGGGTCAAGGACAGGAGGTTTGGACAACTGGATAGACAGAGAGACAGAGAGAGAGAGAGAGAGAGAAAAGAGAGAAGAGATAATGTTAGACCATATAGTATACATTTTACTGCAATGAAACCTCATTTCAACAACCGTGAAACACAGAAAGGAGATAAAAGTTTAAAAAGCTAAACCTAACATACAAAAAGGCTAGGACCAGTAACCAAATAAGATTGAGAGGGTGTGGTGTGTTTGTTTATTTCTATGTATTTCTATGTATTCATTTTGGGATACACCAAAGGCAAATTTAAACACTTGTATACAGTGAAGTTGTTTTGTGACTACATGATGAAACAGATGTGGTGGTTTGCATTGTTGTCCAAACTGCGGTGGTGACTGGAATCTAGATGGATAAATGGTGAACGAATCACATTGTGACAGTCAAAGCCATGGCACTCCCATCTAAAACCAACACCACCATCAGTTCCAGCACACGGCTGTTTATTTAACCAGCCCGAGAGATAGGCATTTAGGGGATTCGTTTGTTTGAGTCCAGGCCTCTGTGGTGATAACACCACAGTGTGTGTGTGTGTGTGTTTGTGTGTGTGTGTGTGTGTGTGTGTGTGGATGATGAATATCCTGACTCTTAAGGGTTTTGGAGTCAGATGGCAAGCCCTGTCTGTTCAGCCATATCCATGCCTGATGTCATCAATAGACGCTGTCACCCGATCCGCTGGACAATGGCCGGCATTTAGACAGTAATATGAACTAAACCTAAACGCATGGATGTCCCTGAGGGGCTGTGCCTGAAAAAGTATCCTCCATGCACACACACACACACACACACACACACACACACACACACACAAAAGCAAACAACATGCACATGCAGATAAAAGGATTTGTCAGTAAATCACCCTGTCATTCGAATGGAGAGACGAAGAAAGCAGATCAGAGGAAGAGAGGAGAACAGAAGAGAGGAGAGGAGTATGCCAGAGAGAGAGCCCTGTGTGGTAAGTGCTGTGGGGTCGTGTGGAGATGGGCACTGCCCTGCCGGCGCCGCGTGCCTGTTTCCAGTAAAAATGTTCATGGGTTTGGCACCGGTCACACTGATGTTTATGGCCAGCAGGAAGAGTCTTGTTTGGCCAGTCGTCTGCAGTCCATGTTGGGACTGGCCTTGTCCTGTGCTCTCTCGATAGATTCTCTCTTTCTCTGTGTGTGAGTGTGTGTGTGTGCTCTCTCCTTCCCTCCCTCTCTTTCTTTGTGTGTGTGTTTGTTTGTGCTATCTTTATCTCTGTCAGTGTGTGCATGTGTTTTTTTTTTCACTGCTCATACCCGTACGGATGATACCTTTCTCTCTTTCACACATTTTTTCTTTCACTTCGTCTATCTCTTTTTCCCCTTCTCTCATACTGTCTCTCTCTCCATCTCTCTCTCTCTCTCTCTCCTTCTCTCTCTCTGTTTCAGGGGAATGCTGCAGCCTGCTGGTGGAGCAGCACAGGGTCGCCAGTGTAGCCAGCAGCCAGTCTCTCACACGGCACAGCTGACAGCAGTGGCTCCACTCTCTCTCTCTCTCTCTCTCTCTCTTTCCCTTACTCTCACCTTCTCTCTCTCCCTCACGCCCTCTTACTCTCTCTCTCTCTCTCCCTCCCTCTTACTCTCTCCTCCTCTCTCTCTCCCTCTTACTCTCCCCTTCCCTCTCTCCCTCTCTCTCTCCCTCTCTCTCCCTCCCTCTCTCTCTCTCTCTCGCTCTGAGCGCCGCGCACGGCTCTCCACTGCGCCCGGGGCTGTCATTCACGTTTGCCTGATGCGGCTTATATAAAGACCTTACATAATCTTACCACTGAACTCCATGTGAGGCCGGTCCGGCGCAGCACAGCACACAGCACACAGCCCAGCACAGCCTAGCCTAGCACAGCACAGAGCAGAGCAGAGCGGAGTGGAGCGGCACAGTCCCGCCACAGAGCACGCAGAGCGCTGGAGAACGTCCCAATAACCCTTGGACACTAGTGGAGTCCCAGGCCAGACACGTGCTCCCCGCCCCCACAGCCACCACGCCACGCCACCACGCCTCACCGTCATCAGGGGAGGGCTCACGGGGAGAGTGCATCGTGAATGACAGAAAGGCTCTCTCTCTCTGTGTGTGTGTGTGTGTGTGTGTGTGTGTGTGTGTGTGTGTGTGTGTGTGAGTGGGTGGGTGGGGGAGTTCCAAGGGGATGTCACAGCATGAGGACTGATATGACGGACAGCTGTTTGTCTGGAAGATTTCCAAGCTTGTGATATGCAGAAGTTTGGTATTTCTGTGTGTGTGTGTGTGTGTGTGTGTGTGTGTTTAATTGTTTTTTGTTTTTTGTATTTTTCCCTTTTCATGCTGATGAATGTCAGAATGTAAGTAAACACGCCTCGTCATCCCTGGGTTGCATAATCCTGGCCGGCCGCTCTCTCCCTCTCCTCTGTGGCACCTCCCTCTCTTTGTGCAGATGTTTTTTTTCTGCTGAAGACACAGGCATTTATGCCGACAAAACAGCTAGCCTGTTAGCCAGACTCGCTTTCTCTCCCTCTCTCCCTCTCTCTCTCTCGCTTTCTCACACACTCTAAGTCACACACTCTCTCTTGGAGACATTCAGACAAACAAATGAAGGGAAAGAGGGAGAGAGACGAATACTTTCCACGACATATAAATCATTTTGTTTTCCATGTCTTCGTTAAGCCTTCCTGCATGCCATAATTTTCATGGGAATACACTGGATACAGCATAGCTGACTGTCATCTCAGCCCAGCTAAGACCTCTCAAGAGCCAAGCACCAGAGCACTCCAAAAATAAATTAAGATCGTGTATCTTTTTCGTCTGTTTCATTTTTCTTTGTTTCATTCTTCCTTCCTTTTGTCCTCCCCCTCTCTTTCCCTCTCTCTGTTTTCTCCCACGGCTGTAACATGTTTATAGCTGGCTGTAAATGGAGACACAATGGCAGCAATGCAAGTAGTCAATCCAAATGGTTTTGTTCAGCAGTTATTTCCCAGGTGTTAGCGCTGTGGGGCCAACATACCTTAAGTGAGTATATCTCAGGTATTCAGCTGTAGCTCATACACTCATGAGACGGTATAGACCTCAGTTCGGTTCTACTCTGACAGAGATCTGCTTATCTGATCATCTACTTAGCACGTGTTTATGCAGATTTTTTGGGCCCTCTGTTTGACTCCTTTATTCATGTGTTTACACTTGGAAAATATTTGTGTATTTCTGTCTATTCTTAATAATCCAAAGGCAAAAAGTAGAGAGAAGGAGAGAGAGAGAGAGGACATATATTCCATTATGACCATTATTCTAAAAATAATCATGGAAAAAATCTTTGAATTTCTTTCATTTATAATGCCCACATTTCATATCCATTCTAATCAAATTGTGTAGAATATAATCTAATTGGTAATGTATAATGCTGTCTAATTGTGGTGTGTTTAATCACATCTAATTTAGACATGTATAATGCAATTATGCTGCGTGGTATTGTGTTTATAATATTTTGAAAGCAATCACATGGGTTGAAGGCAGAGCATTTTTCCACGCTTCTTGATCGTCCGGCCCTGAAGCTCACTCACACTAAAAAAAAGTCCCGTTGAAGGAGGAGAAAGAAGATGAGGCTGATGAAGACGAGAACGACGACAAAGACGAGGCGGAGGAGGTGAAGATGAGGAGGAGGAGGAAGAGAAGAAGAAAGAGGAGGCGCTGTACTGTAGGACACATGAGGACCCTGTTGACTCAGCCGTACGGTCAACTCCCGCCAAGGCCATCATTAGAGTCCAGCCCTGCCCAGCTCGGTACACGGCGCGGCGAGGGCCTGCGGCTGGATACAGTTACACACCGTATTTTTCTTCTGCAACAGTCTGTTTGAAAGCCTGTCAGGACTCATTACACACAGAGCCACTCTCTGCAGTAGGGTCCAGCCTGCGTCCAGTGAGGACTACCATCAGCACAACTTGGATGGAGTTGGAGATGTAGATGACCTCATACAGCCAATGAGCCATAAACTGTAGCCTCAAACACCTGCCACAGCGCTGTGGCCTACACCACTCACTGTCTTGTTGCTAAATGGAATGGGTGTGTTGCCACTCTCATCCTTTTAAAGAGGAACTATGCAAGTTTGGTGATATCTTTGCTGTTTTCTCATTTTACGCTTGCAAGTTTCTCTGCAGAGCTTCCCCTTTAGTGTGTATATTCTACTACACTACTCAATCGGTCAGTCTGCCTTTTCACGAGCGTGATCACAAGGCTGTGAAACTTTCTGTTTGTCAGTGCCACCGATCTGGTGGCACACACTTGCAAGTGTGATGTTTCTGCTCACAGGCGCTAGGGGGAAGCGAGACAGCCATCATTCAACCCGAAATAAGTCAAATAACCATTCCAGTTACTCCCAAACTGATCAGTCATGGCAAATTAAGCTAAAAGAAACGTACATAGTTCACTTTTAATACACAATCTACGCCATACTGTACATAAAAGTCATCCAAACACACACAGGGATTTTATGGCTGTACCCTTTCAAGATGTGGGAGATTAAAGGATGCAGTCAGTGTGTGTGTGTGTGTGTGTGTGTGTGTGTGTGTGTGTGGAGGAGGACTGCAGCAGACAGACGGCCTGAGACGCACATGTTCATTCCTCCCACAGCAACAAAGAGGTGATTGTAGGCCCCACCTGCCCGCGTAAATCCTCTGGCCCAGACAGCTGAGGGAGGGACCACAGCCTACACACACACACACACACACACACACACACACACACACACACACACACACACACACACACACACACACACACACACACACACACACACACACACACACGCATACTCAAGTGCACGCGCCCACACACACACACACACACACACACACACACGCACACACGCACACACGCACGCACACACGCACACACCCACACACACACACACACACACACACACACACACACTGAGACTCTCTGTCTGTATCTACCTCTCTCTCTCTGCTCCACCAGCACTGACTCCTACTCCAGACTTGTGTAACTGGAGTTAAATGAGTAACTGTGTTCTCAACCGTTCACCAAATCCTTCCTGTCACAACAGCACCGCCTCTCTTTTGAAAGGAACATGAGAAATTAGGTGAGACAAGTAATGAAAGGCAGCGAGCGCACATTTGTGTCATTTCTTTTTTTTTATGGGGGGGGGGGGGCATATCTCCTGGTTGCTCATTGAGGTCACACTGATGTTGAAGCAGCAGTCTCTCTCTCTCTCTCTCTCACACACACACACACACACACACACACACACACACACACACACACACACACACACACACACACACACACACAACACACATTCCCTCCTGTTGTTCAAATGCAGAACAGAGGTACTGTCACTCAAACTACAGAACACACTCCTTTCAAATTGCACAAGCTGTCACAAAAAGCTCTGGTCAACATCAACTCTGGTTAGCTGCATTACATCCCATAGGAAGTATACAGATGCAGAAAACAGTCATACAGACACACACATGCACCACAAGCTCTATCCCAATCTCCCTGAATCCTTCCTCTCTTTCTCTCTTTCTCTCGCTTTCTGTCTCTGTTCTTCTTTTCTCTTTCTCTATCTATCGCTCCCCTTTCACCCTCTTTCTTTTGCAATAATCCTTCCCCTCTACCTCCTTTCTTTCTCTCTGTTTCTTTCTCTCTCTCCATTTTTCTCTCTCTCCTCCTTTCCTCCCTCTCTCCCTCTTTTGTCCTGTAGTGGTGTGCGGTTGGTGGGCGAGTGTCCGTCATGTCTGTGGTCATTATCGGAGGGCCAGCTGAGCTTTTGCAGGAGCCTCATTACGTCTGCAGAGGGAAATTCATCCCTACGGCAACACTACTCATCAGAGGTCCAAGCCGCCGAGCCTCGGACGGGGACACACGCCCGATCAATACGAGCTGTTAAGAGCCCAGGAATATGTCACCAGGCATACAGGGGAGGAGGGGGGAGAGGGGGAAAAGGGGGGGTGGGGGGGTGTCTCATTTTCAAATATGGATTTTCTCTTTTTGTTGTCGTCGTTTTGAAAATAATAGGATGATAATGTGTTGTCTGAGTTTAAAAATATGAAATAGATCCATTCAAATAGGCTGAGAAAACACAGGGCACATAATCCATAATCTGGCTATTGCCGCAGTTCCGCTCGAAATTGGGCACGTGTGTGGTCTTATTTTTGAGAGGTTTTTTTTCTGTTGTTTTCACAAACCTTGCCGCCCCACTTGTGCCGACTCAACAACAGGAGTGAAAAGGGAGAGGCTTGGCCTGGCAGATAAGCCCTATTTTTAACACCTGCTTTTGTCTCTGAGTGCCACAGCTGAAGCCTGGACGACCATTTAACAACAAGACAGAAGGAGTCGCTTGAGTGGCAGGTAAAGCACAGCCATGGTTCTCACCACTCACGTCTCACGGGACAGAACTGAGCTCCCGAGGCTAGGGAATATTGCACCTCTCTTGCTGTGCTGATGGAGGCTGTGTGTGTGTGTGTGTGTGTGTGTGTGTGTGTGTGTGTGTGTGTGTGTGTCTGTGTGTGTATGTGTGTGTGTTCAGAGGGAGGTGTTTGTATCTTGTAGTTTGAGTGACAGTCCCTCTGTTCTGCATTTGAACAGCAGGAGGGTGTGTGTGTGTGTGTGTGTGTGTGTGTGTGTGTGTGTGTGTGTGTGTGCGTATGTGTGTGCATGAGTGTGTGTGTGGAGGGGTATGTTCTCGCTCTAGGCTAGACAGTAGCCATGGGCAAACTGACATTTCTAAAGCCTGCCTCCCTCTGTTCTACGCCATCCATGACGCGGCGTTGCGTTACGTTACGTGACGTGACTCTGCCTTCCTCCCTGTCTCCTCCGTCTTCAGTCCTGGACATCAGCCATTGATCGCACACTAAACTGCTAACGCTAAACGACTTTTAAAGCCTCCCTGACTATATTTCACCACATTTACGAGAGAACTTGGATTAATACTTGCGCCCAGCCAGAAAGGCTGCTTAATAACAGGGCAGTAAATGGTCTCTTTCTCTCTCTCTCTCTCTCTCTCTCTCTCTCTCTCTCTCTCTCTCTCTCTCTCTCTCTCTCTCTCTCTCTCCCTCTCCATGTCCTTTTCTGCTGTTTAAATACAAGTCCAGTAGCCAAAAGCTCTCCATTGAAGTTAATATTTACTTCTTGAGAAGTGCACACAATGTAATCTGATCTTGGTAGCGTCCGTTGGCCAGACACAGTTCATGTAGCCATCAGGTTTCATGGCCCTCCAGCCTCACAGCATCTGTAAACATCTGCTGTGCAATGACAGACCATGACGAAATCCATCGGGCTGGATCTCAAACACACACACACAGAAACCACACATCCAGAAATACACACAATCCATCCATCTCTCTCTTTCTCTCTCTAACACACACACACTTGTTATGTCTATCTCTCTTGCTACCACACACACATACACACACATACACACACACACACACACAGAAAACATACATACACACACAATCCCTCCATCTCTCTCTTTCTCTCTAACACACACACACACTTGTTATGTCTGTCTCTATTGCTACCACACACACACACACACACACACACACACACACACACACACACACACACACACACACTGTAATAAACAGTAGCAGCTTTCATCACTCACATGTGGCAGACCCGCTCCAGGAAGCCGCTGACCAGTCCCTCGTGCTCCCTGCACAGATCCTTCTGGAAGCTGCTCTTCATCCAGGCCTCCACGTTGCACACCTTGACGCGGCTGGAGTGCCAGCACACGGCCAGGTGGCGCAGCGCCGCGCCCAGCACAAAGTCGTCGCGCCGCAGCTCGGCCGGCGAGCCGAAGCGCAGCAGCGTCCAGAGGCCCGGCGTCAGGAAGACCGCGCGCAGACGCCGGCAGCTCAGGGACAGACGCCGCCGGCTCTCCTTGTCCAGGAAGGAGAAGACGTGCAGCAGGCACTCCGTGTTCAGCTCCGCCAGGCGCATGGCTCCGGGGGTCAGGGGTCAGCCGGGCCACTCGGACGGACGAGAGGTGGCGGAGGCAGAGGCCACGGGCAGAAGAGGCCGCCGCGGGCAGGCAGTGTGTAGTCTGGTGGTCAGGGTGCAAAGGCTTCCAGGCAGAACTATTCCAGCAACAGCAGCAGCAGCAGAGGCCCTGAGCAGTCAGGCTGGGACGGCTTCAAGGCTACGGAGGCTCCTTGGCTGGAGGCAGGAGGAGGTGAAGCAGCAGCAGGGGCAGCAAGGGGCAGCAAGGAGCCCGTGGGTCACGGCTGGTAGGAGGAGGAGAGTCCTCTGGGGACACGAGCGGAGAGGTCAGTAGCCAGAGCCTCAGGCGTGAGGAGCCGGAGCGGTCAGGAGCAGTCAGGAGCAGCCAGACTCGGGGGTTCTGGAGGGTTCTGGAGGGTTCTGGAGGGTCCTGAGGCTCCGTGGAACCAGTCCTGGACTCCTGGGCCTCTGTTAGTCCCGGTCGGGTGACTCACCACAGCAACAGTGTGGTGTGAGCTGCCGTGTGTTTGCTGCGTGGCCCTGGGTTCACAGACACAGACACACACACACACACACACACACACACACACACACCACACACTCACACACCCCTCCCCTGCCCTGACAGGCTAGCAGCACAGGAGCAGCACCCCCCTGCACATATAAGGCCGTGTGGAATGGAGGTTATTTTGGGAAGACAACTGCAGGCGCAGACAAAAATGGAAATTTGTGTGAGGCAGGCATGCATGCATACACACACACGCACACACGCACACACGCACACACGCACACACGCACACACGCACACACACACACACACACACACACACACACACACACACACACACACACACACATACACACACACACTCACACTTGTGCTCCTAGCCCATCTGTCTCTCTGCTCCCTGCACATAGAACAGGACCCAGACAGATGTTATGGCCTGTGTGCCCTCTGTCATCACAGGGGATACACATTGAAATAGTCTCACTACTCAGCACATGAGTGTGTGTTTATAAACACACCTGACATTTATACTATGTGTGAATAACACTATCATTATCCTACACACACACACACGTATGTGAATGTGTGTGTGTGTGTGTGTGTGTGTGTGTGTGTGTGTGTGTGTGTGTGTGTGTGTGTGTGTGTGTGTGTGTGTGTGTATGTGTGTGTGTGTGTGTGTGTGTGTGTAGAGCCTGTGAGGGACTACAGCCCTTTCAGTTCACTGTAAGAAGACAAGGTTAAAGTAAACGTAAAGCTCCTTCCCATTGTGATCAGGAGCAGTCGTGAGACATATTCCATTTTCTTCTCTGGGCACAAGTCAGCACGGAAATCAATAAGAGGAAAAGAAATCAATAGAGATGAAGAATGCTCTTTCCTTGGCTGGCTGACTCATAGCACAAAGACAGGAACACGAGCCAGAGGGTTTGAACAGCATGAAACAATAGACACCTTCAGCTCTCTCGCGTCTGTGACACAACGCCTTCCATGACCCATCCCCCATTTCAAAAGTACACCGTGACCCAAGACTCGCTGCGTTCGTTTGCTCATGGACAGGACATTAGCACAGGAAGTTCATCTGACAGTGAACACTGAGGGGAAACACACACACACACACACACACACACACTCAGTGAGCCTTCGCAATGGAATTCCTGGCAGAGAAATCACTGGTTCAGCAAGGGAGCATTTGTTGCGCAAATGTGAGTGCTTTATGGGCCGCACCTGAAAGCCTGAGATGGTATAGTGTTCTGATGTACTACCCACACACTCTCTCTCTCTCTCTCACACACACACACACACACACACACACATGCATAAGACTGACACACACAAATCCACTCACACATAGTAATGTGTATATAGGGTATACTGTTCTGTTGTGTGTGTACTACTCTGTCTCTCTCTCTCACACACACACACACACACACACACACACACACACATAAGACTGACACACACACAAACGCTCACACACAGGAATGTATATGTAGGGTGTAGTGTTCTGGTGTGTGTGTACTACTCTATCTCTCTCACACACACCCGCACACACACAGACACATGTAGTACACACACACATGTAGTACACACACACAGACACACACACAAACACATGTAGCACACACACACACACACACACACACACACACACACACACACACTTGCACACACACAGACGCACACAGAGAGGAAAGTGTTTCCCTGGGGGAGGCGTGGCTGCTGCTCCTGCTGAGTGAGTCATCACGAGCGTGAATCATGACGCCATGAGGCAGGGCAGCGGCATCCACTCACACAGCCCAACGTGAGCTTATCAGCAGCTGTGTCCTGACCTCAGCCACGGGCTGTGTGTGTGTGTGTGTGTGGGGAGGGGGGGGAGGACTGATGGTAAACAGGGAGACTTATTTTAGTGAGATACAGTGAGTAAGACAGAGGAGTGAAAGATTTGGAAAGAGGTTGGGAAGAGGAGAGGGATCTTCTTGGTGAGAGCAGAGAGCGATAGAGAGAGAGAGAGAGAGCAGGAGAGAGGGAAAGCAGGAGAGAGCAGGAGAGGTGGGAGGGAGAGCAGGAGAGCGAGAGAGAAAGAGCGTGACACAGAGAGAGAAAGAGAGCGAGAGAGAGAAAGAGAGGGCATGAGAGAGCGTGTGTGTGAGAGAGGGAGAGAGAAAGACTGCTCGTGTCTTAATGAGGACAGCCCCTGTGCCTGTCTTAGAGACACCTGTGAGAGCCAAGGCTGAGATCGCAGCTGCTCCAAACACCCCCCCCCCCCCCCCACACACACCCCCCCCCACCACACACACACACTCACACACACACACACACACTCACACTATCTCTCTCTCTCTCTTGCTCACACACACGCAACACTGGAGTGTCTGTTCCCCACCCGTCAAGGAGGCTGTCTCTGTGGCACGTGTCACCAGACCAGCTCCTGTGTTTGCTCTGCCCCCGAGAGCTTGACTGTGTGTGTGTGTGTGTGTGTGTGGGCGGAGGCTTTGATAGCGGGAGGGAGCAGAGAAAAAGAGAGCAAGTGCGAGAGAATACATGCGTGTGTGTGAGTGTGTGTGCGCATGTGTGTGTGTGTACGTGTGTGAGTGTGCGCGCATGTGTGTGTGTGTGTGTGTGTGTGTATGTGCATGTGTGTTTGTTGGAAAAGAGGTGAAAGGGGGATGGCATAAACAAAACAAAGGCCTACTGAAAGGTTTTGAAGTACTCCACACTGAGCTCCAAGAGTGGCTTACATCATCAGAGCCGTGCACCCTGGCTTCTCCCGTCATGAGCAGCATGGAAAATTATCGGAAGCAAAAAAAAAAAACAGAACCTGCTATGACGCTTGTTCCTTCAGCTTGAAAAGAAAGCACTCCACGTGAGAGTTCAACATGGGTTGGACAGAGAACACACACACACACACACACACACATACATTCTCTGAAGCAATTCAGACTTATTCAAAGGCTTTACCTGACATGCGTGTGTTGGGCTATTTATCTTCGCAGGAACACAGAGTACTTAGATACCATTATTCTCGGCACGCGACAAAATATGGCACGCTGTGGAAACGTACTAACGCAACACATTTGTCAGTGACAAAATGTATTGTGACTTGTGTCGTGCCGCTCAGTCTCAGGGACTCAGCCGTTTTGGTTTCACAGGAACAGGATCTGCCCAGAGTGAAGAATATCTCTCATTTCATGAGCCCCCTAGAGAAGAAAAGCAAAGCAGATAAGACAGACCACTGGCCTTTGCCGTAATATTGACCATAGCTGTATGCTCCTCCGGTGATTCTTGGTCAGTGTAAATAAGTGTCCCAGTTCTGTGAACACATCGAGGATGTGGACATTCCTCAGTGAACGCAGGTGTGCCTGTCCGTCCTCTCTCTACACACGTGCAGTGCACCATCTAGTTTTGGACTAGAATAGAAAAGCCACATTGAATTCAACACACAAATTAGCAGCAGCAGTAGGTTAACCTCAGCTGAAAGATACTGTAGCTATGTGAGTGACTCATGTTAAGCACATGTTTTGTCAAGTCACTGACAGTTTTTTTTTGTTTTGTTTAAGTATTAAGCCATTTCTATGTATCGGGTTTCATTGCCCTTCTTGGAGTGTATTCATTCAATCAATTAGAGTACCACACATTACAGTAGCTTGGGTATGTGAGAACAAAGTATCAAAGTACAGTTACACACTGCTTAATTGTGTATCATAAAGTTATATTACGGTCCTTTTGTATAGTACTGCCACAAAATCCCAGCAGTCTTCTAACTATTATATTCCTATTGTAGACATTGTAGATAGGCCAATCAATGACAAAAACTGGCCAAATCCTCATGTACATGGCATTCTGTTTCCAATGATTGGGTTATGCAGTGCATTGTTCAGTTTCTAACAGTGATCACATCCTGATAATAGTTTCATACAAACACCAAGGAATTACTATTTTCATGGTCATTTACTATATATTGTTTCCTCAATTAATCGATTAGTCGTTTGGTCTATAAAATGTCAGACTTTTATAGCTAGTATTAGATTCACTTTAGTGCTGCCTCTTCTTAAATGATTAAACTTATCAGAATAGATGTCTATTAATGTAATAATAGAGAACTAATTGATTCAGTTGTTGCAGCAGAATTGCAGGCTGAACTGTTGCCCCTTAATTGAAATGAATGTATAAATAGTAAATACATAGTATGGGGTGCTTTCCAGTAGGACCTCCCCTTCAGAAAGCATACCATTACAGTGGCACCAGTGGAATCCTTCACCAGGGAGAGTCCACAGAGCTACAAAGTGACTTAATCTCCGTCATGAATTAGTGAGGCCCTCTACCAAACGTCTGTTTCTTGGCTTAATAATGCACGGCGGCGACGGCTACAGTTTCCTTGTTCACAAACCGAGCGACAGATGACTGAAATGGCTACGCTGGATTTCTGTGCATCGAGAGCTGAAGTATTTTAGTTTCTTTTTGTTACGCTGTGATAAAATATTATTTTCCTCTTTGATACGATCTCCAAAATCCAATCAGGCGTTCTCTCATAAAATGTTTTTTTCGTCAGCCAACTACTTCTAAACTGTAATTATGGAGCGACCACAAATTCAAAGGAGTGGCTACACCACGTTGTAAAATCAGCAATTACCACTGTGACCAAAGAGAGGGTGTTAGATTCTGCTCGAGGTCTCTGAAAAAGATACACACACATTTCAACAGATATTTTTAAAAGCATCTTTGATTGAAGTGTGATGTTTGTGTCTACGCCAAAATGAGATCCAGCTAAAAATAAGCTCTGATCGCTCCATCAAACTGGATGGCAAACGGGCCCAGTCCGTTCTCTACGGGAGTCCAGCGAGCAGGCACTGAGCAGGGAACATTTTTTAGCAGAAAGCCAAACATTTCCCCAAGTAGACTGCAAGAGCTGAAAAATGCGTGCGTGTTTGCAGTTTTGGGATACCGATCAAAGATCCACAGATGGTGGTGCCCCTGTTTCGGGATGAAAACAGCCACAGACGTACACACACACAAACACATAAATCTATCTTCATGTCTTTAATTGGCCAGTAAGTGCAGGGATGAGCAGATGAGACCTCCTGGTGGCTGGACGATCACATCTACCCAGCGGTGCTGGAAAGGCTGAGGTTATCATAAAAAAACAAAAACAAATCAACAGTAAGCAATTCAAGATCTACAAAAAAAGAAAGAAAGAAAGAAATCTCTTAACTAACTGAATACGACAACTTCTGCTGACAAACACAGCAGCAGATGCCCTAACAAATTCATTTCAGAGGTTTTATTTATTGGTCTGCCTGCTTACACATCTAACATATGATGATACAGACTCCATCTACCTGTTGTGGTGCTTAAAGATCTTTTCAAATAAAATGAACAAACAGTCAGAACGGGATAAAACACTTCATGACACATCATTTGAATCTGGAATCTGAATGCCTTTGGAATTTTGAAAAACGAAACTCGAGCCTCGCCATGGAGGTTTGCAACAGCAGGAAGCACAGGAGGCACGAAACAGGCCGTTTTCTCCTCTCATATGTTTCCTTTTCAAGGACAAAACAAAATAAATTTTAAAAGCAGCAATGTGGAGGTTAAGACAAGAACAAAACAAAATAAAAATACAAAACATAACTGAGTTTTTCTTTCACATGATTAGGAGGTCTTGAACAAAAGTTGTATGTGTGAATGAGAGTGATGCCTACAACAGAAAGGTGTACGTGTGTGTGTGTGTGTGTGTGTGTGTGTGTGTGTGTGTGTGTGTGTGTGTGTGTGTGTGTGTGTGTGTGTGTGTGTGTGTGTGTTGTGTTTTGTTGAAGAGAAAGTGAGTATGTGAGGTGACACAGGGGTGGCAGCTGAAGGTCAGTCCGAGGTCAATCGGAAGGACGCCCAACAGAGACCTGAAGTGTGGGGTCACTCCCTGAACTCTCCTCTGGCCCACTGCTTCCCCCGAGGCCTGAGTCGGAGCCTGTGTCCACAGCACCCTCTAACCCTGTGCCCGTTTCTGACCCTGTGCCAGTCTGTCCGGTGGCCAGGGCAGCGCCCATCTCAGTGCCCGTGCCCATTTCAGTCTGTGCCACGTAGAACAGGATGTAGGCTTTGGCCTTCCGCACAGCAGCCTCGTCCGTCAGAGTGACCGTGCTGTCGTTGAAGTGGTACCAGCGGCCCTCGTGACTGCCATAGGCTGTGTAGTGGCCTGAGCCAACCCTACAGCGCGCACACACACACACACACACACACACACACACACACACACACACACACACACACACACACACACACACACAGACAAAGGCAGAAGAGAGAACTGCTCAACACCAGCTGGTATTTCCCCTAAGCAGAAATATTCCTTCACACAGACCACGCAGGAAGCAGATTGGATGAGACTCACTAGACAACATCTCCCCCTACTGGACAATCTGAGTATGTCACTCAATTATTCCATTTATGCTTCAACAATGAACACATTTACCTTCATGTTAGTGTACTGCATATATACATACACACACACACACACACACATATATATATATATATACACACACACATATTCATATACACACACCCATATAAATAATAACTGGCAACTGATTATGTTCTTAACCCCACATAATCCGTCTTGTAAAGCATCTTTAAATGTGAAATGTTAACCATTTGTGCTTGAGTGAAGCTGCACAGCTCATTAGTTGTAGTCCATCACAGTGAGTGCCTCTGAACACAGATCTCTTGTGAGGGTGAGCGCCACTTACCCAGAACCATGATGCACCACTACAGCGGCCAGGTCATAAAGGCAATTCTGTGGCAAAGCACTCTCCGGCTGTCAAACACACACACACACACACACACATACACACACACACACACACACACTTATTATTAACTGGCCAATTGTCTTAATTTTTGATTGATCATTTTGATGATTACAATACGGCAACATTACTTTAATGTCTATTTAATATATTTATATTTTATATATAATATTTCTATGTATATAATATTTGTACCTCTAGCAGGTAGCCCCTCATGTCCAGGCCCCGCATGGGGAACTCCACGTAGGTGTCCACTTTATTCCTGAGGTAGGCCGTCCAGTGGAACCGCTTCAGGTGTAAACTCAGCACCTGACCAAACAAACAAGCATGCTGCATTTTACTTACTGTGTGTGTGTGTGTGTGTGTGTGTGTTTTTCACAACAAACACATACACCAACACCAAAACACACAAACATGTCTGATTACTTCAAAATGGGTTTACCTGGAAAACTAACCATTTCCTCTGAATTTGCACATGTTTCAAAGGGTCCCACTGATCTGAATCAACACTGGACTGAACTTGTTGTTGAGGATGTCTCAAGTGCTTCCATATTTCAGAATGCACTTCATGTTCTCATGTTCTGTTCCATTAAAAGGATTTGGTGCGACAGCAAATGGTTGCTATGCAACACAAGACGCTACTCAGTATCTAGGAGACAGTGGTCTAGTTTCCTGTTTTCTTTTTACTCGTTAAAGACGTACAGTACACAAGAGAATGAAGAGAAGACGACATCATACTAGCGCAGCATAACACAGTGCACGGCCGAGTGGATTTACCTTAGGCAGCCTCTGGACCCAGAATTTCTTGGTGGATTTCTGCCTCTTTTTACATTTATGACACATGTACAGCTCCGTCTCATCCAACTCCTCCAGCTCTGTAAAACTACGCAGGCAGTCTGCCCACACACACACACACACACACACACACGAAAATTTAAGATGGAAAAACACTCAGCCAAAACTAGTGGTCTGGCCTCAGTTTCTGGTACATTTTAATGACCATTTAGAGGTAAGCAGCATGGTTCAGTGCAAATCCACAAGGCCTCGGAGCCCAAACACAGGCTCACTTTGAACAGCACCTTGGTGCACCACTACACCTGCAGCAACTGCCCCACCGCAGGGGGCTTTCTATCGGCACCCTTCCCCTCAGTGACTCAGCAGAAGCCCCAGTGTTTAGTGGCTATATTATGGGTCAGTGAGCGCTCACCTCGTAGCGTGCAGATAGGCCCAGGCTCCTGGTCTTTGGACCTCTTGATGCGGAACTGGCTTGGAATGTCCAGGGACATGTCTGAGGAGGCCAAACAGAGGTCAAAGGTCAGACAGCCATTCACAAAATCAGACTCGCTGCAAGAGGCATAGCTGGAGGAGATGGACTAAAACGATCATCCAGAAGTCACATTGGAATGGAGGAGCAATCGTTTGGCAAAACATAATGTAAGGGTCACACATGTTTCAAAATCACCAATTTAAAAAAAATAATAAATGAATGGCAGATTCAGAGTATCCAATATGAAAACAAAAGTTCAGCTTTGAGCAACTGGACTGATGTGTCATGGCATACCCCATGTTTCATTCTCAAGGCCAGCACATATTTGCTGCAGCCAAAAGGCCATAATGAATGCATAAAAAACTGACTAAACAAAACAACACTAACAAAACAAAACAACAAAAACACAGTTATCTCTGTTTCCGGGCACACACAGAGATTTAGATAGGCACATCTCTGATGAGAACCAGCTCTAAGGAGGTTTCGGGATGTCGTAGGAAAGAATCTTCCCAAACGCTCTGCTTGTTCTAACCTAGGAACGGGTCAAGCTTCCGGGACTCGGTCCCGCAGATCAGGCAGTTTACTTCACTCTGCAGTATGCCACCAAATATGGAGGTGACCACTGTGGAGGTCCCATTTCTGAGGGAGGAAAGAGAGAGAGAGAGAGAGGGAGGGAGAGAGGGAGAAACAGAGAGAGAGATCTATCAGCAACACTCATCAGAAATCACATACACAAATTGAATAGGTTAAGCTCACACACACATTCACATACACACACTACAGTAGCAACTAAGCGCACCACAATAATAAGCAGCCTACCCATTCATATGAAACTGTGTGTTTATGTGTGTGTGTGTGTGTGTGTGTGTGTGTTTGTATGCTGGTCTGACAGGATTCTAGTATCAACTGCCATCTGTGGTCATCTGAGAACTGAACAAACTGGCATCAAATGCACAGTAGGACCCACACATCTTGCTACGGTGTGTGTTGTGCATGCAGCCAGATCCATCTTATCTGTCCATCTTAAACACACACATCCTCATTCAGCAAGGCTTAGCCTGCCTTATCGGTCATCACGACCTACTGAGCACGACTCAACAGGGAGACGCCTGTTCAATGGTACCCGCCAAACAGACTTAGGGGACGCGGGACAACAGTGTCGCGGCCGGGGAGGTCAGTATCGGGCTGTTGCTATCACAACAGGATGGACGTCGCCGTCAGCATCTGTGGGAAGGTGCTGAGACAGCAGTGTGTGTGTTGGTGGCTGTGATGTGTGGGCGACACATTCAGACTTCGAGAGCCACAGGCACAAACACACGCACGCTTTTACACTCCATTACTCGGGCACAGTCACTTACACACAGACACATTCACACCAGGCCCAGACCGAGTCTAGTCCACACACAGGCACACGTGCACGCACGCACGCACAGGCACACGTGCACGCACGCACGCACACACACGTAGGCATACGAACACACGCACGTAGGCACACACGCACACACACACAGCGGCCAGTGACCTGAGTGAATGCAGTGGCATACCCCTACAGCAAGAGGCTATGCTGTGTGTGTACACCCACCCATAACCATAACTTCTGAAGGCACGTCCAGAGAGGCCTAGTGCCTAGTGTACAGTACACGCTGTCCATGGTGGCCAACAGATAGACTAGCAAATATTGCCAATGTAGCGCTCACATAAGTCATCCACAGGCAGGTCTGGGTGTGAGTGACTAAGCCCAGCACAGTTTTCATGAATACCTGCGAGACATCGAGTGTGTGTGCCCATGACTAAGTGTGTGTGCATAAGCTTGTTCTTTTGACCTCTGAAGCCGGTCTCAGCTAGTCAAGTGTCAGCTGTGTGATTTGCTTGCGTTGTGTTGTGTGTGTGTGTGTGTGTGTGTGTGTGTGTGTGTGTGTGTGTGTATATGTCTGTGTCTGAATGTGTGTGTGTGTGTGTGTGTACTGTACTGTGTACTGTGGGCCAACGTGGAGTGTGAGAGCAGGTAGGTGAGAAATGTGTGTGTGTGTACCACTTGAGCACGAGGTGGGCCAATGTGTATAAGTATTTCTGCGTGGGTGTGTGAAAATCAGTGAATGCCGTGTGACTGTGAGCTGGTAACTTGCACAATTTCCCGTCAAAGTTTGTTCTGATGTGGCCTGCCAGCTCTGTCTGTGTGTGAGTGTGTGTGTGTGTGTGTGTTCTCTTACAAGTAGTACTTCACAAACAAGTTAACTCTTACAGTCACTGGGTGTGTGCCTCTGTTCTAATGTAATGCCAAAGTCTGTGCTGACAAGTAATGCAATGCAATGTTACAGACAACTTGGTGATTGGATATTTCCAACTTGAAATGGATGTGCCCTGAATTTACAAGTAGGAATCCTGACTTGTACTGTACCTGCCCTTATTTATTATAGCGTTGGAAAATCTTCAGGTGTGTACAAGTGTGTCTGATAAAATGTATGTATGGATGACGTCAGCGTGTGTATATGTGTGTGTGTGTGCGCATGTGTGTATATCTTACACCCAGCACTTGTCCTCTGTCTTGATGGTGTCTGCAGTCACAGGTGAGCGGTGAGCCCCGTTGCGGCTGCCCTGAAGCTCTCTGTGAAGGTGATCCAGCAGGTACCGCATGAACTCATGAGCATCCTGCTGCTGGTAGCCCCTACACACACACACACACACACACACACACACACACACACACACACACACACACACACACACACACACACACACACACACACACACACCATGTGTGAAATTACAATGTTTTCATATATTTCATTTTGTATCATTTTTACACTCTCAGAAAAAACTGTTGATGTTGAGGGTCTTGTACACGCATCCACAGGGCACCAATCAATATTTTGTCTACAAATACAATCTTTATTATGTTGAGCCACTATTGGAGGTCTCTGCACCAAATGCATATGAAGATATTAAGGATAAAACAAAGCGTGGTGCCATTTTTTTTTTTAAAGTTAATGGGACTAAAATGGTACGTGGGGTAGCTACTAGGAACACGAAAATCAACATGGAAATAGCTCAGTTTATAGTCATTTTCTGAAGTGCCAACGGTGTACCAGGTTTCACTCATACATAAATACATTTACTTGTTTACATTGTATATATTGTACTTTAGGGATTTAATTCTTGGCATAAGCAATTATTTTGACTCAATTTATTTATGATACAGCACTTTGTTCACTGTAGACTGAGACACTTTCAATGCCTACTAATCATCCCACATAACATTTTAATTTAAATGAAAATGGAAATGAAAATTACCGAAACCTCCCCTTATTTTAATCCTTACAATCTCAGATATTGGTACGACATTAATAAAACATAGTATGCAAAGAAAAAATAATGACCGATACATACAAAAAAAACGTCCGAAAACCAGCTTATACCACCATTAACCAAATAGGACCTTGTGAAAAATCAATGAGAATGCCGTACAACCTTTTCCCACAGCAGTGGCACTGTATGCAGGCCTTGACCTGTGACCCCTAAACACACACTGAGGAGAGCAGCGGATACCTGAAGCTGGGCATGATCTTCCAGATGACGTAGAACAGAGCGTCTGGACTGAAGGCCGTCTGACTGCCCTGCCACAGGGAACACAGCGTCTTTCTGAACTCCTCCACCAGTGAGCTACAGAACACGAACACACACACACACACACACACACACACACACACACACACACACACACACACACACACACAAACACACACATACACACACACAAACACACACATACACACACACAAAAGTACAAAACGCAGACAACATAAACAGTCAGAGACAGCAGACACAAACACAAACGTCGCAGACACACACACCCAAACCAAACAACCACGCAAACAGACAACAAAAACATAAACACACATCAGTCAAATCAATTGTTTTTCCCTCTTACATGCACACATACAAGAACTATTTTCTAACTACTTTATCTACTGAGTGCTAGAATAGACCATCTGTCTACACTGCTCTCTGTCTCGTTAACACACACAGGAAAACGTTAAAGAGATATAGGCTATGCCCACCATGTGCTAACTGAGTAAACGGGCAAAACGGCCACATACACAGACATGCAATCAGGCATCCAAGTACACACAACTATACACACACACGATCAATACAAACACACACACACATATACACAGGCATTCAGCTTCTCTATCATCTTGTCTAATCAACTGCGGTCTAAATCACTGCCACCTGGTCCAGCCCCTGTCTGCTGGCTCTGCGGCATCTGAGGATCAGAGCGTGAGAGGGAGTCATTATGCCATTACGGGCCTGCATGCCGCTACCGCCGCTCCCTCCGCTCCCTCCGCTCCCGCCGTTCCCTCCGCTCCCTCCGCTCCCGCCACTACCGCCACTACCGCCGTTCCCTCCGCTCCCGCCACTACCGCCGCTCCCGCCACTACCGCCGCTCCCTCCGCTACTGCCGCTCCCTGCGCTACTGCCGCTCCCTGCGCTACTGCCGCTCCCTCCGCTCCCTCTTGGCCATCAGAGAGCTGTCCATCATCACACCAGCTCCACTCCAGCACCACCGACAGCAGAGTGCACGGAGCACTGCAGAGCACAGGAGCGCTGAGGCCTCTGATGCTCACAGCCATGGAAACATGTGCATGCTACGCTAGCCCCTAGCCTCTCACGCTTCTGCTTCCCACTATAAACTGTTATTCTCTGAAGAATTCTTAGAGACCCCTGATGTGTTTTAATGCTGCTCTTTGTGCCATTTCATTGCCCCCTGGGCATGAATAAAGTGATTTGAATTAAATTTCTATAAAAAAAAAACCTACATGCAAACCCCCCCCCACACACACACATACACACATACTGTACACACTGCCTCTTCCAAAGCTGTGGAGGACTTCAAAAACACTTCCAAATGAATACATGACAATGTGAATTAGAAGCTCTACCCTGTTCCCATCTACAGTTCCAAAGTGGAAGGGGATCCTCCACACTGCTTGATGACTACATGTGAATGTAAACAGAATGCTCCAGTCTGGCTCATATCTAAGCTGCTGCCCACTGGAGCCCCCTCCCCTGCCCTGCCCTCCCGGCCTGGCCCACAGCTGGAGAGGACCTTACACACTGCTGTCCCCCTGGCTGCGCGTGTGGTACATCCTCCGGCCCGCAGTCTTGCCGCTCCGCAGCGCCACCGCAGGCAGCTCCTTGAAATAGCAGCTGAACTGCTCAATGTTACTGCAAGAAGAGACAGGGAGGCAGACAGAAAGAGAGAGAGAGAGAGAGAGAGAGAGAGAGAGAGAGAGAGAGAGAGAGAGAGAAAGAAGGAGAGAGGGGGAGACAAAGAGAGCGAGAGGAAGGGGGAGAAGGAGAGAGAGAAAGTGAGAGAGAGGTAGGGGGAGAAAGAGAGGGAGACAAAAATTACCAGTGAGTGAAAGAAAGAGAGGTGGATAGAGAGGGTGGGAGGGAGAAGTGGAGGCAGAGAGAGAACGCTTATGTAATTCAACACAAAATGAGTAGCAAAGACTCTCAAACATCCCTAAAGGCAAGCAGAAAGAACTGGTTTTTAGGGCCGCAGCCTTGGAAATGTAGCGCTGATGCACATGTTTCAAAGTGTTTTTAATAGATGTCATAACAGCCTGCAGTGCATTCGGCCAATTAAAGTTAGATTAGGAAGACTGGGAAACAACTCGCTTTTAGTGGTCAGTCTTCCCCAAACAAGCATGACAGCCTTTACAAGCAGCGTAAAAGGAGGAAAATCAAATCTAAACTCAGGCTGTTAAAAAAAAACAGTCATGGATGAACACACTCCAACTCATGTGCACTTGTGTGTACATAATATGTTTGCATGTATAGGCTATATACACATTATGTGTGTGTGTGTCTCTCTCTCTGTGTATGTGTGCATGTGTGAGGGACTGTTAGTGTGTCTGTTTGTGCTCAAGAGTGAGTGAGCGAATGTGTGTGTGTGTGTGTGTGTGTGTGTGTGTGTGTGTGTGTCCTAAGCTGCCATGTTCCTGTCTCTGAGCCTGGCTTTTGGTGGTTAGCAGGCTGCTTTGACAGGCTCTGCCCGTGGCTTTAGTGCCTGCCAGCCAGTCAGTCATTCAGCCACTGATCCGGCCAACCGCCCCCCCCCCCCAGTCTAATCCTCTGGCTGCCCCCCAGACCACATTAGCACTGGCTCACTGCTCCACCAGACCCAGCCAGGGCGCGCAGGGCCTGTCTGTAGCCCACAAAGGCCAGCTCAGGGCTGGGGAGAGGAGGTGGGGTGGTGGGTGGAGGTGGGGGTGCTGCTGAGGACAGAAGGGTAATGGTGTGTGTGCTGGAGAAAGGAACGAACACACACACACCACCTGTGCAGGGTGTAAAGACAGAGCTGGTGGGGTTAATGGGGATGAAGGGTGTGTGCTGGAGACAGGAACCTACAGACAGACAGACAGACAGACAGACACACCACTTGTGCAGGGTGTGAGGGGGGAAGATGGGCCTGAGTGAGTTGAAGCATGTGTTGAAGTTGAAGTGTGTGTGTGTGTGTGTGTGTGTGTGTGTGTGTGTGTGTGTGTATCAAAACCACACCAGACCACCTACAGATGGCATGAGGGGGTACCGAGGGGGAAGCGGAGTGTGTTGCTGCTGATGGAGTGTGAGGGTGAGCAGAGGTCACTCACACCACAAACACACCACT